>NC_090393.1:29907439-30219633 GCF_036365525.1 Heterodontus francisci | reverse complement strand
TCCCCCTTCCCCCCCTCTTCTCTTTCCCCCCTTCCCCCCCTCTTCTCTTTCCCCCCTTCTCCCCCTCTTCTCTTTCCCCCTTCCCCCCCTCTTCTCTTTCCCCCCTTCCCCCCCTCTTCTCTTTCCCCCCTTCCCCCCCTCTTCTCTTTCCCCCTTCCCCCCCTCTTCTCTTTCCCCCCTTCCCCCCTCTTCTCTTTCCCCCCTTCCCCCCCTCTTCTCTTTCCCCCCTTCCCCCCCTCTTCTCTTTCCCCCCTTCCCCCCTCTTCTCTTTCCCCCCTTCCCCCCCTCTTCTCTTTCCCCCTTCCCCCCCTCTTCTCTTTCCCCCCTTCCCCCCCTCTTCTCTTTCCCCCCCTTCCCCCCCTCTTCTCTTTCCCCCCTTCCCCCCCTCTTCTCTTTCCCCCCTTCCCCCCTCTTCTCTTTCCCCCCTTCCCCCCTCTTCTCTTTCCCCCCTTCCCCCCCTCTTCTCTTTCCCCCCTTCCCCCCCTTCCCCCCCTCTTCTCTTTCCCCTTCCCCCCTCTTCTCTTTCCCCCTTCCCCCCCTCTTCTCTTTCCCCCCTTCCCCCCCTCTTCTCTTTCCCCTCTTCTCTTTCCCCCCTCTTCTCTTTCCCCCCTTCCCCCCTCTTCTCTTTCCCCCCTTCCCCCTTCCCCCTCTTCTCTTTCCCCCCTTCCCCCCTCTTCTCTCTTCCCCCCTTCCCCCCCTCTTCTCTTTCCCCCCTTCCCCCCCTCTTCTCTTTCCCCCTTCCCCCCCTCTTCTCTTTCCCCCCTTCCCCCCCTCTTCTCTTTCCCCCCTTCCCCCCTTCCCCCCTCTTCTCTTTCCCCCCTTCCCCCCCTCTCTTTCCCCCTTCCCCCCCTTCCCCCCCTCTTCTCTTTCCCCCCTTCCCCCCCTTCCCCCCCTCTTCTCTTTCCCCCCTTCCCCCCCTCTTCTCTTTCCCCCCTTCCCCCCCTCTTCTCTTTCCCCCCTTCCCCCCCTCTTCTCTTTCCCCCCTTCCCCCTCTTCTCTTTCCCCCCTTCCCCCCCTCTTCTCTTTCCCCCCTTCCCCCCCTTCCCCCCTCTTCTCTTTCCCCCCTTCACCCCCTCTTCTCTTTCCCCCCTTCACCCCCTCTTCTCTTTCCCCCCTTCACCCCCCTCTTCTCTTTCCCCCCTTCCCCCCCTCTTCTCTTTCCCCCCTTCCCCCCCTCTTCTCTTTCCCCCCTTCCCCCCTCTTCTCTTTCCCCCCTTCCCCCCCTCTTCTCTTTCCCCCCTTCCCCCCCTCTTCTCTTTCCCCCTTCCCCCCCTCTTCTCTTTCCCCCCTTCCCCCCCTCTTCTCTTTCCCCCCTTCCCCCCCTCTTCTCTTTCCCCCTTCCCCCCCCTCTTCTCTTTCCCCCCTTCCCCCCCCCCCTCTTCCTTTCCCCCCTTCCCCCTCCTCCCACCACTTTCTTAATTTTTACTGAATTGTTAAGCTTTACTGTACATTCGGAGGCCATGCGGCCCAACTCGTCAGTTTAGTTTTGGAAATCATGTATTTGGTGATTCTGCCACCTTTATTAGGATTTCCAATACATTTCTATATTTTAAGCATTTATTTATTAAGTTGGCTGTGCATCTGGCTTCCGAAATGTAACTTTAAAAATGAGAAGTTTTAATTTCGAATGCTGGGATAGAAGAGTCAAACTTTAGTTAATGCGTCAAGTCTGCACAAGTCGATCATTATTGTCGACGTGACAAGTGAACATCTGGTAAGTCTGTTCCCAATTTCTCTTTCACTGTCAAAGATAAGCAACATTCCTAAAAAGAAAACCCGGCGAAGCTAGATAACAGTGAACTCATGTGTCCTATTCTAGTTTTCACAAACACACGTACGTCCCAATGCTTTTTTTTGGGACGCTTTTGACTAAATTGCAGCAGCTAATAAAATTGTATTGAAGCTAAGCACACACGCGATTGTACGTTTTAGTCTCTCGACCTCAACTCAGCCCCGAAATTTTCGGGATGATGCGATTCGAGTTTTATATTTTGCGGGAAACATATCCTGTGCGGGGCAGTTTGTTTTCCTTTCGTCAATAGTTTGCCCCTGGCTTCACGAAGCTGTGTGTAGAGGCCACTGTTGGACAACAAATTAAGTTTCAACTTCACTCTCCACATCTCAAATGTGCCAAACTGGTAAATTACGTAGCTATATGGTGGCGGAGCGGAATCCAATGAGTGATCGCCAGTCACAAGAAGTACAGAAGGTGAAAGATAAGTGTGTGTGTGCCTGTGTTTTTGTTGTTGATGCAGCTTTTGCTGCTTAAATGTTGACGGAATCGAGTTGAACCCATTCAACTGTCAAACTTGTCAGCGGAAATGATGAAGTTAGCGTTTTTTTTCGTGCATGGATTTCCTTCCTGAAACTGCAAGCTTTAGACAACATGGGTAAGCAAGAAAGTGAAGAATTCTGCTGCAGGTAGCGACTTCTTTTTGGAAAATATTTTAATTATATCCAAACCATTTACAGTGGCGGGTTACTATCTGTACAGCCTCCCAGTGAGAGATAATACAAACTTAGCTTTTAGTTTGCTTCTGCCCAGAGAGCTGATATAGCGGTTGCATCGCGTGTGTGGAGGTTTTGTTCCAGATATTTTCTTTTAGAAGTGAAGATTACAGTTTTACTTAAAGGAAGAACTTTATTTCTGTATCGAGACCTTAAATAGGAGTCGTGTCGAATATTTTATAATATTTGTTGGATCCAAACAGACGCGTGTGGGGACTAGAGTTAACGCTTGGGTCTCTGTGCATTGACTCACGCGTTTTGTGCCTGACTGCAGCACCACATGGTGGTGTTAAAAGCAATGTTTGGAACTCCTGCCCACTCCAGTCGCATCGTTTCTCAAACAGCGGGGCACCACTGCTGTCGATGTTTTAGTGATCTGTAGAGCGATCATGAACTGGGGAGGGGGAGGTGGGTCAAGGGGAGTCGCTGTCTATAAAGACATTTGGAGGATCCTCTGCAAAATAAGGATTTTCCATATTGTTAATGCTGGCGCTGCATTGACTGAAGTAGACCAAGTTGTTAAAGACAGTAACCAGGTGAGTGAGGTACACAGCGCTTCTTTGGCCTCCTTATCTCGAGAGACAATGGATAAGCGCCTGGAGGTGGTCAGTGGTTTGTGAAGCAGCGCCTGGAGTGGCTACTGATCTATTTAAGCACAAACGAAGGAATTGATATACTTTGTTTGATTTTATTAACCCTTGATAACCAGTGTTAACTAGAATTGTTAATGCATAAATTGTAACCTTTCTTCATATTTAATGCTTTTGGAAGTTTTCCTTAAATTGTTCTTTTAAAATCTGCTTAAATATTATAGTGACCACCACCACCTAGAACCCTTTCTGATAGCTAGAATTTACCATTGCCCACAGTCCTGAATGAAAATATGGATAAAGCAAGTGACCTCAGGCCAATGTAGTCATCATCCCTCTAGGTTCAACCAGCCCAAACAGGCACTGTATTCTGAGTTAGGGTCTGGATTTTGTAACAGCCTATACACCACCTTAGAAACTGGGCAGATTGCAACTAAGCAAGTACATTTGAACTTTCTGCAGTCTACTCGAATCCAAAATGCCAGCTGTAAGAGTTTAAAAGCAGTTTTTTAAACAAAAATTTTCTTTTAGTTAATCAGTTCTTTCTGCTGATTGCTATCCAGTCTTCTGATAAATGTGCATGTGTGAATGCTGGATAATGGGTTCGTCTTAATTGTGATGGCCTATACAGTTGAATCACCCAGTTACACTCCATGTCTGACTTCCACTTGAGCTAGAAACTGGAAGTCTGTTGGTGCCTTTTGAGACAGCCGATCAAGAGGTCGTGCCTTGAGTGATTTAGCAAACTGCTAGTGGTAAGATTCCATTATTAGCTATTCTGCCACTGAGAGTTCCTAGACAGCTTGCACCTTAGTTTGTGGACAAGAAGGTCCAATTTGAATGTTATGTAAAAGTGATCTTTAACATTCGTATTCTTGAATTCTATATTGCATTTCATGACATGTGGTTAGCAACCATACTGGTTGCAGAATGTACTGTAATTGGACTTGTGCAGCAAAGCTTGTTCTGATACCTTGTTCCACTTCCGTTTAATGTCTTTGGCTATAGGATAGTCCTGTATGGAAGCAGCGCTTGGTAAGGATGCTGAGTCATCTATGGCCTGTCGAGCCTGATAGAAGGATCAATGTGGGGGCCAGGGAAGGGGATACGGCAAAAATATTCACAAACACGTCCACAGCTGACTTTGCTACCGATCTATTCTAGCATATATATGCACATATTGGGCTTTAAAGTGACAATGTCGCCTGGGTTGTTTAGCCTTCATCAAATGGAAATCTTAACATAGGATACCAGCAAAGACTCACTACTGAGGTTTTATCAGCATATAATCTATTCATGCAGCACTAATTAGTTTCATTTTTAGATCACAACACTTAACAGTGTAAAAAAAAGTATAGAAGATTTGATACTGATCCAACATTTTGTAATTCATCTGTGCAGTAACTTTATCAATATAACTTCTCTTTGTTTTTTTGTCCTGTTCATTTGAATTTGTAATATGATTTGCCTGATTGGTAGGGTTTTTTTGTAGTACAGCTCACACACTTGAGCTGTTTTAGGTTGCTTCAAGAGCAACACAAAATATCCAGTAGTCAGCAGATCAGGATGACCTTGGGCATTGGTGTCCAAACTGCTGCTTGTGGGTCACATGCCTGTGAGATCTGGCAATATGCCTCACAAAACCTGGACAACTTGTTTCATTTTGTGCTTTTATTTCTTGTTTGCTGCTGATTTGGCCTGTTTGAATTCTATGTGTCCAGAGGTTTTCAAAAGCCAGTTCTGTATACTGTTTCATTCGTAGATTATAGATTATAACACCATGATTTAGTGATAGTTGAAACTTAAAGGGAACATTAATTTTAAACTTTTTATGTGGTTGGATAGGCTCCATGGTATGCAACTAACATAAAAAGCTTGGAACAAAAACAAATTCTGTAAATGCTGGAAATACTCTGTCAGTCAAACACAGCATCCATGGAAAAATGCAAAGTAAACTTTTCAGACGGTTGCCCTACATCAGAATTGAGTTGTATGTTTTCCCCCAGTCTCTCAGTCTGGTAGTTTTAAGAGACTAAGGTTTAGGAACAAGTGCAAATCTAATGGTCCAGTAAATCCACTTAATACTTACCTGTTATTTAAATACTACACATTCACTTTTTAATGAAAAATATTTTTACACAGAGTGGAAAAAAATCTTAAGTCCAATTCCTACAGACTAATTATAGCAACATGAGATGGTTATTCACACAATATTACTGTATTTACAAGTCATATGACTTTTTCTTCTATTATATGCATGAATTAAAAGTGGACTAGTGTAGTCAGAAGATGAGGGCACTTGGAGATACACCAGTACAGTTCAAGTGATCAGACTCTCAAGGGCACTGCCTTTGTTTTTAGAATAGGGGGTTTGTAAATTGAAATCTCCTAATGGCAGATCAAAGCATCAAGCACCTATCAGTCATGATGAATTTAATCAGTTTTTGGTTGGGATGCAAAGCAGGATACCTTGTAGCAACACAACATTCCACCTGAGGTGAAGGACAGAAGTTGTCATTAACCATCAGCAAAAGCGATAATCATTTACACATCAACATGAACAGTTCATATGACCTTCAAGACACTTTTGAAGTGGCATTTCCCAGATGATTATTCTTCTGTTGAGCCCCATGATAAAACCAAATATAAATTACAATATTGCTACAGAACTGTCTAAGATATTAACAATATCTAGTCAGAAACTAACTTTAGCAAATTTCTGAACAAAAAACAGTGCTATATTAGAGAGGATGGTGTTTAAAGGACAGATAAAAATGAAGTGCAAATTGGAAATCTAAAAAAAAATTGAAGTGGCAGAAATATGCAGCATGTCCACCTGCATTTTTAAAAAAGATACATTAATATTTCAGCTGAAGACTCTTTTGTCAGGACTGTCTTGTAGAATGTAATTATAGGACTGAGCTTGTAGCATAATTTATTTAAACTTGCGGCTCTCCCTTACTGTGCACCAGTGGTGATGTAGGTATGGGGATCTGCAGTTTCTGGTGCTCAATCTAATAGTGGAAGTGTGCAGCTACAGCAATGTCATAGAACGGTGATGGTCAAATGAGGAATGTGTGACTGAAGATCCCCCTCTCTCCCCCCACCCCAGTGGATAAATGCACTAATTCTTAACTGTATAGGATGGTCCCAGGTTTGATATCAGGTCTGTCTTGTGCTTGCTGATCTCAGTAGGGGTGCTGGAGTTGGTCTTGGCACTTCTGGGCTACAGATGGAGGGAAAAATCAGCTAGGGTTTCTACTGCTGACCACTATCCTGTGGGCATGTGTGGACACAATGAGAACAGCATTGTCTAAGGTGGCCATTGAATAGCCCACTGACACTCACTACTTAAGCTCCTACTTAGGTGAGGTACAAAAGGGCAGCGGGTGCCCTTGAAACCATAATGTAGCATGAAACAGTGCTTTCAGGAAAGAAGGGATGAAAATTGAGGAACGCTTTTTTTTTAAAAAGGCTGAAGTTTAAGGCTGCCTCAGTTGGTATAGCTATCGGGATACTACGTTTGGCTTTAGTGTAGGTTAAAGACAGGAAATTGCCTATATTTCCTGCTTACAGTTGTTTAAGTAGCTCTACAGTGCTCACGTGTAGACATTGAGTGTGAACAGGATTGGGCACAGCTGTAGTGACTACTATGGTTTAGTAGCCTGCCAGAACTGTCCAGGTGCACACAAGACTAATGATCCTTTTGTAAGCTACTAGAGGGCTTCTGCCCCATGTGGAATATATCAACATGAGTTAACATTTTCAGGATACGAGAGGTTCACTGTGAAAATTATGTAATATTGAAATGAATACTGAAACTTTGTGTGTCTGCTTTAGCAATTTACACTATTGGGATTATATTGCACTATGTGATAGTGTAAAACAAGATGCTTCTACTTAATTCATAAGCCATAATTTATTAAGTTGTTTTGTGGTGAAATTACTTCACCCCCCGCTCCACCCCCAACCTCCACACACACATCCTGTCATCTCTTGGTGATCCTATTTGTCCAACAAGATGTATTTACTTTTGCCTTAAAGCGGCATTTCTTTTACAAGTTTCTCATTTTAGTTCAAAACTTAAATATTGGATGAAAGCGTTCATACCTCTCAGCAGTTTATGGGTTTAAGCCCCACCCCAGAACTTGAACACATAGTTCTCTTCTCAAGGGCAATTAGGGATAGGCAACAAATGCTGGCTTTGCCAGTGACACATCCAAAGAACAAATTTTTAAAAAAAACTTGATTTGGGCCTATATTTTGGTACAGTTTTTAAGGACTGCAACCCATATAAGAACATAAGAACTAGGAGCAGGAGTAGGCAATTCAGCCCCTCAAGCCTGCTCCGCCATTCAATACGATCACGGCGGATCTCATCGCGGCCTCAACTCCACTTTCCTGCCCATTCTCCATAACCCTTCAACCCATTACTAATTAAAAATTTGAGTATCTCCTCCCTAAATTTACTCAATGTCCCGGCATCCACTGCACTCTGGGATAGTGAATTCCACAGACTCAGAACCCTTTGAGAGAAGTAATTTCTCCTCATCTCTGTTTTAAATCTGCTACCCCTTATCCTAAAACTATGACCTCTTGTTCTAGATTGCCCCACAAGAGGAAACATCCTCTCTCCGTCTACTTTGTCAATCCCCTTAATCATCTTAGATCTCCTCTCATTCTTCTAAATTCTAGAGAGTAAAGGCCTAAACTGCTCAATCTCTCTTCACAAGACAAACCCCTCATCTCTGGTTTCAATCTAGTGAACCTCCTCTGAACTGCCTCCAATGCAACTACATCCCTCCTCAAATAAGGGGACCAAAACTGTATGCAATACTCCAGGTACTGTCTCACTAATGCCTTGTACAGTTGCAGCAACACTTCCCTACTTTTATACTCTATTCCTTTAGCAATAAATGCCAAAATTCCATTTGCCTTCCTTATTACCTGCTGCACCTGCATACTAGTTTTCTGTGATTCATGCACAAGGACACCCAGATTCCTCTGCACCGAAGCACTCTGAAGTTTCTCTCCATTTAGGTAATTTGCCTTTTTATTCTTCCGACCAAAATGGATAATCTCACACTTATCAATGTTAAACTCCATCTGCCAAATTTTGGCCCATTCACCTAACCTATTCATATCCATTTGTAAATTTCTTATTTCTTTGTTGCAACTTATTATCCCACCTATTTTAGTGTCATCTGAAAATTTGGCTATAGTACCTTCTATCCCCGTATCCAAGTCATTAATATAGATTGTAAGTAGTTGGGGCCCAAGGACCGAACCCTGTGACACCCCACTAGTTACATCTTGCCAACCAGAAAAAGACCCATTTATCCTGACTCTCTGTTTTCTGTTGGTTAGCCAATCCTCTATCCAAGCCAATAAATTGCCCCTAACCCCATGTGATCTTATCTTGTGTATTAATCTTTTGTGCGGCACCTTATCAAATGCCTTCTGGAAGTCCAGATATACTCCATCTACAGGATCCCCATTATCCACTTGTTACATCTTCAAAGAACACTAGCAAATTAGTCAAACACAATTTACCCTTCATAAAACCATATTGACTCTGATGGATTGCGTTTTGACTTTCTAAATGTCCTGTTATTACTTCCTTAATAATGGATTCTAACAATTTCCCAATGACAGATGTTAAACTAACTGGTCTATAGTTTCCTACTTTCTGCCTCCCTCCCTTTTTGAATAAGGGCGTTATATTAGCGTTTTTCCAATCCACTGGAACCTTTCCCGCATCCAGGGAATTTTGAAATATTCTAACCAATGGATCCACTATCTCCATTGCCACTTCCTTTAAGACCCTAGGATGTAGGCCATCAGGCCCTGGGGACATGTCTGCCTTCAATCCCAATTGTCGCTCAGTACTTTTTCCCTAGTGATGATGATTGTTCTAAGTTCCTCCCTTTCTATAACCTCTGCATTACCTGTTACTATTGGGATGGTACTAGTGTCCTCTGCTGTGAAAACAGGCAAAATACTGATCTGGTGTCTCCGCCATTTCTGTGTTCCCCACTATTAATTCCCCAGGGGCGGCACAGTGGCGCAGTGGTTAGAACCACAGCCTCACAGCTCCAGCGACCCGGGTTCAATTCTGGGTACTGCCTGTGTGGAGTTTGCAAGTTCTCCCTGTGTCTGCGTGGGTTTCCTCCGGGTGCTCCGGTTTCCTCCCACATGCCAAAAGACTTGCAGGTTGATAGGTAAATTGGCCATTATAAATTGCCCCTAGTATAGGTAGGTGGTAGGGAAATATAGGGACAGGTGGGGATGAGGTAGGAATATGGAATTAGTGTAGGATTAGTATAAATGGGTGGTTGATGGTTGGCACAGACTCGGTGGACCGAAGGGCCTGTTTCAGTGCTGTATCTCTAAACTAAACTAAACTAAACAGTCACATCCTCCAAGGGACCAACATTCACTTTAGCTACTCTCTTCCCTTTTATATACTTATAGAAGATTTTGCTATCCGTTTTTATATTTTGTGCTAGTTTTCTTTCATAATTTACCTTTGCTCTTTTTGTTACTTTTTTAGTAACCCTTTGTTGATCTTTAAAAGTTTCCAAATCTTCCAGCCTGCCACTGGCCTTTGCAGTATGGTTTGCCTTAATTTTTGTCTTTATGTTATCCTTAACTTCCTATGATTGGTTGTGAAGCGCTTTGGGATATCCTGAAGTTGTGAGAAGCACAATATAAGCACTAGTTCTTTCTTATGGTGAGACATTAAATTGCAGCCCAGTCTGGTTGTTCTGGTGGTTCAGGCAACTATAAAGGACTCCTCAACATTGCTAGAAGAGCAGGGTGTTCTGCTGATGTCCCGGCTAACATTTTTGCCTCAACCAACACCATCAAATACAACTTAACTAATCATTCATTTAATTATTGTTTCTGTGACCTTTCTGTGCATATATTGGCTTCTTTATTTGCCTACATAACAACATTTCAAAAGTAATTCATTGTATGTAAAACTTCTTGAGAAATTCTGAGGACATCAGAAGGCACTATATAAATATCTTATTTCCTAAACACTTCCAAACTAGCTTTGCAGCTAACAGTAAACCAGATGCCAAATCTATTTTTTAGATAAAACTTTTTTTTCTCCAAGTTGATTGCTGTTTGTAGTTAGAACTGTCAGTCAGCAATGTGGGTGTGACCAAAAGCATAGGTAGCAGTCATTTCCAAAATGGAGAATGAATCCATGCCAATAAAAATCTGTGGCACTAAGCATACATTTACAGTAAACAAATTTATGACAAAAAGTTCATTGTTTAATTCTCTAAGGACGGCAATAGCATTTATGCAGCAACTTTTTTAACAAAGTCATAAAGCCAGACGAGTGTTTTTAATTATCCCAAGAGTACTATGAATCCAAAGAATATTATTTGGTTCTGTGCATTATTTCTGCAACTGGTCTTAATGTTCACTCTCCTATCACAAATATATATATTTTTTAGTGGTCTTATATATTTGTATAATAAATACTAACCATAGCACAAATCCATAGGGCAGGGAAATTGCTCATCACACTTCCTTCCATCGTACTTGAATTTCTGATTGGCTTATGTATCACCATATCCATAACAAGTAACAAATGATTGTTAACTGATGCTGCTAACCACAAATGCAACAGAGCAAGTAGGAAAATTAACAATAGACAAGCAACAAACATTTACTGATGAATTGTCACATAAAGCATCAAAAATGTACCAATGACCAACTAGCAAGCACCAAAAAAGCCAACTAATATAGTTGCTCGAAATATCTTTTTGAAAATATTTTCCGTGGCATCTTCGATCCTCAGGAACTCTGGAATACAGTACAAATTTAATTTTTAACATAAATACATAAATTAAATAATTCTCAAAAGCCACTAAACTACCTGTTTTACCTCAGAAACACCTACAACTCCTCTCCGTATACTCCCCCACCCCCCACCCCACCCCCAGAACAGGCTTTACCCTTTCTCTAGGGCCTGGAGCTTTATTTAATTTTATGTCTACTCAGGCTTTCTTGAAAATATTTAATCGGCTCCAAGCGTCCTCATTAATAGTTTTAACTATATGATAATTAGGAGTTTGACGATCTCTGTTCTCCAATACTGAAATAAGTAAAGTTGAGAGCTTGTGCAGCCGAACTTTCTTTGCTACTGAAGTAAATAAAGCCTATCTGCATGTACAGTTGACTTAAGAGAAGGGGTGAAACTGAGGCCAGCAAGCATTGAGGGTAACATTATTTGACACCGAGCTAATTTTCCTTCTCCCACCCCTTTCCCTAAGTGACTGCAACTCAGGCACAGCTCATCCCAAGTGCACTGTTCTTCTGGATAGGATCTGAACCTACCTGTATCTATAGATTTGTGCCATTTTAATCAAATGCTCTTTGAAGGGGGCTTGCATCCAAAAATGGAAGAGGAAATATTACCATGAAGGACCTGTAGCAATAACAGTGACCTGACTGCCAGATGGTTCCTAGCCCTGATGCTTCTGCTCCCTTTATGTGTTTGGTCTTCTCTGATCCTCATATCTTAAGGGACTGGATACAAACACTAGGACTTACCTGTTGTGGGTGCTACTATGTTTAGGCCTCGCTGCCAAGTGGAGATTCAGCAAAATGAGTTGGGAGGCCTCGAAATGTCAATTTCATTCATTAGTATTTACATGTTTGTGCCGCTGCAACTGCAGGACCTCTGACCCCAATTCTCGCCCACCGCACCAGAAACCTGGAATTGTGTGTGAAAAGCCAGTAATTTCCTTCTTAACAGCTTTGGGAATATGTTTTGAGCTCTTAATGTCCTCTGAAGGCCAGTCTGATTATTGGGCAGGAGCATTCACTTCCACTGTTGGCTGATGTGTCATTTAATTCAGGGTGTGGTTCGGTGGCGGTTCCTGCAACTGATTTTAGACAAAATGTTACTGCCAACATAAAATTATTCATCAAAAACATTTTTTATGTTTGGTTATAGTTTTGTACATATTCTTGTAATAGTGGATATAACTGATGTTTAATTTCATTTGATTTACTGTATTGGGTATCCTACTTTTAATTATTTCTTTCTCCAGTGTCCTTTTATCCCTATCATGCCTATTTCATTTAGTTGATGCCTCTTCATATTCCTGTGTACACCTGTTGATGTTTAATGTGATTCTCTAACCTTTAGCAGCCACTTTTAGTATGTTGGAGAAGGTAGCTTTGCTTCGAGTGTTAAGAACATAAAATCATTTTACCCACAAGAAGGTGCAATTGCAGTATTTTCCCAAGTATATAATTAGGACAGTGCAGTTTTATAATGTAATGTTAGGAGGTCACTGGAGTGTGAACCCTGGCTATTTTTTTCTTCTCTCCCTTCCCCATCTTTTAACTCAAGAACACTGAAACCAGTTGATTTATCTGTGCTCCTATAACTCAGTATCCAGTGTAGATTGAATCTTGTCTTTCTGGTTTGCAGGGTTCCGTTCCACAGTGTGCAGTACATTTATCTACTGAGTACTATGAATCCAAAGAATGTCATTGGGGGAAAGCTCCAAAATAGCCTCTAATGGCGACCCTGCTTCTTTATAGGAATAGCTTCTGCTCTTAATCTTAAACATTGTTCTTAATCAGCATTGCAAATGATTTTTTAAAACTTGCACATATTAGTGCTGTCAAAACAATTGAAGCATCTATAGGTCTTTAACTGAGTACTGTGACCTTTCACGTTGAGTGTTTGAGTATTGTTAACAGATAAAGTATAGATGGCCCTATAAAGAGTCTTCTGAATTAATTATATGGCCTGTTACTCCTAAGACATTCAAAAGATCTTTCTAGGCCCTCTTAATAACTAAATCTTGGATTTAAAGCAGTTTTACAGTTTTCTTTTTGGCCATATATAGTTCAGAACTTCTAAAATTGTTTTCTTAATAGGAATAGCCAGGATGCATTTGGGTCCTTCTCAAAGGCTTTTGCTGTAATATGTATAATTGACCCAAATTTTGTTTGGTTGTCCTCTTTGTTTTCTCGCTTGCACCTTCCTCCAAAACCTCAAACATGGTATTTTGTTTTTCCTTTTCCAGCATAATCCAGCTGTCCCAGATGTTGCAATGAATGGCAACACTGTAGAACAAGGATCCTTGACACAGCCACGTACCTGGAAAGAGTTCTGTGAGCTGCATGCCCATGTCACTGCCAAGGAGCTCGCAAGGCAGTATTTACTGTTTGCAAATGAAAATCCAAATCACGACATACAGGGGGCTGAAAACTTTTCTTTACATTTCACAGATCTCTTTCAACAGTACTTCAGGAATGAGGTAAAGGAGGGATTTTCTCTGAACAGGTGTACCATTGTGCCCTTTACAGGAGTACAGGATTACAGGGAAACGGGCAGAAAGACTACCGATGGCTCTGCTGGTCTGGTTTTACCCAAGATGGAAGCTGAGGTGAACAGTGCTGAACAAACAGAAAGGAGTTCTGACACTAATCTGTCGTTTTCATCAAAATCCCGAAGTTCTGAAGATGTTTCAGTTTCTCCATCACTTGAACAACCCAAAACATTGAGTCAGTTTACAAGAAATGTGAAAGGCAGTATACGGAGTCTGTTCCGGAGAAAATCAATAGACGCTATAGCTGCAGAAGGAAAAGAAGGAGCTTCTGCAGTGGCTGGTTCACCTGAAAAGGACTGGTTTAAAAATCTGACTCATAAATTTACTTGGTCAAGGACTCTGTCTAGAGAAGAGGTTCATGACATCCGCAAAGAAGGCGTTTTAAATTATATGGTGGTGGATGACAGCATGGACATGGGGACACGATGGCAAAAATGTAGGCTGCTTGTGCGAAAGGCAAAGTCTTATGAAGGTGATGGATATATATTGGAGTTATTTGATCCACCAAAGGTATGTGCACTTTAATATTTACAAGAATTTATTTTCTTCAGGGGTGATTATGAAAGATTGTTTTCAGATGGAGCTAAGTTTCATGATGACTACAGACTGTGGCTGAGTCTTTAATTGTTCTGCATCAAAGCTTGTTCATATGAAGTTGAGATGATTGCAGACAACAGTGGGGACCTGTTTTAACAATTGTAATAAGCTGCATACAATAAACCCACAAACCCATAAGCCTAATATGTATCTGTCTGAGGTCTCTTACAACAGCATCTGTTTTAGCACATGGTTTGGTCTCCTGCCAGAGCATTACAGGTGTGTTAAGCCCAACCACGTTAAAGACATAACTTTGAAATCATTTTGGCTGTTAGTAACATTTTGATTGAAATTTTGAGTAGATACCATTTAGAGGTGACTTCGACGATCAGCATATAAAATCTTGTTAGGTGTTACATGACACTGTTATGTTGATCTGCACAGTATGTTACAAATTACTTTTCAGATATGGCCATTGACTAGATTGACTGGAAAGAAATGAAGCTCCAAATGTAGGCAATTTACTGAAAAGATAAGGATTGATCAGAATTTGTGCACTGATCTAATTTCCAAGGGATTTTTATTCATCAGCTTTAGAGTGCACAATGAGCTGTGATTATATGGCATAATTAGTAATTTGTTAGTGACTATGTTCATCCCATAATGTGTCTGTGAAACGACATCTCACCTTGCAGTGTACAGGCTACATATATTAAATATGGAAATCATACCATTGTAAAAATAAAATTATGGATATCAGAGTTAGGGATTATGGAATAAAAACAAGAAGTGCTGGAAATACTCAGCAGGTCTGGCAGCATTTGTGGAGAGAGAAGCAAAGTTAATGTTTCAGGTTAGTGACCCTTCATCAGAACCCTGTCTTTCTGCACAGATGCTGCCAGACCTGCTGAGTATTTCCAGCATTTCTTGTTTTTATTTCAGATTTCCAGCATCTGCAGTATTTTGCTTTTATTATTGGGATTATGGAGGTTGGTTACAAAATCATCTTGCAGCTCCTTTGTCACCTTTATGAAGCATGTAAATGCTGGTGCAAGAAAGTTTATCTGCAGTTGTAAGAATATTTTGTGCTGGACTAAGTTGTTGTAGTTATAGAAATTTTGCTGGATTATGTCTTACATGCACAGTTACATAAAAGAACTATTGAAGGTTCTATTATTCTATACCAAAGGCAAATAGGATCAGAAATTATGAATTACCACATGGTGCTTCGTCATGCAGCATAAAATGTTCCTTTTTATTTCAGATTTCCAGCATTTGTAGGATTTTGCTTTTGTTAAAGTGTCCCTTACTTATAATAGCTGAATTTTATGTTGACGTATTTGCACTGAATATCAGAGTGTCACTCCATAGAGTGGTAGGATGCATGTTTGTGCCATACTTCTCTAGGGTTTGAGGGCTTACTAGAATTCAAAGAGGATCAGAATGTTTGCACCAGTTTTAAACACAGGTTTTATTGTCTGTACAACATAATCTGTTTTTTCTTTTGCATTATTTCAATTTTTAGAAAAGAATTCCTAAACCCATTGTACAATCTTAAATTATATGTTTAGAATGTACCTTTTTGCTCTATTAATTGCATGTGATAATTTCTCTAATAGTGCAAAGGTTAGAACAGCACATCAAAAGTAGTAACTAGGGATTGGTGTTCATTTGGGCGCCGCATTGTGCAGCAGTGCCTTTGAACTCGGCGGGATGCCCGCATTCAGCAGCTGCTGCAGAGCCCCCGCGATATTTCGCGTAAGGGCTCATTTAAATCGTGGGGGCAGAGCGCCCACCCCCAATGACGTGTAGGGGTGGCCTCTGCGTCCCCGGCAACGGTATCCGATGCCACCGCACAGGTGCCGGCGCCATTTTTAAAGGGCTTTAAGCCCTTAGAATTATTTCAAATTTTTAAACGGGCAGCAATGTTAAATTTTTATTAAGCTGTAAGAAATATGTGGATGGCCCTTCCCCAATCCTCCAATGGTCATTTCAATGCCCGAAATGACAAAAACATTCCTTTTTCCCTACCCGAACTTTACCCCCTAAACTTATAACATTTGACCTATAACCCTTTCCCACTATCCCCACATCCGATAAAAAATGATTTCCCTGCTCTTCCACCCCTCCCGCCCTGAAATTTCTATTAATCCCCCCTCCCCAGCAGGTTTTCGCCTCGGAACACTGTGCGGAGTTCCGAAGGCGCGCGAAGGCCGAACAGAGGCCATAAAATCAGCATGGGATGTCAGGTAAGTTCACTTGAATGTAATTGCTGTCAGTTTAAATATGCAGATGAAAGACCCACTGCCAGCAGCGGGAGGGGGCTGCACAGAAGTCCCCCTGCTGCCAGTAATATGCGGTGGGCCCTTCTCGATGTCGCGGGTCGAGGCGGGCCTCTCCCTGCAACATTTTACCGGCCCCTGCGCCGCAACTGGAGGCATCGAGGAACCAGTAAAATTCAGCCCAGTATGTTGTATTACCACAAACATCTGCGTATCTTGATACAATGTTGAAAAAGTAATTTTACTGGCTAAAGTGAGTTAAATATTAAGCATTATTTGAATGTTCCATTTAAACTATATAAATGGGTACTTTAGACTTTGGAACTGGTTCAAATATTGAATTACCGTTTTATGCTTCTTAGACCATATCTGGCGTGGTTTTAATGTGTGATGTCAAAACAATTCTCTGAATTCTTTCACCTCAGTTAAATTAAATTGTTAAATCCTATAGAAATCAATTCCTAATCTACCATTTCTTGCACAGATCGGAGCAAAAGGTCACACATTCAGCACATCTGCAATTACCATCTGTTTAAATGTTTCCTTCTTTGATTGCTTAGTTTAAAAAAAAACAGAAAAGTGAAGGTTATGAGGTGGTGATGAAGCACTTGCTTATTGCCTGGCGAGTGCATCTAAACATGGAGACATTCCCTGGCCTCCTATAAACAGCAGCATTAACATAGCAATGCCCTTCTGGATGTTACATAAATATTTAACCATACATTTCCTGCTCATTAGCCATTATGCTTCAACTGTTCGTTTTAAATTTTTTGATAGATTAACCCTTTGGAGTAATGGCATTTTGAAAATTAATTGGACTCGATATTTGAGATTTTCTTAAAACCTTTATGCTGCTAACTAAACCAGGAGAGCAGTATTTTCAGCAAGTCCCTTTTTCTTGTAATTTTCTCGCTTTTTTTCTTCCCTCCCCTGAAGGCACACCGGTAACTTTCTTTTAATGTAGCAAAACATCCCAGAGTGCTTCGTAGAAGCGTAATCAGATGAAAATCAACACCAAGCAAATGAAGTGACTCAAAACTTAGCGGAAGAGGTGGGTTTTCAATTGGGTCTTAGAGGAGGCAAGGGAGGTGGAAAGACTGGGAGGTTTCCAGAATTTGCAGTCTACATGGCTGAAGGTATGAGCGTCAAAAGTGGACAAAAGCATCTCTTCACTACCTTATTCAAATTTTACTCTTTTTTTAGGTGCAAGCTTAGACTTAGTAACTGTAGGCAAACTATTTAACTGCAGAAGGCATCAGAACACAACGCGCATGGAAAGAGTGGGGGACTGGGACTAATTAGATAATTCTTTTAAAAAAAAAGAGCCGGCCCAGGCACAGTGGGCAGAATGGCTTCCTTCTGTGTTGTACAATTGTATGATTTTATTATTTTATCTCCGTCTGGCAGCCAAACTTGATGCCCACACAAGAATATTTTCTCTTCCTTCCTGGTGCAGGGGTACTGTAGGTAATAATTGTGTTGCAGTGTCCCTTTTGCTTGTTACTTTTTCCAACACCTAACAAGTTACAAGAATGTGAAGAGCTTTTCCTTGGTGTCTGAGTGCTGTAATTAACATGGTAGTTTCATAGCCTGGTATAATAAGTACAACTATTACTGTAATATGCTGTGGGATGATATACTACAGCTCCTCCAATATAGTTTCCACCTGTCATAATATTGGGAATATCCTTTGTCCTACCTTCTCAAGGGCAATTAGGGATGGGCAATAAATGCTGGCCGAGCCAGTGGCGCCCACATCCCATGAACGAATAAAAAAAAAATGACGCCAGTGTCAAAATCAGGGCACATCAGAAAACTTCTACATAAAATGACAAGGCAGAAAAATCAGTTGCAGTAAGACAGTTGCCTGTCTGTTGGATTTCACAAAAGTTAACATATCTGTAAGAGAATTAAGACAATAATCAAATCTTGAGGTTTAGGAAACAAAAAAAAGTTCACAGTTTGATATCATCTAAAGAGCTCAGTTAGATCATTGCTCTGTAATTTCCTTACAGCTACACATTATTCTGTCAAGTTTTGGTGGGGCTGAATCTGTGGGCTAGTTGCTTGACATTCCAGTCCCTTGGTAATATGTCCTGTGCCAACAATCTATTCCCCAGGCAGCAAGTTAGAATGCATTGTTTTAGTGGAGAGCTTCACTTCAAAGTAAATGAAAAGCTGGGCACATAGAATAAGCAAATTTAACAGCAAGAAATATAGTGGAGGTTTGTTGAGTTCAGTGGCCATTCTTCCTACTGAAAAAGGCTATATGAACATTAGGGTTGGCACAGGCTATAAATATTTCAATATTTTGACATATTAATGTTGGAGTTAATTTGGGCTTTCAGGATTATTCTTCAGTGCTATGTAAAAATCTACCCTTCCAATACGTCAGTACTACTCTTCTCAATTCATCCCAGAGTTGTATCCCAGTTTTTTTTTTTCCCATCACCAATTTGGTCTGTGATCCCTCCTTCCCTGTAGCCTATAATTTCCATGAGCAGTGATGGTCTTCTGATACCAAGTCTGATCTGTGCAGCTCAACACCATTCTTTATGTTGCACTTACCCACTGAGCTATTGAGGATTCGATGTTGAATGACTTGGTTTAGGTTGCTGTAGCATTATGTGGCATAAACTCATTATTCACCACACAACAGGAAACCCCGGTCCCATCAATTTATTATATCGATCAATGATATACATTTTAAAATGAAACACCATTGTTTGAGAACCGAAGTGAGAGCAGTGTTGTGATTGTCGAGCAAAATTAAGATAAATGCCATTTTAGAAAATTTCTGACTGCTTCCATATGAAAATGCAAAATATTTTTTCATTTCTCTTTAAGCTGTGCAGTAGTTTTACTGGACTGTTTGCAGCCTTTGACTTTCGGATAAACATTTGATGTTCTGTTTCCTGTTGTTGTGCCATGGAAGTGCATTTTTCCCCTTTATCTGGGTTTTACTTCTATATTTGGTCCATTGTTGCTCTCTGACAACTAAAAGCAGTTTTGCACTAAAGTAATAAACACAATCATTTACAACATTGCACATTTTAATTTATTCAGTACTTCAAATTAAGAAATGATGGAGATGAGATTAAACACAGAAAGCAGCAGTACACTGAAATTATATTCATTGGTCTACTAAATTTCAAACACTACGTTTCCCCCTATTTTCTCCCCTTCTGTCTTAAAGGCACTTATACTGTTTTATAACCCACAGATGCCAGTAGCCTTCTAATATTACATTTAGTGTCTTTTCTGTGTGTGAGCATTGAGCATTGGCAATTCGGGGTAGGGAGAGCGTAGGGTAGGTGGGGCGGCACAGTGGCGCAGTAGTTAGCACTGCAGCCTCACAGCTCCAGCGACCCGGGTTCAATTCTGGGTACTGCCTGTGTGGAGTTTGCAAGTTCTCCCTGTGTCTGCGTGGGTTTCCTCCGGGTGCTCCGGTTTCCTCCCACAGCCAAAAGAATTGCAGGTTGGTAGGTAAATTGGCCATTATAAATTGCCCCTAGTATAGGTAGGTGGTAGGGAAATATAGGGACAGGTGGGGATGTGGTAGGAATATGGGATTCGTGTAGGATTAGTATAAATGGGTGGTTGATGGTCGGCACAGGCTCGGTGGGCCAAAGGGCCTGTTTCAGTGCTGTATCTCTGAACTGAACTGAACTGAATTGCCGTTGAATCTTTCCTTGTACAACACTTACCCTTTTTAATATAAGTCAAATAAACAGCAATCAGGACCAAGCTCCTGGCTGATTTTTTTTTTCTGCCACTCTAGTTGAGGGGCACAGTAGGTAATTTTAATGTCCCTACTACTTGAGGTCAGGCACAGACTCCAGAGGTCAAATTTTCCTGTCTGGCTCAGATATGCATAATCGAAATGCATTAAAGCACTCCAAGATGTGCATTTTGAGTCTTTGTATACCAGGGTTGGATTTAATAGTTTGCCTCAGCTCCTCTTAAACTGGTTCTGGGCATGTTTTAAAAACTCCACAGTAACTGCAGACCTACAGCCTAACCGCCCACCCATCGCACTGTTGCTTAAGTATAAGTCAGCCAAATGGCATGACTATTGGTGTGTTGTGGGAATTGTAATCTTTCAGTTGCATTCGACCTTCCCCCTAGTTTGTACCAGTACAGAATAACACAAACAATAACCAGGAAGTCAGGGTGTTTTTGCACAGTATATGAAGTAAGTTGTTTTTCAGCCTTTAGTAGGTCTCTGTGCTCTTGCAGTTGAATTTTTACCCCAGGCACATTAGAATTTGCCATTCCCTTGTAAAGCCAAATTATCTTTTGAATTGATATAATTATCTGGTACCATGTTGAAGTACGTGAATTTCCGTTAGCTTTGTCATTCAGTAGAATCCTAGCAGTACAGATCAGTGTTAAATTTCTATCCTGTAACCTTTTTTTCCAGTTCTCTCCCTTCCTGTGCTAAAGGTCATGACTTATGTAGGGGCGCAGTCCCACAAGCAGCTGAAATCCTCCTGTATTTCATCCAAGTTGCCATTTTTCATCTGTGACCCTGAACATTAAGTGTCAGCAGGCAATTTGACTGAAGTGGACATTACATTCATACCTAATCCTGATAAGCACACGTAAACGTTTCAGCAGGGAATCTTGACTAGTAATCTGGAGAAGAAACCTTGACTCGCTGTCTATCCCTGGGATGTTGGGACTTCTCCAATACAAATGCCCTTTTGAATAACATTTATCCATTGCGGTCAAATTGATTCAGAGGATAAAAGTAGCATTTAGAAAAGCCCATTTACGAAACTCCATTTGAAAGCCTGCAGAAAAGTATACTGTGTTACTCAGACATTTTCAAGAAATGCCATTCAAATTATGTAAAAGTTGTATTCTTGATGTTTTGAACAAAAGCTTTTAATGGCAAGAAAAAAAAATACTGTTAAAGCACAGACAGGACTGTGAGCCTTTTATGTCTAAGAATCTCAGGAATTCCTATTACTTTGAGTGGGACTTGGCTGATAGTTTTGTACTGATTCAAAGTGAAGTCCATATGTAATTATCTTAAAATGAACTTATACCTGTGATCCTGATGTATTTTGGTATAGAAGATGTTCTTCTAAGTGTATTCAGAGATAAAAGCAGCATTTAGGAAAGTCCATCTACCACCCACACATTGTTCTTAGCTCAGAGGGCTGGTTAAGAGACCTGCCCCAGGCCTTTGCTGGGAAGAACAAATATTGAGTCAATTTGGTGCTAGTTTTCTCTCCTTTCCTATGATGAGAAGCTTCAAACACCAGGTGAGTAAAAGCAGGGTGACACACAAGTGCTGTTATAGTATGGTACAGTATAGCATGTTGAACCAACACTCTGCAAAACCAGTGATCTGACTTAATACATTTTTTAGTTTCTCTGTATTCAAGTAACTGAGGACATTTTGTTTCTGCACATGTTTCTGAGAGCAACAGACTCATTTTCAATATTCCTTTAAAGATTAAGAATGTAAACTCCCTGTTCCAGTTTTGATTCATAGAAACAGGAGTAGGTCAGTCAGCCCTTTGAGCCTGTTCAGCCATTCAATTAGGTCATGGCTGATCTGTACCTCAACTCTATTTAACCTGCCTTTGCTCCATATCCCTTGATATCCCTACTGAACAAAGATCTATTGATCTCAGTCTTGAACATTTCAATTGATTGAGCATCCATATAGTTCCAGATTTTCACTACACTTTGTGTGAAGAATTTCACTCCTAAATAGACTAGCTCTAATTTTAACATTATTCCCCTTGTTCTGGATTCCTCCACTCAAGCATATAGTTTCTCTGTATCTGCCCCATCAAACACCTTTATCGTTTTAAATTACATCACCCTTGAACCTAAACTCAAGGGAACTCAAGCCAAGTTTATGCAATCTGTCCTCGTAATGTAACCCTTTAAACCCTGATATCATTCTGATGAATCAGGGCTGTGCCCCTTCCAAGGTCTACATTCTTTCCTGTTGTAAGGTGCCCAATACAGAGGCAGTGCTCCAGGTGGAATCTGAACAAGGCTCTGTACCACTTAAAAAAAAAGTCCTCTCTTTTGTATTCCAAACCCATCTGTAAACATTCCATTAACCTTTTTAATAATAAAAACAGAAAGTGCTGGAAATACTCAACACGTCTAGCCACATCCATGAAGGGAGAAACAGCGTTAATGTTTCAGATCTGTGACCTTTCATCAGAACAGGCAAAGGTTAGAAATGTAATCAGCTTTGAGCAAGTGAAAGGGCAGGGGAGGAAGAAGAACAAAAAGGAAGATATGTGGCAGAGGGCAGGAGAGATTAAAAGACAAAGATGTCACAAAACAAAGGCAAAGGGAGTGCTAATAGTCGTGTTAAAAGACAAAGTGTTAGTCCAGAGAGAATGTTAATGGCAGAATAATGAACAGCTTTGTCCAAAAGCAAAAACCTGAAAAACATGTTTAAAACAGGCCTGTGGTTAAAAAATAAAATAAAATCAAAAAAGGCAGCCGTGCTCTGGAATTGTTGAACTCAGTGTTGAGTCCAGAAGGCTGTAGAGTGCCTAATCAGAAGATGAGTTGCTGCTCCTCAAGCTGCAGCAGGCCCAGGACAGAAATGTTGGCATTGCAGCAGGGTGGTGAATTAAAATGGCAAGCAACGGGAAGCTCAGGGTCATGCTTGTGGACTGACAGAGGCGTTCCGCAAAGCGGTCACCCAATCTGCATCTGATCTCCCCAATGTAGAGGCAACCGCATTGTGAGCAGCGAATGTAGTATGCTAAATTGAAAGAAGTACAAGTAAATCACTGCTTTACCTGGGTCCCTGGATAGTGAGGAGAGACGAGGTAAAAGGACAGGTATTACACCGCCTACGATTGCATGGGAAGGTGCCAAGGTGTCTGGTGGAGTTGGAGAAGTGGACCAGGGTGTCGCGGAGGGAACGATTGCTTTGGAATGCTAACCGGGGAAGATGTGTTTGGTGGTGGCATCATGCTGGAAGTGGCAGAAATGGCAGAGGATGATCCTTTGGATGTGAAGGCTGATGGGGTGGAAAGTGAGGACAAGGGGAACCCTGTCGTGGTTTTGAGAGGGAAGGGAAGGGGTGAGGGCAGACGTGCAGGGGAGCGATTTTCTTGTACTTCTTTCAATTTAGTATACTGTTTCGCTGCTCACAATGCGGTTGCCTCTACATAGGGGAGACCAGACGCAGATTGGGTGACCGCTTTGCGAAACACCTCCACTTAGTCTGCAAGCATGACCCTGAGCTTCTGGTTGCTTGCCATTTTAATTTGCCACCCTGTTCCCATGCAAACATTTCTGTCCTGGGCCTGCTGCAATGTTCCAGTGAACCTCAGCGTAAGCAAGAAGAACAGCATCTCATCTTCCAATTAGACATTCTACAGCCTCTGGACTCAACACTGAGTTCAACAATTTCACAGCCTGACTGCCTTTTTTGATTTGATTTGATTTTTTAACCATGGGCAGGTTTTAAACATGTTTTTCAGATTTTTGCTTTGGACAGAGCTGTTCATTATTCTGCCATTAACACTCTCTCTGGTCTCGTGTTTTGTCTTTTAACACAACTGTTAGCACTCCATTTACCTTTATTCCGTGACGTCTTTGTCATTTATTCTCTCCTGCCCTCTGCCCTATCAGACACTTTCCCTTTTGTTCTTCTTCCACCCCTGCCCCCGCTTTTCACTTGCTCAAAACCTGTTACATTTGCCAGTTCTGATGGAAGGTCACAGACCTGAAACATTAACTCTGTTTCTCTTTCCACAGATGCTGTCAGACCTGCTGAATATTTGCAGCACATTCTGTTTTTATTTCAGATTTCCAGCATCTGCCGTAGTTTGCTTCAACCCTTTTAGTAACTTTTGTACCTCTACATTAGCTTAGTTGAGGTGGTATGGAAGAACTTCAATTGCCCTCGGTACTCAGGAATAAGAAGGGGAATATCGGCTACTTTTTATTTTTTGATTGCTATGCATTCCCCCACAACTGGAACTGCACATGTATGAGTGCTGAGTGAGAGCAAGTTGATCTTGAAAATGCCTCTGCAGTTGAATAGACCACCAATACTCACTGCCGAGGCTCATCCATGAATAAAGCGCCTTGGTGCTGTAGAACTCTATATCAGCAAACGAGGAGAGCAGAAGAGATGATTTTTTAAAAAATAGCGTCTCTGATGTCCTGAGACAAATGCACCCCTTGGGTGTTTCAGAGCCATACACTATAAGATCACAGATGCAATTCCTAGTTTAATCTCAGCCATTGTGCCAGTATGAGTGCCATAATTGCAAACTGGTGATCCCCTGCTGCAAATTTTGGTATCTTGGATTAGAAGAAGGTTGGGCTCCGGTGTAATGCCCTCTACACTGACTACATGGCCATTGCTTATTATTTAGTTTAGGTATAAAAAAAGGATCACTTGAATGAGATATAGGGAGGCTGCTGGTATCTTTGTATCTGTATTCCATCCAGCAAGAATCAGCACATTGAGAAAAGAGGTGAGGAAATGAGAGACATTTTTCTTTGAATATAGGAAGTTCTAGGTGGAGTAGTGACCAGTTTGTGTTCATTGCATGTTGGGCACATGAACTCGATTTCACAGATTACTATGAAATATAAAAACTTATCCAATGGCGTCTATGATCTATGAAATAGTGCATTCTCAGAATATCGCCCATCTCTGATAGCATTTGTATTCTGTTTAACTGACAGTAGAAGTATGATTTGCCCCTGCTTGTCAGGAACCCTGATCATGTGCCTGTGATACTTTGGGTACTGAAACATAAATCAAAGTTCTACATCTCCTATTTCGTAAATGAAAATTGTTGTCTCATTTCTCAGAAAACAAGCAAAGTGTTTTCAGTGAAATGGCTTACAAGGAAGCAGGTGTTGCAGATAGATTACTGAAAGATTGTGACTCAACGGTCTGCTTAAATATGTTGTCAGCAAAAAAGCTTTTTTGCAGAACACCTAAGCTGCAACACTCTGAGAAGGTTAAGACACTAGAGAATGTTTGCTATTTGCCTATTACTTCAGTTGTCTTGTTTAAGCTAAAAGTGTATTGGTCAGTTAGCTAATCACCATTACACCAAAGTTTTCTCAATGTATTTGTTCAAAAGGGTAACCCAGCCAGGGAAAGGATATTGTGTACATTTATTTCCCTATTTTATATTTAATCACAATATCCTATATCCATAAATTAATTGTGACATACACTGAATTAAAAAATTCACTCTACACACTTGAGCACATAACCTAGGCTGACACTTCAGTGCATACCGAGGGAGCGCTACATTGTCAGATGTGCTATATTTTGAATGAAATGTTAAATTGAGGTCTAACCTGCTTAGGTGGACATAATAGATCTATGTGGAGAAGAACATGGAATTCTCAGGACCCCTGGCCAACATTGCTCCTTCACCCAACATCACCAAAAACAGTTTAAATGGCCATTACTCCTTTCTTCTTGGGATCTTGCTCCGTGTGAATTGCCTGCTGCATTTGCCTGCATAACAGCATTCTGCCTCAGAAGTAATCTGTTCGCTAAAAAGCAATTTATGACATCCTGAGGATGTGTTAAGGTGCTATTTAAATGCAAGTTTGTTCTTATACTGGTCTAACCTCGGATGCTTCCTGTCACTGCACTGCATAATTTCTGTCCTGTGGCCTCTTCAAGCTGATCACAAAATTCGTGTCAATAGGGTGTTTTTATTTTTTGCATTGTGGAAGATGGTTCAGATCCATCACTTAGATCTTTAAATAAGGTTTAGAGAAGTGGTTTTTGTTATTTTGGGCTGGTTTGAAATATGAATGTCAGATTAAAAGAAATTGTTAGGTCGAAGTATTTTCTCCCCCTTCATTGACATGCACAAAATTTAGGTCTGGAGCAAATTAAGCTTTGGGTCAAATATACCGAACTGTCATTGTAAAATAATTCTTTGCAAAATCATACATTTTCAGTACTGAATGTAATGCAATACAACTGCTGTATAATAGTTTTTTTTCAGACCTATGTTGGCCAAGTTTTGGTTTAGGTTTAATAAACATTATGTAAAGAGGCAGCTGCTATGGACACGGGGAAGAAATAGGAAGTGATTCTATTAGCTGTGAATCTTCACAAACAGAAACCAATTACCCATTTCTGTTTTCAAGTTTGCGTTCTTAGTATAGGTCAAAAAAGAAAAAAAAAATCTCAGAACAAATAATTTATGAAATGAGTATTAGGTCTTTGGATGGTCCAAAGGCACCAAAAATGGACAAAGTTTAGTTCAATAATGATAAAAGAATCTTTGTGGAGCAGTATTGGCATTCGCATTCCAGCTACTGGTATTAATGTGGAAAGTTCTCCCTTCTTTAATTAAATCTATATCTTATCTAGAGTCAGTTCATAAGGTACTTCAAAATAAAATTGTGTTAAGCTCTTTTCAACATGAAAGGTGCTATATAAACACAACCACTATTTTTGTTCACTCAATTGCTTAAGTTTTTACATGGAGAAAGTGGGGACAAAACCTTTGAATAAGGTGAGTCAAGGCAGTAGTTACTTTCTGTGAAGAGTGTTGTTGATCCTAGTTTGTTGATCCAAACAACCTTAATATTTGTGGTAGCAGATTTGGAGGTATAATCCTTCTCAGTTGAATGCACAGCATGTTCACAGGTTAGCTTAAATAGAGTAAAATTTGTCTGATCACTAGTTTCAGATACATCAATGAACATTTATTTATTCACCAACACTCTTGCCTACTTTCTCTCAGTTTTTCTGTTATGAGTCATCGTTACAGCTTTATATTGTACCACTCGCATTTTGCCTATGACTGCACAGTCAAGCCACAATTACCTCAGCCTCCCTGAAAAAACCTTAGATATAGTAGTATCAAATAGATTATACTGCAAGAAAAAAGGCCTTTTTTATTATTGTTCAGTTAACAGGTATTTTAAATGAATTATGTTCGAGCAGAAAGTTTTCTAACATACTTTTTAGTCTACAGAGTGCATTGTGTTTGGAAATTAATGGAATGATTGACAAAAAACAAACATCAAAATCTTTTCAAATTGCAATAAAACTAGTTAAAAGATTTTTCTTTTGTAAAATTTGCCAGTAATTGCCGTAAATGATGTTGCTGAGAAATAATGAATTTCCTGTTTATGCCTCAGGCTAGCAACATTGCTGCTTCTAATACTTGGCAACCTGATTGTGTAATCCATGTTCGTAGACCAGGTCATGGGGTCAGAGGGAGACCCATGGGTAAGATTTATGTGAAACTATATATTACCGTGCTATATTAAGAACAAAAACTAGTCCATCATTTTAGTCCTGATTTTAACTCTGGGCAGGTTTTGGATGGGTGGGTAGCAGTGAGTTGGAATCTCACCCGCTACTTTAGAAATTAGGCCTGGGCTATTTTAATTCTTGGGCCTCATTTAAATCCTTTCGGCTGACTTCACACCCGTTCTGGTAAGCAATGAAAAATCATGTGGCCCGGAGGCTGTCTGCCACCATGAGGTGGGTGATAGGATTGGCTTTTGGGTCTGGCTCATTGGGGTCTTGCATTTGGGAAATGGGAGGGGGAAGGTAGCAAAAGTAAAGGGCATGGGAGGCCTAAGCTCTTCTGAGGGGCCTGGATGAGCACTTCCCACTATCTTCACCTGACAGGAAAGCCACAACAAATTCCCCATTCAGGCTATCAGTTTAAATTGCAGTTGTGTCCTGATGATGTCATTAACAATAACAATTTGAATTTATATAGTACCCTTAGAGTAATAAAGTGTCCCAAGGTGCTTCACAGATGCATTATAAAACAAACTATGACACCGAGCCACAAAAGGAGATACTAGGGCAGATGACCAAAAGCTTGGTCAAAGAGGTAGTTTTTGAGGAGCACTCTACAGGAGGAAAGTGAAGAAGTGAGGCAGTGAGATTTGGGGAGGGAATTCCAGGGCATAGGGCCTAGGTAGCTGATGGCATGGCCACCAATGGTGGAGCGATTAAAATCTGGGAAGCTCAAGAGGTCGGAATTAGCGGAGCGCAGATATCTTGGACAGTTGTGGGGCTGGAGGAGATTGCTGAGATATGGAGAGACGAGGCCATGAAGATTTTGGAAACGAGGATGAGAATTTTAAAGTCAAGGCCTTGTTTACCCCAGAGCCAGTTTAGATTAGTTAGCCTAGGGGTGATGGGTGAATGGGATCTGGTACGAGTCAGGAGACTGGCAGCAGAGTTACAGATGACCTTAAGTTTACGGAGGGTAGAATGTGGGAGGCTGGCCAGGAGTGCAATAGAATAGTCAAGTCTAGAGGTAACAAAGGCTTTTTTTTATTCTTTCATGGGATATGAACGACGGAAGCAAGGCCAGCATTTGTTGCCCATTCCTAATTGCCCTTGACAACTGAGTGGCTTGCTTTTCAGAAGTCAGTTAAGAGCCAACTGCATTGCCGTGGGTCTTGGGTCACATGTAGGCCAGACCAGGTAAGGATGGCAGATTTCTCTCCCTGAAGGACATTAGCATGGATGAGGGTTAAGATTAAGACATTATTAATTAAGACATGTATTGAGACGTGATATGTATATATAAAGAAGGACTCCACCAGCTTTGGGCTGATGGTTTTGCGACTTGCTTATTGGAGCAGGTTAAAATTCAGAATGGTCGGTTCATGGAGGCTTAGTAACCTGGACAATTTTAACTTCCCACTTGCTTGGTTTGTATTATGTGGGTATGATTTAAAATCGCCCCCATATACGATGCCATTGGTGCTGTGGCTCTTTTTTTTTCTGATTTGTTGAGAAATTGAGATTTTTTTTAAAGATTCCACAAATTCTAGGTGGTTTGGCTTAAAATATGATGAGCTTCAAAGTCCCAGGAGATAACTGACGTTTTTGACATGGCAATCCAAAGTAAGACCAACCCTGGTGGTTCTTCACCCAGAGAATAGTGGACCTATGGAACAGACTGTGCACATGTGGTGAATGCTAATTCACTAAATTCCTTCCAGCAAGAGCTGGACTTGTTTCTGACTGGGGCGAAGTTCCCCTCATATAAAATATAGGTACTGTAAAACATAAATTGGGGCCAGTGTGGTCTCCTAGATTACTTTTGTTCACCTTAAAGGTGTCAGAGAGAAATTTTCCAGATTTTATTTCTATAATTGACCTGGGTTTTATCTGATCTTTTGACCCTCCCAAGAGATTAGTTGACTTTCTGGTCCAGTGGGGAGCGTGTTTATCGTGATACACAAGGTATTGCAGTTACATGCGACAGGCTGGATGGACCAGGAATTTTTACTTGTTTGTCATTGTTGAATATTTGTAAGTTGCCCACATCAATTTAGAGGGGCAAAAGAAAATATTTAAAATATTCCAAAGAATCAAGCAGCTGAAGTTTATTTGGGCGCTGGATGACCTTATAGAGTCATTGAATGGTTACGGATAGAATTATCATGTTTTCTTTCTTGCTATATTTAGTCCAGTACCGAGAAATCAAGATGGATTATTTCTGGTTTTAGATTTTCAGGATTTTCATGTCCCGGCCAGTTCTGTGCAGAATATTTTCAGTTTTTGCTCTTTGGCAGCAGCTTGCTCCTGGGTCAGCACTGCTGGCAGTACATTGGATGATTAAGTGCTTGTTGCCAATGTTAGCTCTTGTTTTAAACTAGACTGTCATTTTACTAGATATACTTAAATGGTGAAATTGATTCTTCCTGTAAAAATACACCCAAAACTCCAGTGAATGGCCCCTTGATAGGAGCTGGCATGAAAACAAAAGCTATCATTTAAAACTGGACAAGTAACAGTTGTAATGAGCCAGCAGGGAGATTACTGAAGTAAGTGCTTTTGGAATTTTATTTTCTAGAAAGCAGAAATATGTGATTGAAATTAATCCTTCATTAATGCCTACCTAGTTGTTTTTGTGGTTGATGACAGATCTTTACAGGATGCAGCTTGCACTTTTGGTATGTCTGTTTGTCTATCCATATATGAATGGCTTAGGTTTGACTTGTCTCTTTAGGGGTATGTGTATTTTATGTAATCCATCAATAAAATCTTCACCCATTCCTTTTGTATGTTCTTTTTTCTTGCTATGCACCTTTCCCAGCAGACAAGTGGTATATTCCAAGTCTATTGCAATGCCGTTAAGAGACCAATGATTTGTTTTTTTATTCGCGTGTGGGTGTTGCTGGTTAGGCCAGCATTTATTAAGCAGACCTAGTTACCCGTGAACTGGCATTTAAGAGTCAAATGGGCGGCACAGTGGCGCAGTGGTTAGCACCGCAGCCTCACAGCTCCAGCTACCCGGGTTCAATTCCGGGTGCTGCCTGTGTGGAGTTTGCAAGTTCTCCCTGTGTATGCGTGGGTTTCCTCCGGGTGCTCCGGTTTCCTCCCACATGCCAAAGACTTGCAGGTTGATAGGTAAATTGGCCTTTATAAATTGCCCCTAGTATAGGTAGGTGGTAGGGAAATATAGGGACAGGTGGGGATGTGGTAGGAATATGGAATTAGTGTAGGATTAGTATAAAAATGGGTGGTTGATGGTCGGCACAGACTCGGTGGGCCGAAGGGCCTGTTTCAGTGCTGTATCTCTAAATAAAAAAAATAAACCACATTGCTGTGGGTCTGGAGTCACATGTAGGTAGGGGTCAGACAACGGATTTCCTTCCCTAAAGGACATTCGTGAACCAGATGGGTTTTTACAACAATCGACAATGGTTTCATGGTCACCATTAGACTAGCTTTTAATCCCTAGCTTTTCCATCTGCTGTGGTGGAATTCGAACCTGTGTTCCCAGAGCATTAGCCTTAGCTCTGGATTACTAGTCCAGTGACATTACCATTATGTCACCACCTCCCTGTAGACATGAGTTGATTACTTATCCTTTGGTTGTATTTACATTTTCTCTCCAAGGATTCATTGTGTAAAGAATCCCAGGAAATTGTTAGTGACCTGTGCCTTGTAGCACAGCAAATTCTTGTGGTGATACAACATACCCTCTGCTGGGTTTTCTAATGCTTTGGAATTTGCTTGGTTATATTGTGGAGCAGCATTGTTAGCAATGGAGAAATTACTGTTTTAAAAATCAGGATTATACTCTCTTTTTTTGGATATGCAGTAAAACACCATGGGTAGTGCAATAGGTTAGTGTGCTAATGAAGTCAGATTTATATATACATTTTCCACATGGCAATGAAAGTAACCCAAATGTTCATGTCATATTCACCAGAAGCAATGATGGAAACAGAATCCACAATAGCTTTCAAAACAGAAATGGATAAATATTTCACAAAGAAAAATATAAAAGGGCATGGGGAAAGGACTGGGGAGTAGGCATAAGTTCTTTTAGAAAACTGTCACAGACACAATAGGCTAACTATCCACCACATCTCCTGTACAATACTATGAAATAAGAATGGAAAATGCAACCATGTGGCTAGTCTGTCAGCATACTTAGAGAAAAGACAGGTTAACATTTTGAGTACATGATCCTCTACATACATCATGAATTAGATGAGACTGATTCACAAATGGATCTTGGGCTACTGTACCTCTTAGCGTATGCTGTATTAACTTTTCTTAATTTGTGCACTTATCCTAGGAAGAAAAATAATAATGAACAGAGAGAAATGTTGTACTAAGCTCCCAGCCTACTTCATAAACATTCCAGTGGTGGTAGATCCTGTGCTGGCAGGTGTACCACTATTCCAGTAAGGTGTCAACTGTTCTACAGATAAGTAAAAGAGGGGAAAATGGGCTGCTATCTGACAATTATCCTGCTCCTACTGAAGGCACAGTATCAGGGTGGAATGAGGAAACCATCTTGGTGTGTTTATGTTGTGCTTTGTTAACGTAAAAAAAAGTTCTGTGAATCCAATAGTGTAGCACTCTAGTACACTAACTTTCCATACTGGAGTGGTAGGCTGCACCCTCTCCATTTGGATTTCCTGCACAATCTTTTCCCTAACACTGCCAGGTTGAGTTCCTGTCCAGTCACTAACTTCCACAGGAAGGTGTGGGTGGTGGTGCAGGGGAGAATATGATGGGTGAAAGAGTTCACCCCATGCCAAATCACATCCTAACAACTAATTAAAAAACTGATACTCATTTTTGCGAGCTATATAACCAGGAAAAGAAGATTGAAGAAGGTTTCAGAATTAAAAACAGATGCTTGGGCATTTGGGTGGGAGTTGGAAAATTTATAAAATGGGAATGGGGAGAAATGTAAAGCTGAACTGGTTTAAAAAATTAAACTTGAAGAACCAGAATGGTGTAACTATATTTCTACATTGTAATTTTCTTTAAATTCTTTTTTCCTCATTGTGTAGCTTTCAAAAACTGAAGAACATCTGGTACAGCTGCTTGTGGTAATGAACACCTGCGCTGAGGGCTACAAAAGTATTTAAAAATATCTTTGGTTCTCTTTATTCCCTTTACATCAAAACAGTGAAAGTGTCAAAACTTTGTCTTGGTGTAGTTATGTGTCTGGAGTTAAGATTATTGAAGGTGGGGGATGGTGAATCTGGAAAGATTCTTATAATATGTAATTCTGAGTTGTAGGGTGTAGAATGAGAAAATTCCAGAAAGAACAATCCATTGGCATTGAGGAGGCCACCTTTTAGAATGTTTCAGAAAGCATTTTAATATATGACTTGATCTTTGTTTCTCCATTGAAAGCATTGATGGAGAACGAAAAGGGTTTGTGATGTTTAGCAGTGTGCTTAGAAGTGCACAGAGATCAATCACCCTTTGTTTTCAGAGTACCATATTTAATCTTTGGAACTGCTGTGAGCACTTGATGACAAGTTGATACCAGCCACGGAACAGAGAACATCCAAATATGAACACTCCAGTTTGTAATCAAAGACCAAACTACTAGAAACTGAAAATAATTATTTGAAAAGACAAAACAGGATAGTTTTGAAGATTATTATGACTCATTCATTAGTAGATAAGGACAAGTTTTATCGTAAAAGCTATAACTGCACATCCTTAATTTTAAACCTCCTCACTATTTCAGTATTGATTTACTCAATGAGAGCTTTATTTATTGGCACCATTTAACTTGGCTTGGAGAACTTTTTATTAGACTTCCAGTTAACTTCTGAGTTTCCGCAATGATTTTCTGTAGTCACTATCTATAGAAAAATGTCTGTGTGATTTCTGCAAACATATAAATTAATTTTTGGCAAGGTTTGAAGAAGATACACAAATCCTTTTACAAATTTCAGTATTAACCACAATGATAGTTTTATAAATACCTTTGATTTACTAAGGTATAAAAGCATTCTTTTCAAATACTTATTTTCAGATTTAAAACTGTCAGTAAATTTCAGCATGCTTTTTATGTTAAACAATTCAAATTTATATTTTAGGCAAAATAACATTTTAAACTAGTCCACAAATATATGAATTAACTAACAGAAAATGGTACCACATTGTTTAAGCTCCTCATGGAGCAATTGCTGAGAGTCTGTTTGATTTTTGAGATGAGCTGTTCTGAAGGGTGTTCCTTCTGATTTGATTTCCATTTCAGGTTTATATTTCCTGTATGACCTTTAGAAGAGGAAAGCATTGATCTTTCAAATTGTGCATTTACTTTTAGTGACTACCCAAGTCATTATTAGTTTAATTCAGTAAATGATTCATTCTAAAATGGTTAAGCAGATCCTTTTCTGTTTCCTCTGAACATTTACACTGGCAATTTCACACAACAGAATTTGCAAGCATTCAATGTAGAAAGCTGTGATAACTGCTAGATAGAAATTTATAAACCCAGAGATCTACTAAAATTTGCAATATCTACATCAACACAGAAAGCTCATACTGATTATACACTTAGAGAAGGACTGAGTACACAGAGACTATGGGGCATCAATAATATTTGTACTAACATCCAATAAGGATTCAGTAGCAGCAATAGCTAGCATTTATATATCCCCTCTATGAACATAGGAATGTGAAAAGGCCATTCAGCCCCTCAAGCCTGTTCTGCCATGGCTGATCAGTAATCTCCATCTACCTGCCTTAGTTCGTAACCCTTAATAACCTTGCCTAACAAAAACCTGTCAATCTCAGTTTTGAAATTTTCTATTGACCTAGCCTGAACAGCTTTTTGCGAAGAGAGTTCAAGATTTCCACTACCCTTTGTACTCAAAATCCTTATCTTTGACACTTAATTTTATTAAATTAACTATAAATTATATTGATATTCATATTCACTGAAACAATAATGATTTTATCTTATCATTGGCCTTATGTGATGCTTCCTTCCTGCCCCAAGTGCATTCACGGCATCTTAAAAGACCAACCACAAATAGAGCAATATTGAATCAGCCAGCAGGATAACAGCACATGACTGTGAGCTTTAGCTATCTGGAACAGAAGCAGAGAATTCAAACCCACTTCCTTAATCTTGCTAAACAGGTTTTTTTTTGTTAAACACATTAAGTGCTGTGTAGCTTGACAAATTAACAGTTAATCAAACATTCAAATAGTTCAGCCTTTACAGTCATAGAGTCATAGAATTATACAGCACAGAAACAGGCCCTTCGGCCCACCGTGTTCACACCAGCCATCAAACCTATCTATTCTAATCCCATTTTCCAGCACTTGGCCCGAAGCCTAGTATGCTATGGCGTTTCAAGTGCTCATTTTAAAGAAAAACATGTCTGTAATACCCTAAGTTCTGTCGCCTGGTTTCTCTTGGCTTGGAGTTTCTGAGTCCAGCACTTTTTTGAAATGTTGATTGTTTCCATGGTAAAATAATACCTTATTTTCCATTGAATTTGATGATCTATAAAATTGTTATAGAATCTTATTTTCTTATGACACCATAAGTACTTTTATTATGCTGTATATCCACTCATTTAAAAACAGTCCTTAAACTTTCACCAGTCGTAAACTCACTACACCATGAATTATATGTAGTGCAGACACAGAGAGTAACTTGGAATACATTATTATTCCCATCAGTGAAGAGCATTTCCTGATGGATATTTTCTTAATGAGAACAAATAAAAATAGAATTCCACAATTCCATTGAGTACATTGGCACGTTTTATTCAGAGTACTATTGTATTTGTAGCAAAAAGTGGCATTTGAGATGAAGGAGGAACTGTAGGTTCTTAATGGATGGGCTGAATGACGTTCCTCATTTGTGTCTACTTTGCAAAATGCTGAACTGATATTTTTCTAGTGGCCTCTTTCTGTGTCGTAAACATTCTGCGATTCTCCACATTCCTTTCTAAAAAGTGCTGACCTATGCTAGTATGCCGTACCACAGGTGCTGCTGTCCCTCAAATACCTTTCCAAAGTTGTTATTTTTCATTTTTTTTATTTGTTCTTGGAATGTGAGCATTGCTGACAAGGCCAGCATTTATTGCCCATTCCTAATTGCCCTCGAGACGGTGTTGGTGAGCCGGCTTCTTGAACCGCTGCAATCCATGTGGTGTAGGTACAGCCACAGTGCTGTTAGGGAGGGAGTTCTAGGATTTTGACCCAGTGACAGCGATCTGAGGAGTCGCAAATGGCACTGAACACTGTGAAATCGTCAGCAAACATCCCCACTTTTGACCCTGTGATTATAATTTCAAGTCAGGATAGTGTGCGACCTGGTGGGGAACTTGCAGGTGGAGGTGTTTCCATACGCCTTTTTCCCTTGCTTTTCTAGGTGGTAAAGGTCACGGGCTTGGAAAGTGCTGTCAAAGGAGCCTTGGTGAGTTGCTGCATTGCATCTTGTAGATGGTCCCTGCCACTGTGCGTTGGTGGTGTTGAATAAGATGGTGGATGGGATGCCAATCACGCAGGCTGTTTTTTTTCTTGGATGGTGTCGAGCTTCTTGAGCATTGTTGGAGCTGCACTCATCCAAGTAAGTGGAGAGTATTCCATCACAGTTCTGACTTGTGCCTTGTAGATGCTGGACAGGCTTTGAGGAGTCAGGAGGTGAGTTACCCTTGTAGCTACAGTATTTATATGGCTGTTCCATTTAAGTTTCTGCCCAGTGGTGACCTGCAGCCTTTTGATGGTGGGAGATTCAGCGATTGTAATGCCATTGAATGTCAAGGGGAAATGGTTATATTTTCTGTTGTTGGTGGTGGTCATTGCCTGGCACATGTGTGGCGTGAATGTTACTTGCCACTTATCAGCCCATGCCTGAATGTTGTCTAGGCCTTGCTGCATGTGAACACAGACTGCCTCTGTATCTGAGGAGTCGCAAATGGCACTGAACACTGTGAAATCGTCAGCAAACATCCCCACTTTTGACCCTGTGATGGAAGGAAGGTGACTGATGTGGCTGAAGGTGATTGGGATTAGGACACTACCCTGAAGAATGCCTGCAGCAATGTCCCAGATCTGATAGCATTGGATCTTTGAAACCACCACTGGCATAGTATCATCCATTTCTTAGTGCAGGACATACGTACAGACATTCCTATAAATATCATGAGTGGGTTTATTCTCCTCAGGACTTTCCTGCAATTCCAACATATATGTGCTCATATTGTGGAATAGGTATACCAAGAACTGCTGGGCAGTGGTTTTCCTTGAGAGCTTTAGTTGTGATTAACAGAATAAATAGTGATGTTTCATACTCTTGAGTTATCCAACTACACCTGTGTTACTTATAGATTTGTGTTCATTGTGTGATTAATAGCAACCACACGACTGTTGAGATTCAGCTTTATCGTCAGGTTATAAAAGGATAAGTTACCCCTTTCAGCAATTTCAGAGCATTTCCCATAAGTGAAGCCCGTCACTCTTAATGCAGATGCTGCATTAGTAAAGTAGTCTGTTCTTACAGGTGGTGTTCGACTTGGGCCTGACAATGACCTCAACTGGAGTGAGCTGTGCACTGGATTTCAATCTACTGAGTGTGATAAAATCCAAAACACTGATCCAAGCTTTTACAATTTTAATTAACTGGTATATTTCATAATTCATAGAACACAAAAGTGCCAGAAATAGGCTTACTGAATTTCAAGGACAGTACAATAATAATCTATCCTAAATGGCCTCAGAAGGGTACACAGTGGATTAATTATGCTTTTGGATTTTTACGTGAAGTGAATGTTAAAGAGTCAGTTTTGCCCCAGGTTTCTGGATAAAAGTCTGCATTTTCCACTCCTGTGCTTTGTTGAGGACTACCCAGTCAGGATTGAGATTAATTCCCTTCTGTAGCCAAGGTCTAACATTTTGATATATTTTCCTTGTGGTTAGACTTCCAATAATGGTTTGACAATATCAGTATAGGAACAGGAGTAGGCCATTCAGTCCCTTGAGCCTGTTCCACCATGGCTGATCTATATGTTAAGTCCATCTACCCGCCTCGGTTCCGTAATGCTTAACAAAAATATATCAATCTCAGTTTTGACATTTTTAATTGACCTAGCCTAGCTTTTTGGGGGAAGAGAGTTCTAGATCTCCATGACCTTTTGTGTGAAGAAGTGCTTCCTGACATCACACCTGAATCGCCTAGCTTTAATTTTAAGCTTATTCCCCTTTGTTCTGGACTCCTCCACCAGAAAAAAGAATTTCTATTTATCCTATCAATTCCTTTACTCATCTGAAACACCTCAATTAGATCACCCCTTAATTTTCTATACTCAAGGGATTTTTCCCCCCAAAATATACTTTATTCATAAAATTTATAAAAGTACATTACATAACAGTTCAAATTTGACATTAGATAAAATACAATATAGTACATGGCGTGCCTTACGACACTTGCCTTTCCAGGTTATATTTACAAAGTATACTTACATTCCATGTCAAACATTCTCTGGTGCATGCAGCCCGAGGGGTTTTACATAATTTCCAGCCCCTTGGTATACAATGGCAGGAGGGCCTTAGACAGTGGCCTTTCCCATTGAGCCTTTGTGGCGGCTGCCCCAAGCTTTAATGCGTCCCTCAGCACATAGTCCTGCACCTTGGAATGTGCCAGTCTGCAACACTCGGTCATGGACAACTCTTTGCACTGGAAGACCAGCAAGTTTCGGGCAGACCAAAGTGCACCTTTCACCGAGTTGATGGTCCTCCAGCAGCAGTTGATGTCGATCTCGATGTGCGTTCCTGGGAACGGCCTGTGGAACACCAAGGCCTGTGGAACACCAAGTCCTGTGTCATGGAGCTTCTCGGGAAGATGCTTGACAAAAACAACTACATCTCTTTCCAGACCTGCTTTGTGAAGGCGCATTCCAGAAGGACGTGGGCGATGGTCTCTTCCCAACCGCAGCTGCCTCGAGGCCAGCATCCAGCATGTGGAGGTGATGAGACTCTAGGTGTGGAGGAAGGATTTGATGGGGGGAGACCTTTGTCTTGGTGCTTGTTTGAAAGTTCTGGTGATGAGGCATTCTGCCAGATGAGTTTGACATGTTCGGGGAACCATCCAACAGGATCCACCATCTCCTTTTCCTGGAGGGCCTTGGGGATCTTGCATGCGGATCACTGCCTGGTGGCCTTGTGGTCAAAAATGTTTTTCTGTACAAACTTTTCCACGAGGTACCGGTGGTATGGCCTGGTTCAACTGGGAATGGAGAGTTGCGTGGCTATGTGGCCAGACCTATCCTTTGTAATACCGGGGACAGATAGAATCACAGCACGTAGACAACATCACCCTCATTCTGATTTTCACCTTTGTCTGCAGCTGCATCAAGCTGTTTGTATGCAAGCACTCAAGGGAATTTTGTTTGCCAAAAATATACTTTATTCATAAAACTTTGTAAAAAAAAATACATTCCAAAAAAGTTCAAATTTGACATTTCAGAAAGTACAATAGAGATCAGATTCCTTCAATACAGAACATGAGGTGCCTCACAACTCTTGCCATTCCATTTTATATGCAATGTACATTTGCATGACATAGCAAAAACAATTTTTGGTGCATACAGCCTGAGGGGTTTTACACGGGTTCCAGTCCCTTGGTATACAGGAGGATCTTACACAGTGGTCTTTCCCCATTGAGCCTTTTCGGCGGCTGCCTCAAGCTTTAGTGCGTCCCTCAGCACATAGTCCTGGACCTTGAAATGTGCCAGTCTGCAATACTCGGTCGCGGACAACTCTTTGCTCTGGAAAACCAGCAGGTGTTGGGCAGACCAAAGTGCATCCTTCACTGAGTTGTTGGTCCTCCAGCAACAGTTGATATTTTTCTCAGTGTGCGTCCCAGGGAACAGCCCGTAGGGCACCGACTCCTGTGTTACAAAACTGCTTGAGATGAACCTCAACAAAAACCACTGCATCTCTTTCCGCACCTGCTTTGCAAAGGCATGTTCCAGAAAGAGGTAGGCAACAGTCTGTTCCCCACCACAGCCACTTAGAGGGCAGCGTGCGAAGGCGGTGAGATTCCGGGCATGCAGGAAGGATCTGACAGGGAAGGTCCTTCTCACCACCAGCCAATCTACTTCTTGGTGCTTGTTTGAAAGTTCTGGTGATGTGACATTCTGCCAAATGACTTTGACAGTCTGCTCGGAGAACCATCCAACTGGATCCACCATCTCTTTTTCCTGTAGGGCCTTGAGGACATTCCGTGTGGACCACTGATGGATTAGTGGTCAAAGGTATTTTTTTGCACAAACTTTTCCATGAAGGATAGGTGGTAAGGCACGGTCTAACTGAATGGAACATTCCACGGCAATGTGACCAGACCCATTCTTCGCAACACTGGGGTCAGATAGAACCTCAGCACGTAGTGACACTTGGTGTTTGCTTCATGGGTTTCCACGCACAGCTTGATGCAGCTGCACACAAAAGTGGCTATCAGAATGAGGGCGACGTTGGGTACGTTTTTCTCCCTTTAGAAGTTTGAACATCATGTCCCTGCAGACATGGTTCATTTTCGATCTCCACAAAAGGTTCGATACAGCAAACAAACAAGACGGGGAAGAGAGGACAGCCCTGTCTGACTCCAGATTGGATTGGGAAACTTTCTGATTAAGACTGCACTACTGAAGTTTGTGTAGAGTAGTTTGATTCAATTGCAGATTTCCCCCCCCAAACTCCATTTTGGAGAGCACGTCTATCATGTAGGTGTGCGATATCCTATCAAAAGCCTTCTCCTGGTCCAAGCTGATGAGGCAGGTGTCCACCCTCCTGTCCCGTACATAGGCGATCATATCCCTGAGTAGCGCAAGACTATCAGAGATCTTCCTGCCGGGTACAGTGCATGTTTGGTCAGGGTGAATCGCCAACTCCAGAGAAGACTTGACCCGACTGGCGATGACTTTGGACAGAATCTTGTAGTCAACATTAAGCAGTGAGATGGGTCGCCAATTTCCGATTTCTACGCTCACCCCCTTCCGCTTGTAGATGAGGGTGAGGATGCCTTTCCTCATGGATTCAGACATGCTGCCGGCCAGAAACATACTTTCGTATACTTCCTGCAGGTCTGGGCTGACCCAGTCCCACAGAGCCGAATACAACTGAACCGGTAAGCCATCACTTACAGGAGTTTTACTCGTCTCGCAGGGCCTGACAGCGTTTGTCAGCTCATCCAGAGTTAGTGGTTTGTCCAGTCTCTCCCCCGTACTGTCATCTAAGACCTCCGTGATAGATGATCGGAAGGACTGGGAAGCCTTGCTCTCTGTGGGCTTCATGTCTGCGGAAATGCAGGCCTAATCTATGTTACTGCCTCAATAATTTACCCCTTGTAGTCATCATCAGGTAATGCTGAAAAATGCTTGATGGTATGAAACATGCAACATGACAACTGCCTACTATTAACAATTTAACAACAACCACTTTACAATATTCAAAACTGCAATAATGACCCTGGAATACATAGTCACATATAACATCATCACATATACTGTATAAGCATTTAAGTATCACCACAATGACATTCAGCAAACTAGATGTAACAATTAGTATTTCAAAGTCATGTATTGAGTTTCCCATAGAACATCTAGCCAAACTGGAATTGACATCTTGATCGTATGATTAAAATCAATCACATGACCAAAATATATATACAATTGACTAAAGTTGTATAGTCCAATTGTAATAATATTGTTGCACACTTTCTGTAGATCTGAAATGCAGGACACACTTCTGCAGTTCTGTCAAAAGAATGACTTAAAAATTATGTGGGCTATCTGTAACCTTAATCATGGAACAGATCTTGCTGTCCTTATTCAGCAGCTTGGAAAGTCCCATTTCATATTACAACACAAATGTATTTTGTATGTTCTGTGAGTTCACAGATACATGGGAGACAAAGGTGCAGTTGAAATAAATCACTTTTTAATGGTTTCATAAATAGTAAATTTGGCATCCTGGCAAAAGCAACTCAACTTATAAAGGTAACACAGTAAGATGCAACAGCTAAGGTTCCATTCTTAACCACAATGATCTGGCTGACCTTGTTTAGCATTTGGAAAGTCCCTGTTTATAAGTTACTGTGAATGGGTGGTAAACGTTTGCAACAGGTACCTTTTCAGTACTTTTTCCATTCATACAAAAATAATCAAGGCCCCAAAGAAACCACTTCTTTTGGGTTTTGCTAACTCACGGGTAAAAGTACAAAATTGTAAATTTTGCACAAATTAACAAAAAAACTACAAATCTTAGCTAGAAACACAAATGTAGGAAATGCACAGCAACCATAAAGAGAAAAAACAGGTTAATGTTTTAGGTTTGGACCGGGGATGTTTATGTGAGCAGGATCAGATGTCCTTCCACTGGGTGTAGGCCACATTCAACAAAAGTTATTTGGACACACTTGGGTAGAAATTGGTATGCGTTTTGCCTGTTTTTTGGATGTAAATGCCAATTTCTGGGCATGAGTTTCTGTATCTAATCTGTGCGACGTTGGTCCTCACTGTTTTTAGGGATCCCTGGAAGCTGCCTGAAATTAGCGTTGAATCAATTTACATATGCAGAGAAGGGTCCTGCACCTGTTTCATTTCTGATCCGTGGTAGTGGTAGGTCACATGCCTCCAAATCTGTGGGCTGAAGTTTGAATATTAGATAACTGTTATTTGTGTCAATTGGCTGTTGTTCAGAGTGAGGTTTTTTGTTCTTAATGTAGTTAACAAATTTAAGGAGCACTTATCTATTTTAGCTCACCCTGTTGTTGGAGATTGGTGAACATAGAGAAGTTTGGGAAAACAGCACCCTCAATAAAGACCAAATCTGTAGCTATATGGAGAGAAAAGACTGAGGCAGGGATGTGAAACACTTTTTCTTTATATTTGAAAAATCTAATAAAAGCCAATAAAATCCCACAGTGTCCCTCTAGGTCCTTGAAGGAAATGATGAATATTGTTTATAACTGTGTTCTGAAAGTTTTTACTTGTTACATCAGACTCCAGTATTGTGCCTTTTTAAAATGTTTGATTGCAAGTATTGGGAAAAGGAAATGTGTAGGTGGATGTACACTTTGGAACACGGCTGCCAGTGCTAAGTTGTTAATGTAGCTGAGGTTTTGGGTTGAAACATTATTATTTTTATTTTTCTCAGTGTGGTGATGTTATCAGAGATGTTTCCATGACAATCAGTCAAGTTTCTTAGAAATCGACTGATTAATGTGGACAAATAAGGGCTTTCGCCTGTCATTTTCTGTACAATATAAAAAAGAAAAGCACTTTCACCATTGAGCAGTGACCTAATCCAGCGACAATTTTTTGGCAAATTTAAGAAAATAATAATTGAAATAAATGATTTCCTTCAAGCATCGGTTACCTTTTATGCTCCCTAAAAGCAGTGGTTGTGCAGTGTGCGAATCATCGAGGGGTTCACAAAAAACTCACAGAAGGAAGCACTGCACAAAACAGATGAAGAAAGCTGAACTGGAACTATACTCTTGGGTTTGTCCTGTCTGAATTCTCTAGAGGAAATGCTACTTTTATTTTTTTTTTAACTCTTTTTGTAATCAACATTTCTGCTTCAGATCAGGTTTTCCTGCAAAAAAATAATTTAATCATCATCTAATGAAAGAATACCATGAACAATTGAATAGCACCCATTGAATGTAATAAGCACTTTAGGACTACTTGGGACCCAGCAGCATGTTCCGGCAAGTTCAACACTATTGAATTTTACAAAAACAAATACTGATCAAGAGGTGGGAAAAAAGGTTTAAAATGCAATAAATTTTCCAAAGTTGTGACTCTTTCTTTTGTAGCAGAAATACATGTGACAAGCAACTAACAGAATATGGAAAATATATACCACAACAAAACCATGGATTGACGCTTGTGGGTTATACTTTACAATTATCATTTAATGTTCCATGGTCACCTGCTTTCTGTGCTTCATTTTCAGCTGTAAAGGTGTACTGTACTGTCCAAGTTACATTTTAGAATTGTTGTCAAACAGTAATTAGTTTAACGGTAATTTTATATATGTGTGTAAAGGCCGGCTACCCGACCTGAACCCGAAGGGACCCGACGACATGTGTCTGGTTCGGGTCGGGTTGCACTTCCGGGTCTGGCATTTGGGCTCGGGTCAGGTCGGGCCGGGTTGGACACGCTCTTTTACCACCTCCGGTAAATGGCTCCAATGTTAATATACTTTTTGGACTTGAAAGGTGGTTTTGTTACAGTTTTTAAGCTTGTGCAGATAAGCAACAAAGTGAAAAAATGAAGGTAGGTTAACTGATGGTTGGGTCGGGCGCGGGAAAAAAATGAAAGGACTCGGGCCAGGTCGGGCTTGGGGTCGGATGTGGTTCTGTCAGGCTCGGGTCAGGTTTCATTTGCAGACCCAAGCCGGCCTTTATATTTGTGTACTGTACTGTTACAAATTCGGGTCTGCTAATAGGTATCTTCAGGGGTTTAATGTTATCAGTAGCTTCCTTAAGTGGTTTGAGCATCTCACTTTTATGGGAGCTGACACACTGCCATATTTCCACATGTATGACACTGTAACCTGGTGTGCCAGTTTCATCCCCTGTGATTTTGACCAATCTTTTGCACTTGCACTTCTTCAGTCTCTGTGACAGCTGACCAAGTAAGCACAAGGTGAGGTGAGGTTTCATTCAAGTTATTAAGCTGCTTTATTCCACAGTAAGGTAAACATACAAAGCAATAGTTATAATCAGATTTGCTTAATGGATACAATTGATACAAATTTTCTCCATGTAATACATAAAGTTCAAAAGACCTCTGCAAGTCAACAAAAGTCCTAGTGTGCAGAACAATTGTTGTCACCACACTCCTGTACTGCAGTGAGACCTGGACAGTGTATCAGCGACACATAAGAGTGCTGGAGAAATTTCATCAACAATGCCTCCACCGCATCCTCTGGATTCAATGGGAGGTCCATCGAACAAACACTAGTGGCCTCCTTGAAGCCAGCTCCACAAGCATTCAGGCAAAACTCCTGCAAAACCAACTTCAAGTGACTGGACACTGTGTCCGATGGCTGAAAACTGCCTCCCCCGCTAGGTTCTGTTTTCTCAACTCTCAATGGCCAGCGTTGCAGGGGAGAACAAAGAAAACACTTCAAAGACACTCTGAAGCTCTCTTTGAAGCACGGCAGCATTGGCATTGATGACTGGGAGGAGCTTGCTACCAATCGTTCAAAATGGCAACAACTTGTCCATCAAGCTGCATCATACTTTCAGTCCAAATGCCTTAATAATCAGTTGGGCAGCGGCAGAGAAGGAAAGAAAAGAAAGCGAATCTTGCACTCCAGATCCCACTACCTCGTGGGACATCCTGCCCCATGTGCCCAAAGATCTGCGGATTGAGAATTGGCCTGTTCAGTGACCTGAAGATCCATGGCAGAACCTAGTAACCTTGAGTGGACGTCATCCTCAAATCGAGGGACAGCCGACAATGACAAATAACATAAAATAATAAACAATCTACAGTGCCCCAATTCAGCAGGTCATCTTGTTTAACTTGGACCTTTTAACTCCTTTGAATTTGAACTTTTTGAACCTATCTTTCCTAGAGCTTCTGCTTCAGCAGTTTCCCATCACCAAAGCTAGCCTGCCTTTTTGGTGTCTAGCTCTGCTTTATTCCTGACTGTTGAGTCAGAAAGAATTCAAAAGCCTTCCAACACAATGGGTGTGACATCTTTAATACTGAGACAAGCTATTAAATGGCTATTATTTTCAGATTATGCGGAAACACATCAAAGCTTGTTTACTTGCACAATCCTTTTAAAGTATTTAAAGCAACTTTTTTTTTCAAATTCTTTCTGTGGAAAAATGCTTGAAAAAATCTCAAGCCATAACATGTACCTTTAATAAAGTATTATGGCTGTACAAATGACCAAATTGATAGTAAGAGTTTCTGGAGTGATGTTCTTTGTTCTGTGCTAACCACATGATCAATTATTGTAGATACATAAACAAAAATTTTCCCCCTAAGAGTTCCCAGCCAACTTAACTGTTGGTCTCTACACTACAGCCAAGCGGGAAGCATAATAAAAAAGAGGCAAGTACTCCAAACAAATCACTTACCAACAATATATGCATTCCCTGCAGCCTTGCTGTCTGACTTACCTGCCATTGCCAGCTCTGCATCTGACTCTCTTCCCCAGCTTTGCCTGCCTGTCACCTGCTCCCTCCATGTTCTCTGTCCCTGCAAATAGAACATGGAGGGAGCAGGAGAAATGCAGACCGTAACTGGGGTTGCACTAGATTATGCCATCTATATTCGTAGTCTGTAGGGGTAGGCAGTGGCATAGTGGTATTGTCACTGGACTAGTAACCCAGAGACCCAAGGTATTTCTCTGGGGACATGGGTTCGAATCCCACCACAGCAGAAGGTGGAATTTAAATTCAATTAGTAAATCTGTAATTAAAAGCTAGTCTAATGATGGCCATGAAATCACTGTCAATTGTTGTAAAAACCCATCTGAAACCCATCTGGTTCACTAATAACCTTTAGGGAAGGAAATCTGCTGTCCTTACCTGGTCTGGCCTACATGTGATGGTCCGGCCTACATGTGACTCCAGAACCATAGCAATTTGGTTGACTCTTAAATGCTCTCTGAAGTGGCCTAGCAAGCCACTCAGTTGTATCTAACCCTCACATGGACTGCAGCGGTTCAAGAAGGCAGCTCACCACCACCTTCTCAAGGGCAATTAGGGATGGGCAATAAATGCTGGCCTAGCCAGCGACGCCCACATCCCATGAATAAAAAAAATTGGAAAATTATTCTATTAAGAAGTCAGAGTTGTAGTAAAAAAAACACTGCAAAAATGGAGATCTAAGGGAAATAATTATTTGAATCTAGTGATCAAAGTAGGGATGATGGAAATGACTTTAAAAATGTCTATTGTTAATGCCAAACGTGAGCCTAAATGAAGATTGCCAACCCTGTGCAAGTTACAGCCATTGAACTTGAGCAGGCACTGAAACTTGCCAAGTAAAAAAAAAAACACCTTCAGTGGATTCATTTCAAACTTTTGATCATATGCAGTGCTGCTCCATTATCCAAATGTAGGAATTGTTTGGTATCAATCAACCATATGACCTAAATTTTACAAAAAAAAACCTATCAAATATTAATTTCTGGTAGAGAATAGGTAACTTGTACGTAGCAGCCATTTCAATATTATTCATCATGAATTTATTAGAAATACCAGCAGTTACTATAACTATCACAAAACAAAACTGCTCTGTTCCAGCTCATTAATCTGTCATAGCTGCAACTGCCTACTTTTACCATAGATTAATTTTAAAGTATGAAAGATTACATTAAACATATTTATCATAGCAGTGGTTATCACTGATCTGGCTTAGTGCAAACATGGTAGAATTGAAACATTAATCTCACTATATGCCAACTGCTACATTTTAAAAACAAAATTTGAATGAAGATTTAAATCTCTTGCATTCTGTACTTCTAGATTATTAAGTACAAATGATATTAGAATTTTTTTTAGAATTAGAATATTACAGCGCAGTACAGGCCCTTCGGCCCTCGATGTTGCGCCGATCATCTGACTTACACTATTCCATTTACATCCATATGTCTATCCAATGACCACTTAAATGCCCTTAAAGTTGGCGAGTCTACTACTGTTGCAGGCAGGGCGTTCCACGCCCCTACTACTCTCTGCGTAAAGAAACTACCTCTGACATCTGTCCTATATCTTTCACCCCTCAACTTAAAGCTATGTCCCCTCGTGTTTGCCATCCTCATCCGAGGAAAAAGACTCTCACTATCCACCCTATCTAACCCTCTGATTATCTTGTATGTCTCTATTAAGTCACCTCTCCTCCTCCTTCTCTCTAACGAAAACAACCCCAAGTCCCTCAGCCTTTCCTCGTAAGACCTTCCTTCCATACCAGGCAACATCCTAGTAAATCTCCTCTGCACCCTTTCCAAAGCTTCGACATCCTTCCTATAATGCGGTGACCAGAACTGCACGCAATACTCCAGGTGCGGCCTCACCAGAGTTTTGTACAGCTGCATCATGACCCCGTGGCTCTGAAACTCGATCCCCCTACTAATAAAGGCTAACACACCATATGCCTTCTTAACAGCCCTATTAACCTGGGTAGCAACTTTCAGGGATTTATGTACCTGGATACCAAGATCTCTCTGCTCATCTACACTACCAAGAATCTTCCCATTAGCCCAGTACTCTGCATTGCTGTTACTCCTTCCAAAGTGAATCACCTCACACTTCTCCGCATTAAACTCCATTTGCCATCTCTCAGCCCAGCTCTGCAGCCTATCTATGTCCCTCTGTACCCTACAACACCCTTCGACACTATCCACAACTCCACCGACCTTCGTGTCATCCGCAAATTTACTAACCCACCCTTCTACACCCTCATCCAGGTCGTTTATAAAAATGACAAACAGCAGTGGCCCCAAAACAGAACCTTGCGGTACACCACTAGTAACTAAACTCCAGGATGAACATTTGCCATCAACCACCACCCTCTGTCTTCTTTCAGCTAGCCAATTTCTGATCCAAAGCTCTAAATCACCTTCAACCCCATACTTGCGTATTTTCTGCAATAGCCTACCGTGGGGAACCTTATCAAACGCCTTACTGAAATCCATATACACCACATCCACGGCTTTACCCTCATCCACCTGTTTGGTCACCTTCTCGAAAAACTCAATAAGGTTTGTGAGGCACGACCTACCTTTCACAAAACCGTGCTGACTATCGCAAATGAACTTATTCTTTTCAAGATGATTATAAATCCTGTCTCTTATAACCTTTTCCAACATTTTACCCACAACCGAAGTAAGGCTCACAGGTCTATAATTACCAGGGCTGTCTCTACTCCCCTTCTTGAACAAGGGGACAACATTTGCTATCCTCCAGTCCTCCGGCACTACTCCTGTCGACAATGACGACTTGAAGATCAACAACAACGGCTCTGCAATCTCCTCCCTGGCTTCCCAGAGAATCCTAGGATAAATCCCATCTGGCCCAGGGGACTTATCTATTTTCACTCTTTCCAAAATTGCTAACACCTCCTCCTTGTGAATCTCAATCCCATCTAGCCTAGTAGGCTGTATCTCAGTAATCTCCTCGGCAACATTTTCTTTCTCTACTGTAAATACTGACGAAAAATATTCATTTAACGCTTCCCCTATCTCCTCTGATTCCGCACACAACTTCCCACTACTATCCTTGATTGGCCCTGTTCTAACTCTTATCATTCGTTTATTCCTGATATACCTATAGAAAGCCTTAGGGTTTTCTTTGATCCTATCCGCCAATGACTTCTCGTGTCCTCTCCTTGCTCTTCTTAGCCCTCCCTTTAGATCCTTCCTGGCTAGCTTGTAACTCTCAAGCGCCCTAACTGAGCCTTCACGTCTCATCCTAACATAAGCCGCCCTCTTCCTCTTGACAAGCGCTTCAACTTCTTGAGTAAACCACGGCTCCCTTGCTCGACAACTTCCTCCCTGCCTGACAGGTACATACTTATCAAGGACACGCATTAGCTGCTCCTTGAATAAGCTCCACATTTCGTTTGTGCCCATCCCCTGCAGTTTCCTTCCCCATCCTACACATCCTAAATCTTGCCTAATCGCGTCATAATTTCCTTTCCCCCAGCTATAATTCTTGCCCTGCGGTATATACCTGTCCCTGCCCATCGCTAAGGTAAACCTAACCGAATTGTGATCACTATCGCCAAAGTGCTCACCTACATCTAAATCGAACACCTGGCCGGGTTCATTACCCAGTACCAAATCCAATGTGGCATCGCCCCTGGTTGGCCTGTCCACATACTGTGTCAGAAAACCCTCCTGCACACACTGGACAAAAACAGACCCATCTAAAGTACTCGAACTATAGTATTTCCAGTCAATATTTGGAAAGTTAAAGTCCCCCATAACCACTACCCTGTTACTCTCGCTCCTGTCGAGAATCATCTTCGCTATCCTTTCCTCTACATCTCTGGAACTATTCGGAGGTCTATAGAAAACTCCCAACAGGGTGACCTCTCCTCTCCTGTTTCTAACCTCGGCCCATACTACCTCAGTAGACGAGTCCTCAAACGTCCTTTCTGCCGCTGTAATACTTTCCTTGATTAACAATGCCACACCCCCCCCTCTTTTACCCTCTTCTCTGTTCTTTCTGAAACATCTAAATCCCGGTACCTGCAACATCCATTCCTGCCCCTGCTCTACCCATGTCTCCGAAATGGCCACAACATCAGGATCCCAGGTACCAACCCATGCTGCAAGCTCACCCACCTTATTCCGGATGCTCCTGGCGTTGAAGTAGACACACTTTAAACCAAGTTCTTGCTTGCCAGTGCCCTCTTGCGTCCCTGTAACCTTATCCCCTACCTCACTACTCTCAACAGCCTGTACACTGGCACTGCAATTTAGGTTCCCATTCCCCTGCTGATTTAGTTTAAACCCCCCCGAAGAGCACTAACAAATCTCCCCCCCAGGATATTGGTACCCCTCTGGTTCAGGTGAAGACCATCCTGTTTGTAGAGGTCCCACCTACCCCAGAAAGAGCCCCAATTATCCAGGAAACCAAAACCCTCCCTCCTACACCATCCCTGCAGCCACGTGTTCAACTCCTCTCTCTCCCTATTCCTCTCTTCGCTAGCACGTGGCACAGGCAACAACCCAGAGATAACAACTCTGGTTGTTCTCGCTCTAAGCTTCCACCCTAGCTCCCTGAATTTCTGCCTTATTCTGTGATATGTCTCGATGTTTATTGGTATTACAACATTCCTGTAGTTTACCTTTGGAACTAAGGCATATGGGATCCTGGGCTTTATGAACAGTACAAAAGCAAGGAAGTTATGATTGTTTATAAAACACTGGCTCGGCCTCAACTGGAGTATTGTGTCCAATTCTGGGCACCACACTTTAGGAAGGAAGTGAAGGCTTCAGAGAGGGTGCAGAAATGATTAACGGGAATGGTTCCAGGCTTGAGGGACTTCAGTTACGAGGATAGATTGGAGATGCTGGGGTTGTTCTGCTTAGAGAAGAGAAGATTGAGATGAGATTTGATTTGAGGTGTTCAAAATCATGAGGCGTCTAGCCAGAGCAGACAGAGAGAAACTGTTCCCGTTGGCAGAGGTGTCAAGAACCAGAGGACACTGATTGAAGGTGATTGGCAAAAGACCCAAAAGCACTATGAGAAAACTTTTTTTTACACAGCGAGTGATTAGGATTTGGAGTGCACTGCCTGAGAATGTGGTGGAGGTTTTCAAAAGGGAATTTGATTAGCACCTGAAGATAAAAAATGTGCAGGATTACGGGGAAAGGGCGGGGCAGAGGGACGAGCTGAATTGCTGTTGCATAGAGCTGGCGTGGACTCGATGGACTAAATGCCCTCCTTCTCTGTTGTACCATTCTATGGACTGGGTTTTACCAACCCTCCAGGGACAGGTTAGGAAGCAGGGTTGGGGGGGTGGGGCGTAAAATGGAAAGGAAAGGCAGGGAGGGTGTGGCGTGCCCGACATCATGGAATTATATTAGCGGGCGAGGTCGACCTTCCCGCCCAGAGGCCAATTGAGGCCCTTAAGTGGCCAATTACAGGCCACTTAAGGGCTTCTTCCCAACGCTGCTGGTATTTTAGCAGTGGCTGGTGGGGCCCCCTCCTCACCACGTGGGGCAGCCTCCCAGTAAAAGCTTGTGGCCTCCCTGCAGACTCGGGGAGAGTGGGAGCTCCGCCCGATCAGGAGGGGCCCCAGCAGCAAGGGCCACCCCCCCTTGAAAAGACCAACTCCACACCCTGCCCTCTGCTTCACTGTGAGCCCCACAAACTTACCTTCACTCTGGGGCTTCCTCTTTGCTGGCTGGTCCAGGCTTGTAGCAGTTCCAGCCTTGGTCACCTCTCCTGGTTGTGCTCCTGAGACTGAAGAGCCGCTGGTCCTCTGTTTGGCCGGCTGTTCTTGTGAAAGGATGGGAGCCCCGGCGCCTGGCTGTTAATTGCCTGAGTGCCGAAAAATACGGTTGTGGTGGGGGGGCTTCCTCCGACTTTCCAGCCTGGCTGGCGGTCCCCTACCGTGGGCACAAAGTTCAGCCCCATGACTCTGTTAATGAAGGCCACTTACTGATATCATGAAATTTGGTTTTTAACTGTTGAATTTGGGTCAGAAGTCCTGCTGGAATAGTGCATAGTTCTATAATTTCAGGATGGGACTGAGTTAAGATGATATTTATGGTTCATCACTGACTCTTTTTTCTGTTTTAACATCTGTCAATCAACTGACCAGACTTGGGAGTCAATCAGCTGATTCAGCAAGCTGATCCCATTGAGTTGCTGAACCTTACAGACCCAGAGGGCCTCAGATGCCATCAATGGTGGGTTATCTGGCCTCAACCTGGGTACTGGCAGGGACGCTGCAGTTGGCCTTAGTGACGCTGAGTTTAGAAGGAAAAAATTTGCCTGAGTTCCCTCTGGTAATAACAACCCAGAGATTCTTGCTAGAAGTGTATAAGTGTGAACATCAGGACAGGATTGGGCTCTGTTGTGATACTATCCACAGTAGAATTGGCCACTTCTGCTGATCAGGCTAGTGCATGAAGACTAGTTACTTGATTGAGGTATCCATGGGCTACCATGGCCTATGGAACTGCACCTCAGAAAGAATCAGCTACTTTAGGAAAATGGATTGAAAATTGGGAGGGGAAATAAACTTTTTTGATGCTTTGAATACTGCAGCACAATTATAAAATGTAATAATATGTTCATAAGTAGTGTTAGTATAATGGGAGTGTTTGTGGATCCAATTCAACATTCTTGATGTATTGATTTTGTTATTGTAACTACTTGTGTATGGTTCACAGTTGAAGTCACCTTGATTCCATTCTTGCTCTTGATCAGATTGTGCATTCAAAATTCACAACAGGGCTTGGGGCAATAAAGCAGACTGACATTCCAATACAGCATGAAAGACTAAGGCATGGTCAGAGATGAGACATTAAAGTGAGGTTCTCTCTTCTTGTCCAGATGGTCAATGAAGTCCTGATTTCCAAATATTGTAACATGAAAAATGGGGCTGAATTGGCCCAGTGTGTGAATAACACTTGTCTATCTGGGGAAAATTTTCCAGTGGGTGCCCCTCTCCCTGCTTGGAATATATACAGGAAATATGGCTTATATACGAACATAAGGAAATGAAGCAGGAGTGGGCCATAAGGCCCCTTGAGCCGGCTCCACCGTTCAACAGGATTATGGCTGATCTTGCAGCACACTTGACTGAATGCATCACTGAACAGCTTGTAAAGGGCTGCAGCTAGCCATTAAAGAGAATGTTATGGTGGGAACAGATTAGTGGAGTAGTTAATCACAGTGGCAAAGCAGAGATGCAGACAGCATTGTTTTTTTCCCTGTTGAAGAGTTGAAGGTCTTGCTGCAACAGGTGCACCAAAGGAAAGTAGCCATATTTTGTGCAGAAAACCACCCCCAAGTAAGAAGATATTGCAAGTGGCTTTGAAGGAGGTCACCAGCTGAGTTGTGAAGCTACCAGATCCTTGCACCTGACTGAAAATGGAGAATACATATTGGGAGGAACACAATGGTCTGCTGCTCGTTGTTTACATGTAATTCTTGTGAGGCCCATCAAACATGGCACATATCTGAAACACCACCTATTCCTTATTTTCAGTCAGAATGTTCCCAGAAAAAAACTACAAATGCATTAGTAAAATGCAGCAACCTTTACTGAAAAATGCAAAAGAAGATATTTTGCAGAGAACCTCAACATCTACCTGCATCTAATAGGCCTGTTTGACCAGGGTAGCTCTCATGATCCCGGTGTGCTCATTTCAACAGATCTAGGTGACCATTAGGTTACTGTCTTCATCCTAGTTTAAATATATATTTGAGAATAATCAGGTCTATGCACAGGCAACCAACAGTGTGACCTCTTTTTCACTGACAAAGTTGCCAGTTGGAAAATTTGAGAGCTCTGTGAATATGATATTTGCAGCCAAAGCCCTGATTTTACAACCATTGCCTTCTGTCTGAGGCTTTGCACTGTAGTGGAACCTCAGAAAATTTGCCCCAGAAGATTCCATGACATTACTAGAAGAGGAGCAGGGAGTCTACCCGGCCTCCTGGCTATCATTGTTTCTTCAACCAATTCCAAAACTGTGTAAAAGCAAGAGTTTCTTTTGGCTTTCTAGCCATAGAAAAGAATAAAACTGGTTGGCCAGCCTTAGTTGCACAGGCGACCTTTAACAGCATTAACAGTGTAATACTTGGGTCATGTTTGTAAATATCCAGATGCATTAGTTATAAATTTGCATGTGTTGGAAACGATTTGTAATCAAATCTTGGCAACTAATTGTGCTGGCTACATTTTACTCCAACCTTGGCACATAATAAGGGTGCATTTTCATTCATAGTTCCGTGTTGGTACGAAGAGGTATCAGCATTGCACTGACGCTAATTCTTTTTTCCAAAAATATACTTTATTCATAACATTTGTAAAAATATATTACATTTTGACATTACATAATTTGACATTACATAAAGTGCTATCCAGATCAGTTTCTTTCAGTACAGTACATGAGGTGCCTGACTACACTTGCCATATAGGTTATAGTTACAATATACATTTACATTTCATGACAAACATTCTCTGGTGCATATAGCCCAAGGGGCTTTACACACTTTCCAGCCCCTCTGTATTCAACGGCGGTGGGGGGGGGGGGGGCCTTAGACAATGGCCTTTCCCCTTTGAGCCTTCGCGACAGCTGCCCCAAGCTTTAGTGTGTCTTTCAACACATAGTCCTGGACCTTGGAATGTGCCAGTCTGCAACACCCAGTCATCGACAGCTCTTTGCACTGAAAGACCAGCGAGTTTTGGGCAGACCAAAGTGCGTCCTTCACCAAGTTGATGGTCCTCCAGCGGTAGTGAATGTTTATCTCGGTGTGCATCCCTGGGAACAGCCTGTAGAGTACTGAGTCCTGTGTTACGGAGCTGTTCAGGATGAACCTCAACAAAAACCACTGCATCTCTTTCCAGACTTGCTTTGTAAAGGCACATTCCAGTGTAAATCAGGTGTCAAGGCTTGAAGTGAACTGAACTGAAGTGGGAGTTTCTCCTCCGATGCCTCTTGTTCCACTTCACTCTGATGTTAGGTCAGGTCCTGACTGTTGGATTTAAGCTGCATGTGCATTTCAGTTGCAGCATAGGTGTGAAGTGAAAGCACTCTGCACCAACACTATAGTTGTAGTGTAAATGTACCCTGAAATTTAATATGGTTTGCATGGTGGTTACAGATAAATCTAATACCAGTCAGACTCCAGTCAATTTCTGCTGTATTGGATACAGACTATTCTTTGAGTTGAGGGGTCGATATCATTGGGACATCTGATCAACCAGATTGGACTCCAAAAGTGTAACTGTTTGCGATTGCATTTAGTTCAGGTTAGTCTGATCAGAATGGAATGCAATCTCTCTTAAGTGCGATTAGGGACCACTGTAACCTGTTCAAGGCGCATTGAAACCTTTAAAGTGCTGAATCCAATGTGTAGCGTGTAGAGACCCTGTGACCATTCAGATGCTTTCAGCTTCCAAAACACACACATCTTTGTTTCCCCCAAACATCTGCAGAGACCATGCCTGGTACATTTGTAACCGTGACTAGCACTGGACATTTTTCTGACAGTGAGCGAAGATCTGGAATAAATACAAACAGACATGTTGTTTTAATTCAGGTGCAGAAATGCTGCAAGTTCGCAAAAGTATAACTCTGAAGAAGAAATATTATTTTTCTTAAAGATATATATATAGTCTTCTATTTGAACCGATCCAAAATGAGTTAATAGCTTGGTGTCTTTTTTCTGTTTTTGAGAATGCTTTCCTTTTCCTGTTTACTTATCTCTTCCTGTGTTGATTTCAGGTATGCATTCAAGTCCAATATTCTCGATGCTTGTATTCTATACATCCGTTCCTGCCAAACCACAGTGGCTTAGTGTTGATGTAGACTGTCCTCTCCAGCCTTTTTTCTCTATAAATGCAAACATTTTGTTAATTGCAGTGGATACTTCAAAATGTTCTATGGAGGCTTTAAGGGCACACTAATTTCAGTTGTATATTCTTTTTAAGATGACATGGATTTTTCTCTTTCCAGAAGTAAAGTGAGAGGCAGGATGTAAAAATCTAGTAAACAGAACTGTTTCTCTTTTTAAAAAAGCAAAATAACTTTGTGTCTGTAGTTCTGCAGTTTTATATTCCACATGTCTGTTTGGTATCCACTTTCAGTTTGTTACTTAAGGACTTTCTACCTTTTGTTAGGATGATTCCTTCCTTTCTCTGGTGTCGTCAAATAGCCTGAGGTTTTGAACCATGAATAGATGAAGTTTAACATAAACTAGTATTATTCTGTTAGCCAGGTGTATCAAGTGATGTATTGCAGTACTCAGTGAGGAAGTGCTGTGGTGCAGCAGCCAAGACTTCACCAGGAAATATTTTTCAAACCAGTGTTGCACGTTGCTACTACATTGATGTGTTTAGGAGCCACAGTAAAAGCACAAGTATAAGAACCCCTGACTAATTCTCGAATTGTTACAGCAGATATTTTAATATATGTGTTTTCATGCATTATTTAATGTTGGAAACTGAGACAACTTTTAAACAAATTGTAATTTTTTAAAGAGGTGATATTTATGCTACAAGCTTCCATAAACATAGTTGTCGGTATGGTAGAACATCCCAGTCGTATATTTTAAAATATGGGCTACCAAGATAGTTTGATTCCTGATGTTTATTATCTACTAAACATTAAAATGGTGTACGCAACCAGATTAAACCTGGGCCACAAAGTTAATTTTCAGCAGTACTTGGAGCAAGTGTGTAAAAATATTTTTGTGGGCCACTCAGGTACTTAACATGGAGCTTGGAGGCCACATGCAAAACAATTAAAATACAAGCACCAAATTCAAGAAACACTCTACTGAAGGCAATATAAAGTTAATTATTGCAAACTACAAGGTGATAAATGTTAAGCAAGAAGAGTTATACTCACAGTCCACGGGGTAGCTTTGTCCAATAACTGCAAAGGTATAGCACTGGTTCTTGGCTTCAAACGAATTGTTTAGGTTGAGATATGTAATGGAAATGCCACCAATTTGAGAGAATTCCTTACTGCTAGAAGGAGACCTCCACTTTGGCCCTTCTGAATTTTTAAAATATGTGCCAGATGCATTGAACAGGAAAGAGGAGGATTGGAAATACTGTTCTCTCATTGATGGAAACTAATAGAGGATAGCCCAAGCTTGCAAAATACAGTCTGGGTACCCATTGCTTAGAGGAATCCATTGGTTTCAGTATTTTATAGGAAGATCCATCTAAGTATATATCAGATAAAAAGGCCACAAGATAAATATGAATGGGAAAGGCCACTATGCCCATCTTAATTCATTCGCTCAAAGACCAGACGATACCCCTCACCCATGCACTATGCAACCATCTGATATCAACACCTAATCATTTCTTAAATGGTTCCAGGGTTCTGCCTCCATTCTGGAAGTACATTCCATAGGTTGGGCACCCTTTGTGAAGATAATCCTCTGTCCTTTTTCCTACCTTCTAATCTTCTGTACCTCAAGTTCAGAGCAATAGAAGGCCCAGAGCTGATTGCCTGCCATCTGCTGCAATTAATACATGGTCCAGAGTGCAAAAGAATTTTTACCTTATATAGCTAATAGGATGTGGTGTGGTCTATGAACGTTGTTCACAGTATATAACAATACCATATGTAAGCAATCTGAATAGTGGAGTGAAAATTATTTCTTCCAAGGCTCATGATATAAGATGACTGACTGACTGACTATCTCAGTCCGTCAGGGTTTCTGCTGGGATTGGGAGGGGCGCGAGGAATTTTTTGACTTACTTGCCTTCTCTTCTAGATGAACTTAGTTGCAACTAACTATAAAACTGCAGAATTAAAAAAAGATCCAAATGCATTGTGGCTGTGCTGTACTGTAATCATGTTCTGGAGAGTGCAGTTTATTATGGAATGGTTTGTGAAAGCAGCAGCTTTAAATTAGAAACCATTTACTAGAATTTGCAGTGCAATATTCAGCTTATGTAGCTGCCCCTCCCCTCCAGCCCACAGGAAGGCTGCAGCATTTCAGAAAGGTGCCTGGAGCTTGATATTTGAAATGCAAACTGAGAAGGTCAACAAAGAGGGATATTGCCTCTGATCAGAAAATAATTATTCTTTTCCCAGTAGTTCTTTATCAATTCAACTCACTACTAAAGTCTGCATTCTTAAATTGACACTAATTAATACTAGAATTTGCATGGACTCCTCAAAAATAAATTTAGGAGATGATGTTGATTAAATAAAGTTGTAAGGGATTGAGATATGTTCTCATAGAAGGTGGGGTGCTTTTGAATTAAGCTGATAGTCTAATCAATTTAGAGTTGGATTTTAAGTTCATCTTTGATCACAATCTAGTACTGACTGCCGGAAAGTGGACATAAGGGGGAAGAGAGAAGTAGGCCAAGCTGTGGATCACATGCTGCTGTCTAGGCTTGCACGTGATAATGGCCACCCATGGAACCATACTGCAGCAAGAACTACTGCTGTCAGCAGAGATGGGGAGAAAACTGAGAGAAGAGGAAATGGCTAGGGAATTCAGTAACCAGCTGAAGCTGCACTAAAAAGACTTAGAAAAATGTCCACTAGGCTTTGTTCATATTAATGGATTTGCAACAAATGTGCCGAGAGCTGCCACTGTCCTGGAGAGACAGCTGGCCTGCTTTTACTTAATAATGTGCTTTGTGACGCAGCTCTTGAAGATGAATGAGGGGCTGCAGTGAGCAAGTCTTTCCCTTGAATCATCAATTTCTGCACTGTAGCAGTGTGACAGAAAGCACAACTGAAACAAAACCTGGAAGTCAGTTACTCAACAAGAACCAGGGAAATCCCCCTTACTTGAGAAGGCTGTCAGCAATATTTTTTTCTCTTTTGTCTTTTTCTGATGGAGATATTTATATTCACACGTACCTCCCTTTCAACTTTTATGGCATTTACATTCTGCCTTTTAGTCTTTCCTCTGTCTCTTTATTGATTGAAACATGTTTGGTTATGGTGATTAACTCCATGGCTGGATATTGTGCCTGTACTGGATGTGTATCACCTCGATTTGAAGATGGTCTCTGCTGTTAATACCCTTGCCTTCATGCACTTGGTGTGGCTTACAAACTATTTTCTCTTCCTGTGGTCTAGCACGTTTCTTTCATTTTGTTTGATCTCCAGCAACTACCTGTACATGTTTCTCGGTTTCAGTAATACTTATTCTCAATCAACAAGAAAAAGAGTTCCATTTTGGAAACCCCTGCATGAGCAAAATATGGCAGGTTAAATTGAAGAAAGATTTATCTAGAAAGCTGCAGTCTGAAAAAAGTGTTTGTTGCCGATGCCATATGTTTTTGCAAGTATTTAAACATGTGGCAAAGAGGTTTATCCAAAAGGAAGTGTTTTGGTCCACTGATAATTCCAGTGGTTTATAAAGTACTCTACTGATACTCTGTAAACTATATAGTTTAAACAAATGATGGAGCAATGCACTGTTTTCAAATTAACTTGCTGCTACTTAACCACATTATTGGCCCATCTGTACTTTAATTCAGAACAAACTGGCAGTCATTTATTGTAATAGCGAAGGTTTGTGAAAAGCTTAAGAATAATTGCAAGGAATAATTATTTTCTGCTGTAAATTAGAATAATGTTATAGGGAGCAAAAGTCTAAAATGTGCAAATTTAGCATTTAAGGCAGACTTAAATTAAGTACAGTAAGGGCAAACAATCCTAATGTGGGTTTATCATTCTTTAAATTGTATTTCCTGTTTTCAGTTTCTCTGCACCATTCTAGATCTTATTTACGGACTTTTGTCTATGAGGTTCGTTGTGTTAATCTCATTCTCATGTTTCCATGTAAATTACTTTTTTGGCACATGAAATGCAAGTCATTGTGAATGTCCTGTTTAGAAAGTCTATTCAATGGAACAAAGAATTGAATCTGAACAGGGAATTTCTCTCACCGCACATGCAACATTCTAGATCCACTAAGTCAAGCGGGAACAAATGCAAGAAATAGGAGCCATCCAAAAAAAAAGTTCATTTACTAAAAACTGGAATAAAAGGGAAGCTTTTTTCCCCCTATTCTACGCCCCCCCCCCCACCTCCCCATCACATATATGTACATTACTTTGGTTTTAGCTTCCCAGTTCCCCTGCAAATCTCCCACCCAAATTGCTGCCTGCTCCTTCCAGCAACCTGGCTGAGAACCATTAAAGCTCAATTACTGACCATGTGTTCATTCCAATATCAGTCTTAGCTGGAAAAAACAACATTCTTCTGAAGAAGGTACTTGGCCATCTTGGAAGGGAGTTTTAAGTGGTAAGCTGCCTGCAAATGTGTTTGCTCTTTGGAAGTTAGTCATTTTTGGTTATGCAGTCTCTTTTTAAACATGTCAAAAAGTATGTTATAGTAAACCTACACGAAACAAAACTGGGCTTTTCTGAAGTGATCCACGTAGTTTGTTTTTGAACCTTCCACAAATACTACATACATTATGAATTTGGAAAGTTGGCTTTAAGTGGAATTGCCCAAATTCAGTTCACATAGCAGGTGGTATTAAATTACGAGCCTGTAACAAACTGCTTGGAGTTTCCCCTTCCTTTAGGAAAAGGCAGAAGATTGAAATCATTTATTTCTTAGACTGATACAATTCTTCTTTATTGGACAGCCTAACCCCAAGATGGGAGAGGTTTAGAGAAGGAACAAGCCACATTGACTCTTTTCAATAGTTCAATAGATGCCATCCTGTACCTTGCCAAGTGGCCATTCTTCATGTGTGAGCTGGAGAGTGAGTGTTAGCAGGCAACAATCCTACAGAGGTCATCAATGTGAGCTCAGTCATGTCCTCAGAAAACATCCATCCATACTTACAGTAGAGATTACAAATAGTGATTAGGAATGAGAATCATGTTTTTCACTTTTAACTCAGGGTGGTTGTACTACTGCTGCCCTGACTGAAACCAGTTCTTCTTCTTTGGCCTCCTTGTCTTGAGAGACAATGGGTAAGTGCCTGGAGGTGATCAGTGATCTATGGAGCAGCACCTGGAGTGGCTATAAAGGCCAATTCCAGAGTGACACTCTTCCACAGGCGCTGCAGATAAAATTGGTTGTCGGGCTGTTACACAGTTGGCTCTCTCGTTGCGCTTCTGTCTTTTTTCCTGCCGACTGCTAAGTCTCTTCGACTCGCCACTCTTTAGCCCTGCTTTTATGGCTATCTGCCAGCTCTGGCGATCACTGGCAACTGACTTCCACGACTTGTGGTCAATGTCACAGGACTTCATGTCATGTTTGCAGACGTCTTGAAAGCAGAGACATGGACGGCCGGTGGGTCTGATACCAGTCACGAGCTCGCTGTACAATGTGTCCTTGGGGATCCTGCCATCTTCCATGCAGCTCACATGGCGAAGCCATCTCAAGCGCCGCTGGCTCAGTAGAATGTATATGCTGGGGATGTTGGCCACCTCGAGGACTTCTGCGTTGGAGATACGGGCCTGCCACCTGATGCCAAGGATTCTCCGAAGGCAACGAAGATGGAATGAGTTGAGTCGTCGCTCTTGGCTGACATATATTGTCCAGGTCTCGCTGCCGTAGAGCAAGATACTGAGGACACAGGCTTGAAACACTCGGACTTTTGTGTTCCGTGTCAGTACGCCATTTTCCCACACCCTCTTGGCCAGTCTGGACATAGCAGCGGACGCCTTTCCCATGTGCTTGTTGATTTCTGCATCAAGAGACAGGTCACTGGTGATAGTTGAGCCTAGGTAGGTGAACTCTTGAACCACTTCCAGAGCATGGTCGCCGATATTGATGGATGGAGCATTTCTGACGTCCTGTTCCATGATCGTTTTCTTGAGGCTGTTGGTTAGGCCAAATGGGGTATGAAACATGCAATCAATTACTGTCCTCCATGGTGCAGCTACTTGCAGGATAAACTTGCTGAAGTATCTGTGGAAATTATTGGTGCACCAGTGTATTTTCAGGAAAATAATGGTCCTGATTTTAATGGGGAATGGGCAGGGTTTGCAGATGATGGGGGGGACCTAGAAATTCCATGATCATGAAGGTCCTGCCACTAGAAGGACCTCATGATCATCTTTTACACTCTTTTCCGCCCAGCAGCCAGCCACATTGACAGGCTGTGGCTGGCTGTCGGCTGGGAAAGCCAGCAGTAGAAGCTAGCAGCCTAGCAGGGACAGTCCCTGGCAACCGGGAAAGATTGGGAGTTGCTGTGGGGTGATGGTGACATGGCAATCAGGAGAGAGAGAAGAAGCACAAGGGGTGAGGGGGTGTTTGGCTGATTGCAGCAGATGATATAACACGAGGGTACTACATTTCCAACTAAGTCTATATAAAATCAGCTTCTGTGAATCTAACTAATTAGTCATATTATTGGCTTAATTTTGGCCTTGCTAGGCTATAATAGCTACAAATATTTACATGGTATGTTATGCAATCTTGTTAGTTGTATTTATTCTATTATTCTTTTAAAAACTTAATGAGCAGTTGCTTCCCTAGACTATACTGTGGCCAAGTGCGTGGCGTGGACAGATGATCTGCTCCCAGGATTTTGCCAGTGCTGCTTTGAGGTGACCACTAGAAGAGTACAAAAACTGCACAGAAATGATTGTCCCTCTGCGAAGAGTTATGGGTTGAGGCACTACAGTTGACCATAATGCCCCTGCACAAGGGAAGGGAAAAAGCTATTGATCTCTAACAAGAGATAACAAGAGGTAAAAGGCACCTGATGTGGACAACATCTGACTCGGCTGATGCTCCGCAGTTGGTCATACTGTTTAGGCTCGCATAGAAAGGATGCTCATTGAGGTAAAGGCAGAAGGGTGCTGTGCCTATGGAACTATAACTCGGCATGAATGATGTTTTGTGAGAGGACAGAAGGCGGGGGAGAAGTGATGGCATTTAGTTGTGCTGCTTTCATAGCCCCCAAGCGATGAGAATTTGGAGAAACAATGCAGTGTTTGTTCAATTGGGCAGTGTTACAAAACATAAAAATGCACAGCAAAGGAAAGTCTGCCAACGTAATTCATTTGAGTAGTAGTCATAGCATTGCTGTTTCTCTGATTCTAAGTTGTTCTAAGAGTAATGCTGGCTGTGGAACAGAATATCTGTTATAGTGAAATCCGTTGCAAAAGGATATTTTGTGTGTTTATGATACTGAATATGAATAAACATTGCTGTTTGTGGGAGCTTTCTGTGTGCAAGTTGGCTGACACGTTTTCTGCCTTACAGCAGTGCCTGCACTTGGAAAGTACTTCATTGGCTGTAAGCACCTTGGCATGTTTTGAGGCTCGAAAGTCACTATATAAATGCAGGTTTTTCTTCCTGTCTTCTGGTTGCTTGTCATTTTAATACTATAAAGGCAGGGGAGTGGGACCAGCTGAGTGGATCTTAGAGAGTCGGCACGGACACGATGGGCTGATTGGCCTCCTTCTGTGCTTTAACCATTCTATGAATTCTCTGTCCCACTTCCAGTGTGACCTCTCTGTCCTCGGCCTCATACACTCTTCCAATGAAGCTCAGTGGAAACTTGAACTGTACCTCGTCTTTCAATTAGACACTTTACAATCTTCTGGATTCAACACTGAGTTCAGCAATTTCAGATCATAACAACTGCTGCCATTTTATCAGACAGCAGGTGCTGGTAATGATTCTGTTGTTGGCATTTGCATCTCCTCGAGCCACACCTTGTGTTTCTTGTCCCATTACCATTCCTTTTTGCCTTTCACCATCATCCCTTTTGTCATTTAATCATTCCTGCCTTCCATCCTATAACAAACCTTCACTTTTCTTTCCCCCACTTTCTTTGCCTCTGTGTACTTGCTTAAAAACTGGTACATCTGTGACATTTTCAGTTCTGATGAACGATCACAGACTAAAATGTTAACTGTTTCTCTCACCACAGCTGCTGCCTAGAAATCAAGGCAGGGATTTAGTTATATCAGTTACCAGTCAGAGCAAAATAACAAAAGGAGTTGCAAATTCATTCATAAAATACTTTGCTGTTGCAAATCTATTTTAGGTTGGAAATACAAGAAATCCGAGGAACAAGTAGCTACCATTGCATGAACAAGATGACTGTATGTTCAATATGGTGCAAAAATCACGAGGCCTGTAAAACTGATAGTCCTTTTACTGAAATTTAGGGACGCTTATCAGTTTTTATCCCTTACAGCAATTACATGACCATCAGAAGATTAAGTTTCATTCTTGCTAAGGCTCTTTCACTGACATTTCTTTAAGCAGTAGTTAGAATCATCATATCATATCTGTTCAACATCCCCTTTCATTTCTTGTAAGTGCAGTATAATCTTTGTAGAGGATAAGAATGCTCCATGTAACAGATTAAATCGACATAATATTTGGTTTCCTGTAGCAACCTATTCTTGTATGTTATCTTAACTCCTGCTTAAAAATAAGTAATTTTCTTTTTCCACTGCCCCAATTTTTTCCCCTTCAGGAGAGGACCATCTCTCCTACAGGTGCTGACTTTTGATGGAGGATTGGTATCAGCAACCCTCCAGTGCCTTACTAAACAAGACATACATCTAAACTAAGGTGCTGTCTAAGGAGCCTTGGTGCGTTGCTGCAGTGCATCTTGTAGATGGTACACACTGCTGCCACTGTGCATTGGTGGTGGAGGGAGTGAATGTTTGTTAATGGGGTGCTAATCAAGCAGGCTGCTTTGTCCTGGATGGTGTCAAGCTTCTTGAGTGTTGGAGCTGCATCCATCCAGGCAAGTGGAGAGTATTCCATCATACTCCTGACTTGTGCCTTGCAGATGGTGGACAGGCTTTGGAGAGTCAGGAGGTGACTTACTCGCCACAGGATTCCAAGCCTCTGACCTGTTCTTTTAGCCACAGTATTTATATGGCTATGGTTGCAATTGATGTCTGTTTACCAGTCGTTATTGAAAATGATACAAAATAACCAAAAGCATTTAAGAGGTCATTGTCGTTTCTGCACATTCCATGGATATTGTTGTATAAAGCATGATTCCCAACCCCCAGATTCTCAAACAAAGATGTTGTTGAATTTCTAATATGTCACTATTAATTTATTCCACCCTTGTAATCAAAGGAAGATTTCTTAAAAACAAATGAACAGTGTGTACTTTCAATTTCAAACCTGTAGACGCAAGAGGAAAAGACAGCACCTTCCAAACCCATGACCTCTACCACCTGGAAGGACAAGGGCAACAAATGCATGGGAACACCGCCACCTGAAAGTTCCCCTCCAAGCCACACACCATGCTGACTTGGAACTATATCGCTGTTCCTTCACAGTCGCTGGGTCAAAATCCTGGAACTCCCTTCCTAACAGCACTGTAGGTGTACCAACCCAACATGGACTGCAGCGGTTCAAGAAGGCACCACCACCTTCTCAAGGGCAATTAGGGATAGGCAATAAATGCTGACCTAGTCAGCGATGCTCACATCCCATGAATGAATAAAGAAAGGATCCAAATATCTATTAAATCATGTTCAAGGTTGTTCGTTGACAATTAGTGTTCGAGAAAGAGGTCAAGAACTAACCCAACTGGAATTATTCTGTAATTGACCAACTATAATCCATTTTTGATGTTTCTCTTGAACAAATCCCTCTTGGTAAAATTATCTCATTTTATCCAGCTTAATTTCTCAGTTATATTTAATTGGATGATACATTCCACTAGTATCAATTGTTCATAAATATCATTCTATAGCTATTTGTTTCTTTTTTTTAAAGGCATTTCAAGTGAAGAAGTGATATGCTCTTTTTCATACCTAATAACTGCCAACTTGTAACATACGAGTTACATAGAATCACATAGAATATCAGCACAGAAACAAACCATTCGGTCCAACCAGTCCATGGTGACATTTATGCTCGACTCGTGCCTCCTCTCATCCTTCCTCTTCTAGGGGGCCCAGATTTAAGGTTTTGGGCAAAAGATACAAGAGGGATGTGAGGAAAAACGTTTTTACGCAGCCAGTGTTAATGACCTGGCACTCGCTGCCTATGAAGGTGGTGGAAGCAGAGACAATGAATCATTTCAAAAAGAAATTGGATGGGTACTTGAGGGAAATCAACTTGTAGGGCTACAGGGATAGAGCATTGGAATGAGACTGACTGGATTGTTCTACAGAGAACTGGCATGGACTCGATGGGCTGAATGGCTTCTTTCTGTGCCATAATGACTCTATGACTCTATAACTCTAACAGCATTATTTCCACCTCATATGCTTATCTAGCTTTCTCTTAAATGCGCCTATGCTATTCTCCTTAATTACTCCCTGTGGTAGTGAGTTCCGCATACTTACCACTCTCTGGGTAAAGATGTTTCTTCTGAATTCCCGATTTGATTTCTTGTTTACTATCTTACAGTGATGGCTTCTGTTTTTGCCCTTCCCCACAAGTGAAAATACATGCTTTGGACTGGACTTTCAGCCCCCACTGCGATCGGAGGCGGGCAGGAGCTAAAAATAGCCCTGCCGGCTGTTGTGTCAGTTCCCTGGCTCCATCCTGCCAACGGGCAAAGACAGGATCAGGGGTGGGGCTGGAGGGCTACCCGCCTGCATGTGGCAAGTAGCTGAGCCAACTCATTAAGAGCCACGAGGTCAATTAAAGGAGGTTGACTGGAATTTTCCACTCAAACTCCAGGTTCCTGCAGGTGGCGAGGGACAGTTTAGGTGCCTGGAGGCAGCCTCCCCATAGCAGGCTGAGGGGCCAGCACTCAAGGCTGGCCTAGAGGCCTCTCTGCCTGCCTGGGTACAGGAGCAGCCATAGGCTGCCATGTAGCAGGGTCCCTCCCCCCCCCCCCCCCCACCCCCCACCCCACCACAGAAACACAGTTGCAGCCTGGCTGCAAAACCCATTTTTTAATTTAAGATTTGAAAAAGTTAGAGAGAGGTTCCCTCTCCAGCTTCGAGAGCCCACCCGCCATCCTTAATTGGATGGTGATCTTATCTCCTGGCCAATTAAGGGGCACCCCTGTAAAAAATCACAATGAGTGATTGTTTCCCCCAGGGGCATGTTTGGCACCCGAAAACAGTCCCAACTTCTGTTTCCTGCCCCCAGAGGGAAAATCTAGCCTTTTGTGTCTACTTTATCAAAACCTTTCAAAATTTTTAAAGACCGCTATTAGATCAAACCTGAGACTTTCCTTTTCAAGAGAAAAGAGACTCAGACTGTTCATCCTTTGCTGATAGATATCGCCTTGCAGTTCTAGTATTATCCTTGTAAATCTTTTTTTGCACACTCTCCAATGCATCTATATCCTTTTTATAATTTGATGACCAGAACTGCACACAGTAATCCAAATGTGGTCGAACTAAGGTTCGATACCAGTTTAGCATAACTTTTCTACTTTTAAATTCTAACCCTCTAAAAATAAACCCTAGTGCTTGGTTTGCTTTTGTTATGGCCTTTAATGACCCGCATTGCAACTTCTGGTGATTTTATGTATCTGTACTCCAAATCGCTTTGCCCCTCCACCCTACTTTAGATTCTTATTTTCTAAGTAATATGTGACCACCTTTATTTTTCTTGCCAAAATGTAATACCTCACACTTATCTATGTTGAAATTCATTTGCCAATTATATGCCCATTCTGCTGGTTTATTAATGTAATATTTTAATTTGTCACAGCCCTCCTCATTGTTGACTACCCTTCCCAATTTGATGTCATCTGCAATTTTAGAAATAATTTTTAATTCCAATGTCTAAATAGTTTAAATTGTGACAGCAGTGGTCCCAGCACAGATCCTTGTGGGATCCCATTTCTACCTACTGCCACTCTAAATAGCTATCCTTTACCCTTACTGTCTGATTTCTGTCTTTCAGCCAGCCAGCTATCCATTTTGTCCCCTGACTCCAGATGATCTGACCTTATTCATTAGTCTATTATGTGATTTCTTATCGAAGGCCTTTTGGAAATCTAGATATATTACATCTACTACACTACCCTGGTCTACTCTCTCTCTGTTACCTCTTCAAAGAATTCAACGAGGTTGGTTAAACAAGACTTACTGTTTTGAAATCGATGTTGACTATTGATTATTGTATTTTTGTTTTCCACATGTTTTTTAAATTTTTTTTTCCCTTTAGTAGGGATTCTGTTATTTTCCTATTACCCATGTTAAGCATAGTTCCCTGGACATGTTCTATCTCCCTTTTTAAATACGAGTATAACATTAGCTATCTGCCTCTGGCACTACATCTTTTTCTAATGAATTATTAAATATGTGTAATTGTGCTTCTGCTATCTCTTCCCTAGATTCTTTTAGAATGCGCAGATACAATCCATCTGGACCAAAGGTTTTATCCTCTTTGACTTTGATTTAATATTTCTCCTCTTTATTTTCCATGTCGTTATATCTTTTCTCATCTCATCTTCCGATGTCATGTTCACGCGATCTATCTCCCTGGTAAATACTGAAGCAAAATAATAATTTAATATTTCTGCCATTTCACTATCACTACGTGTGATTTTATCCTGATCCTTAATGGTTCTGTTCCCAATCTGACTTTCCTTTCTTTATTTCTGTGCCTATAGAGTGTTTTACTGTTTAGTTTGATGTTCCTTCATAATTTAATTTCATAGTTCCTCTTTGCCTTCCTAATTATCTCTTTACTTCTCTTCAAGTCTCTTTGCATTCTCCCTTCTCTTGTTGTCCTCTGTTGCCCATGTGCTTAGTGTTTGTTCCTTTCCTGACCTTCATTTTTTTCATTTATACCATTATTCATCCATGGTGCTTCATTAGTGTTTAGTTGTTCTTGGTTCTTATTGGAATATATTTTTCCTGGGCTCTGTTGAACACCATTTTAAATGTTTCCCTTTGCTGTTCTAGAGCATTGTTTACCAATATTATTATCCATTTTATTTTCCCAAGTTCTATTCTCAGCCCCTCAAAATCAACTTTTCTCCAATCTTTGTCATACTTATGTCCTTCCCAACTATTATCCTAAACCATATTATATTATGGTCACTGTTGGCTAGATGTTCCCCGACCTTTACTTCTCTTAGCTGCTCTGGTTCATTCCCCATTATGATTACAAGTTGTGAACTCACAAATGGTCAGGAGATTGGTTGTAAAACAATTTTCATCAAGTGCACTTATTTCAATTCATGGTTGTTGGCAGCCAAGCAAAATCTGAGAGTTAAAAGGATCAATAGAACAAGAGAAATTTAGATGTGCTCAGTTGTTTTTGTTTTTGCATTTGTTAGTGAGACAGATTTTAAAAATAGAATCTAATCCAACAACAACAACAATCTGCATTTATATAATATCTTTGACGTAGCTAAACGCCCTTCTCGTGCTTCTTAGACAAGTAGAAATGGACACTCGGCCATGAAAGGAAAGATTGGGGAGGCAGCTAAAAGCTTGCTAAAAGAGGTGGGTTTTAAGGAAAACCTTAAGGAGAGGAGGTACACAACATGAAGTTTTAGGGAGGGACTTCCAGATGATAGGGCTTAGATGGTTGAAGGTATGGCCGCTAGTGGCTGAATGAAGGGATGCACAAGAGGTCAGAGTTGGAGGAATGCAGAGTTCTGGGGGGTGTTGTAGCACTGGGGAAAGTTACAGAGCTGGGAAGGGCTGAGGCCAAGAAAGGATTTAAACACTAGGTGGAGAATTTTAAATTTCTGGTATTGAGGGTCCATGAACCAGCGTATGGCAACAAAAACACAATGATGATGAATGAGTGAGTCTTGATGTGATATAGGATATGGGCAGCAAAATTTGGATGAATTGAAGTTTATGGAAGGAGGAGGATGGGAGGCATCCAGGGGAATGGCAGCGGCATAAATAAGGATGAGGCAGGGCAGGAACCGGCAATGTTAGAGGTGGATTTAGAAGATCTTTGAGATACAACATTTGTTCGTTCTTTGGTGGCATCTTCTTCCCAGAAAATTGACTGTTATGGATATCCACCTCTGTCTGTCCTGTACTGTCCTTACACATTCTGCATAGGTCAGCTGCATCCAGTCCATTATATCTGTCATCCATTTCCTTTTCTGCTTCCCTCTTCTATGTTTTCCATCCATCTTTCCTTCCAATAATTGTCTCGATCTACCTTCTGCTCTAATGATGTGTCCAAAGTATTGTATCTTTCTCTCTTTGATATTATGCACAAATTTCCTCTTTTCTTCAGCCATTTCCAGCACTTCCTCATTAGGTTTTCTGTCTGTGTAAGATGTGCAGAATATCCTCTGATATGTCTACATCTCGAATGCATTCCGCTTATGTCTCCGAGGCATATAACGTAGATGACAAAATGTAGCACCTCAGCATTCTTTTCCCAAGATTTAGGGTCAGTTTCTTTGATGTTAGCAAATCCTTCATTCTGACAAAGCTGGTTTTGGCTATCTCAATTCTCCTTCGGATCTCACAGTCAGATCTCCCATCATCTGTGATAAGCTGCCCAAGGTATGTCAACCGTTTTAATTATTCCAGGACTTGTCCATTTAATTCAATTTTTACTTCTGGGGTTAGGTCCCTGCTTATCACCATTGTCTTGGTTTTCTTCACATTCATTCTTAATCCATATTCCTTGCGTTCATTTTGTTCACAATTTCCTGTAGGGCCTCTTCTGACTCTGCAATCAGTGTAGTGTCATCTGCGTATCTCAAGTTGTTAATGTTCAACCCACCAATATTGCAACCTGGTAGATGTTCTATGTCTCTGAAGATAGTTTCATTGTACAGGTTGAGCAGTTTTGGGGACATAACACAACCCTGACGCACTCCTCTTTAGATTGGGAATCTGTTTGACAAGTTGCTATCAAGTCTCATCGCTGATTGATTGCTTCCAATAAAGATTTTAAATCCTTCTTTCATGCAGCATAGATGGGGTCAAATAGGAAGTCAGAAGTTGCAGTCAGCTTCAACCTGAGATTGTGGGAGGGAAGGGAGATGGAACCATTGGCAAGGATGCAAAGCTTATCGCAGGGCAAGAAGACGATGGCATCAGTCTTCCCAGTGCTCAACTGGAAGAACTTATGACTCATGCAGCACATGAGGAAGAGGAGGGGGCCAATGTTAAATTGCCTGGGGACTCCAGAGGCAGCTGTGCAGAGACAGGAAGAGAAGCCATTGCTGGAGATGCTTTTGCTTTGGTTGAATAGGTAAGAGTGGAACCAAGTGAGGGCAGTCCCACTGAATTGGACAATGGAAGAGAGGCGTTGGAGGAGAATGGTGTGATCAACTGTGTCAAAGACTGCAGAGAGGCCAAGAAAAACAAGGAGGGATCGTGCATCATGGTCATAGTTGTGGAGGAGGTCATTTGTGACTTTGACTAAAGCTATTTTAGTGCTGTGGCTATAACCACCAGCAACACCTCCTCCCCCGCCCTGCACCCCGCCCCTGCCAAACATGCTGTGTGGATCAGTTTTGATCGTTGCTCTTAGTTTACTAACGTAACATCTCACTTCATAGCTGCACAGAATAACAGTACTGATAATGGGACCTCCACCCATGAAATCTCATGTAGGGTTTGTTTGATCAACCCAAAGAGAAGTTCTGGTTCTACTACAGAAAGTGCTGTCCAAGTGCTGGCAACTGCAAACTTCAATAAAGACCAACAGTGTGTTTTGTGTTCGTAAAATAACCAAGTAGGCTGATGTATTTAACTTAAATTCATTTTTAAAAGAAACTATTAACATTAATGGGAGCAGTACTCTGATGAGGGTAGAGGAGTAGTTTTTTAAAAAGTGAGTTTTAAGAATTAAACGAGAACAGTACTCGGGGAGGGCAAATGGGAAGCATGCCATTCCTACTCATGAAAAGTGACCTATCAAATTTAATGACTAAGTATGTCTTTTCCAGCTGAATTTTACAGTGGCAAAATGGAGAAATCTGTCAGTGGAGAAGAAATTTACTTTGTGGCAGTTTTATCCAATCTTCATAAGATTACTGCTCACTAAAAATACTTCTCTTCTAGAATATTGTTCCCCTTTAGGGAAATCATTGTAGGCATGGCGTTGTTTTTGAAATATATGAATCCAGCCAATATACAGCTGGCACATATAGAGTAATACAATCTCTCTCAAATGCCTGTAGTCTCTTGGGGGTATTTATGTCAGAATTCTTCACAAAAAATGATGGACTGTAACGATGACACTGAGAGGTTTATTGAGATCTTTAATTTTTGCATGTTTATCTTTTACCTTCTGGGAGATTTTCAATGACATTCATGGGATTTTTGTTTTTCTTTGCTGGAATCTGAATTTATTGTATCTAATGGCCTTTTGTTATATTTATATTAGGCTGCAGTTTAACTCAGCTCTTCAGGAATTGTGCTATTTCTAGGAGAGGTGTCAATTCATTTATATGTGATTCTAATTTGTGCTGTTAAATTTGGGTCTGAATTGAGTATTTCCTCACTTATAATATGCAATGTGATGGTGTTCTACACTTTTCAAAGAAGAATGTATTAATAGCACGGTAATGTCATGAGGTAAAATGTCAACTCCAGCCTGTTTACGATTATTATTTACTATTGTGCTAGATTGTAGCACTAAGGCTTCAGTAATTTCAGGATAACACGTGGTTAAAGCTACTTAACATAAATGAAAAAATTCTGGCAGGGGCTACCAATAACCAGGCTATCATTATTGGATATGATCCTAAATGCAAATGAACTGAGCCAAAAGTCTGATAATTAAACCTTTGGCCTAATTAGAAATGTTGTGTCAGCTATGCCCATCTCTTCTGAAAGTAGACAAGCAATTTGTAGCTGCTCGTGTGTGAATAATGTCATTTTATAAAGCCCTACATGCCATATCATCATCCTGAAGGGACAAAATGTCAAAGGTGGAATTTTCTTTAGTAGTCTGTATTCTGTAATGGAAAGTCATTCTGACCTAGCAGGCAAAGGGAAAATTGAATGAATCAACTCAGAGGATGAACACGGTGAATTAAACTTTTGACATGATAAGTGCATATCAAAAAGAAAATTTGGTACTGCAGACTGGAGTCTTATTACCAATTAAGTCTTTGGAATCTGTACAACATGTTATACTTAAGAAGCTAGATTGATCAGAATAATGGGTGCACAGAAAGAAAGTCAGAATGAGTAAGGCAGGCAAAACCAGCTCCTGTCAAGCATAAGAGCCTAGAAAGCATTCAAGTTGCAGGAAAAGCAACGTTGGCATTTTAAACCTGGTATTACTGGGAGCTCTTACGGATTCCCTAAACTGTGCACCTTAACACTGAAGTAGTAAAATGACATGTTGCAGACCAGGAAGGTCATGTTATAAAAAAATAAATCATTGACAGGCTGCAGTAATCATAGACTTCAAATAATGATGCTTTAGAGTCAGAAAAATGAGGAAAGAGGAAGTGGTGTCACCGAATGGTAAGGAATTGAGAATAATGCCAAAGGAATAGGAGTAAAGTTCCCAGAACCACACAATAGCTAAGGGTCAAGCAAAAATGTGTTCTTACAAGCCCTTGGTAGTCTAATGAAATCTATGCTTTGTTTACAAATGGCTTAACGGAGGCTGTTCCCACCAGCTTTGTTAAAACTTTTGATTCACATAAACTGAATTTAATGCCACAAATCCAGATCTGATTTCCAAATTAATTCAGATGCTCAGTTGTTGGGAGATGTATGCGTGACACAAGATTAAAATGGCCAGTGGCCAATTTTTTTTCTAGTTATGATGAACCTTGTCAACCCATAGAAGACTCAGTTAGTTTCAGTTTGTAAAACAATCAGTAATGTTTCTAAACTGCTTCATTCTAAAGACAGCTGATTCTGTAAAGCTCAGATATAGCTCAAGTTAAGATATTACTTTCTGAAACTTCCAATAAATTCCTTCTTTGACTCTCTCTCTTGGTGACCTTGGTCAACCCCTGGTAAATCTTTAACTTTGTGAAAAAATGATTGCTTTGCACCTTTTTTCCAATCAACACTACCTTTATGAGGTAATAAACTGTTGCTTTATCTTTCTGTGTAATATATGTTCTATATTTACTTTCTTTTTTTGTAGTCAGTTTGTTAAGGAGGTCAGGGGCTCCAAATTCCTGCTATAAACCTTTAAAGCAAGGCAACAATAATCTTTAGCTTCTAAACAGGAGGCTTTGGCCAAGCTGCACTGAAGGGTTAATATACCACACGCAGCACAATAAAGGAACTAGATGCAAAAACTGAAGGGTTCTGAGCTAGAAAAGACTGTGGCAAAAGCAGCAGTAACTTTCTTAACCACCAAACAACCTGTAACATCACAATTTGCTGGGTCTTTTTTTATTCCATATGCCTAAATTAGAGTCATAGAGTTATACAGCACAGAAACAGGCTCTTCGGCCCATCGTGTCTGTGCCAGCCATCCAGCACCCAATATTCTAATCCCATATTCCTGCACTTGGCCCGTAGCCTTGTATGCTATGGCGTTTCAAGTGCTCATCTAAATACTTCTTAAATGTTGTGAGGGTTCCTGCCTCCACCACCTCTTCAGGCAGTGCGTTCCAGATTCCAACCACCCTCTGGGTGAAATTTATTTTTCCTCCAATCCCCCCTAAACCTCCTGCCCCTTACCCTAAATCTATGCCCCATGGTTCTTGACCCCTCCGCTAAGGGAAAAAGTTTCTTCCTATCTAACCTATCAATGCCCCTCATAATCTTGTACACCTCAATCATGTCCCCCCGCAGCCTTCTCTGCTCCAAGGAAAACAACCCTAGCCTTTTCAGTCTCTCTGCATAGCTGTAATGCTGCAGTCCAGGCAACATCCTGGTGAATCTCCTCTGCATCCTCTCCAATGCAATCTCATCCTTCCTATAGTGTGGTGACCAGAACTGTACACAGTACTCCAGCTGTGGCTTAACTAGCATTTTATATAGCTCCATTATAACCTCCCTGCTTTTATATTCTGTGCCTCAGCTAATAAAGGCAAGTATCACTTATGCCTTCCTAACCACCTTATCTATCTGTGCTGCTGCCTTCAGTGATCTATGGACAAGTACACCAAGGTCCTTCTGACCTTCTGTACTCCCTAGAGTCCTACCATCCATTGTATATTCCTTTGCCTTGTTAGTCCTCCCAAAATGCATTACCTCCCACTTTTCAGGAGTAAATTCCATTTGCCACTGCTCCGCCCATGTTACCAGCCCATCTATATCTCCCTGAAACCTAAGGCCTTCCTCCTCACAAACTAGTTGTGCATCACAAGTTAAATGGTGGGGTTAGGCAGCACTATTATTCTTTCATATACTAAAATTTAAGATGTCAATTCTTTTAAGTTTTAAACTGTAAAATTTCCATCCTCTCTGATGTAAGCTTCTGCTATGAGTAAAAATGTAATTTGCCATACAAGCATTGGAATGTCATGAGGCAGTCTTCTGGTTTTGCCCAAAGGTGATTGCAAACCTTCATATCACTTGAGTATTGTGTTATGAAAGTGCTTTTTAAAAATATTTTTTGAGAACTCGTGTTTTAAAATTGTGGGGATGGATTCATTGGAGGACTGAAGTGATTCTATAGATGCTGGACTTTGTTTTTTTTTAAATGGATCACTGGAAGGACTCTGTTTAAAAACATTTACTGGATATCACATATCTTCAACTAAGCAAACTACAGGTGCCTTCTGACTATGGGAGTTGTTTACAAGAGAAGCAACATGTCAAGATTTATGGTGCTCAAGATTGGGTTTCATTTTTGAATACTGTTTTGAGTCAGTTGGAGGTTAGCCTGCTAAAAAAAAGATCAGTTCATCTTTTCTCCACCTCTTTGAGAAACCCTGAGACTCAAGTGTAAGAAATGGAGAAACTGAAGCAGCATTTCTCTTGAGAAGCTTCTGGAAGACTTCCTCTCGACATCCCCTGAACGAACTGCTTCTGAAAAGATCCCAGTGACCCGTCTACGTGTACTCAGATGCCAGACTGTGTGCCATGTGGAACATAACATATCTTATCTTTTTTCCTTCAAAGAATTAACAAGTACTTTGGCTAAAGCATCTTTATTGACTAAGTCTGTTTTTATAATAAATTAATACTTCTGTTGCTAATTAAAGACACCTGGTTGGTGGATTTTATTCTGAAACTAAAATAGATGGAGTATATAATAGGCCACATCAGTAACTGGATACACACTTAAATATATGTTCTGACCTGTGGAGAAGTGGAACTTGAGAAAGACAGTGTAATACTCCCACCTCGGTCATAACTTATAATTGGGGGCTCTGTGCAGGATAACCCAAAGCCTATGATGTGCAATTGTAAGTGGGGTAATAATAACTGAAAAGGGGAAAAGGAAAACACCAGGTTTCTTGTGCATTGGAGTAAAGTTTACACTACAGGAATGGCTTTGTCAGTTGCTATGACCTTTCTGGGGAGGGAGGACTTATCCCTGAGTGCTTTGCAAATCTTAACCAAGGCTGGGCTAAAGGAATTTGCAGCAAAGTTAGAGTTAAAACCAGGAGCTAAGAAAGCAGACATAATTGAAGTAATAGCACAGAATTTGAATTTGGAAGAAGGAAAAGGCAATCTAGATGATAATTCATTTGAAGCAGCTTGAACAGGAAAGAGCATTGGAAACAAAAAAACTTGAGCTTGAACAGGGAAAAGAAATGAAAAATATTGAACTACAATTTCAAAAGGAAAGAGAAGAGAGGCAGGAGAAAGAGAAAAAGAAGAAAGGGAGCAAGAAAGGGTATTCGAATTAAAAAAGCTCGAACTGAAAAAAAAAAGGGTGGCCTTGATTCCAAAGAAACTCTGGTGAGGAAAGAGCTAGGTCCAGCCCAGGACCCAGTGGAGAGCTGTTTAAATTTGTGCAAGCTTTCTCGAAGTTTGAGGAAAGGGACGTAGAGGCATTTTTCATTTCTTTTGAAAAGATAGCTAGACAGATGAAGTGGCTGAAGGAAAGCTGAACACTGCTTATGCAAAGCAAGTTGATTGGCAGAGCTCATTAAGTTTATGCCATGCTTTTTGAGGAGGTTTCTGCAAATTATGAGATGACAAAAAAGGCTATTCTCGCTGCTTATGAGTTAGTCCCTGAAGCTTATAGGCCAAAATTTTCAGAACCTCCAGAAACAGCCTGGGGAGACTTATATAGAATTTGAGAGGGTAAAGTAAATTAGCTTTGATCGCTGGATGCGGGCACTAAAGGTAGAGACTACATATGAGAACCTTAGAGAAATAATTCTCTTGGAAGAATTTTAAAATTCACTCCCTCTTATAGTAAGAACCCATGTAGAGAACCAGAAGGTTTCAACAGCCAGACAGGCAGCTGAGATCACTGATGATTACTAGCTTGTTTACAAGTACAAATCCTTTGTCCATCACCCCCACAAACCTGAGAAGGATAGAAGGTGGGAGGGTGAAAGGAAGGAAAGTAGCTGGGGACAAGAAAGGATGGCTGGGAATGCCCCGTGATTTCCTCCTCAGGCCAGAAAGGAAGATGCTGAGGGTGGAAGTGAGGTCCGAAAGCCTGAGTGTTTCCATTGCCACAACGTGGTACACCTTTGTGCAGAATGCTAGAAGTTCCAGGGTAAACCCATGGGACTTATTGGGGTACACAAGGCCAATGCAGAGAAAGGGGCCCTGACTGAGAGTACAACAGAGCAAGCTGTAGCTCTGACTGCACCTGTAAGGCAAGTACAAAAACTGCTGTAAGTGAGGGGGAAGTGAACAAGATACATGAGAGTTATAGGGTATTCTTGTCAAAAGGAAAAGTAACTCCTTATCCCTCAAGTGAGGCAGGTAAACCTATAGTTATACTTAGGGATACAGGAACCACCCAAACTCTTTTGCTGGGGAAAGGCATAACTTTTCCACCAGAGAACGTACTGAATGCCAAGGCTTTAGTGAATGGTATCGGTGGGGCATATATACCCGTACCTTTGTATTGGGTGCACCTGGAGTGTGACCTGATGTCTGGAACATAACTGTAGGAGTTGTCCATAGTTTGCCTGTAGATGGAGTTGACCTACTTCTGGGCAATGATTTGTCTGGAGCGAAGGTAGTAGCTTCTCCAGTAGTCACAGAAAGACCAAGTGAAGTCAAAGAGACAGAGCAGTTGCAGGAAAAGGTTCCAGGAATTTTTCCTTCATGTGTAGTGACCCGAGCAATGGCTAAACAAGTTCAATTGTCTGAGGTCAAATTGGCACAGGTAGATAGCCGAATATCTGAATCTTTCTTTGGGGATTTGGATAATCCGAAGGAAATGTTCAGTAAGTCTTCTCTGATCAAGGCTCAGCAACCGATCCAGAGATAAGTAAAGTGGCACAATCAGCTCTTAACTGAAGCTGTGACAAAGGGAGTTCCAGAAGGCTACTATATTAAAAATGGGATTTTGATGAGGAAGTGGAGACCTCCTCACACACCTGCGGACGGAAAATGGATGGTTATTCACCAGATAGTGGTACCACCCAAGTATTGCTGGGAAATATTAAGGATAGTCTTTGAAATTCCTATAGCGGGACATGTGGGGATCCAGATGACCCAATCACATATAGGTCGACATTTTTATTGGCTGGGTCTTTTCAAGGACATGGTGCAGTTTTGTAAAACGTGTCATATGTGGCAAATTGTGGGAAAACCACAACCTGCCATAAAACCGGCACCTCTAATTCCTATACCAGCTTTTGGGGAACCATTTAATAGGTGGTTGGTAGACTGAGTGGAACCTTTACCGAAAACAAAAGTGGGACAACAATATATACTCACTACTATGGATATGGTTACTCAGTTCCCAGAGGCCATTCCCTTGCTAACAGTTTCTGCTAAGGTAGTGGTAGAGAAGTTAACCCAGTTCTTCACTCGATATGGATTACTAATTGAGATTCAGTCGGATCAAAGTTCCAATTTTATGTTGAATAAATTTTCCAGGAAGTTATGAGTAATCTGGGTAGAATGCAGTTAAGGTGTTCAGCCTACCACCCACAGACACAAGGAATTTTAGAACGGTACCATCAGACCCTCAAAACAATGATCAGGACATACTGTTATGAATATCCCCATGATTGGGATAAAGGGTTGGAATTTATTTTGTTTACCACAGGGGATTCACCTAATGAGTCTACTGGTTTTAGTCCTTTTGAATTAGTTTATGGACATGAGGTAAGAGGTCCTCTAAAACTAATCCAAGAAAAGTTTGGAGAACAGAAGGACGAATCTTCCATGTTAGATTATGTGTCCGTGTTCCGGGAACGGCTCACCAGAGCCTGCAAAGTGGCTCAGGAGCACCTGACAGCTTCCCAAACAACTATGAAGAAATGGGCAGACAAGCATGCCAAGAGCCGAACATTTCAACCAGGGGATGAAGTGTTAGTATTACTGCCTTTACAGGGTGAAACGCTGAAAGAATGGTTCAGTTGACCATAGAGAGTAGTCAAAAGGATTGGTGATGTGTGATTTCTACCGCAAGTTTGTACCAAATTTTCGTACTATAAGCTGCTCCACTGACGGATTTGCTACCAAAAAAGAAAATCATGATAGTGTGGTCAGGAGAGTGGCAAGCATTTTTTGAGAGGCTGAAAACCATTTTGATCAATGAACCAGTGTTGGCTGCCCCAAATTTGACTAAGCCCTTCAAGGTAGCAATTGATCCTAGTGACCGTGGGGTCAGTGCAATCCTGTTACAAGACAATGAATTCGGCATAGAAAAGCCAGTGGGATACTTTTCCAAAAAACTAAATCGACACCAAAAGAGATACTCAATTGTGGAAAAAGAAACCCTGGGCTTACTGGTAGCTCTTAAGCATTTTGAAGTCTATGTCCGCCTCGACTACAGAAAGAAGTGAGTATATACTGATCATAACCCACTAGCTTTTGTGAAAAAATTCAAAAATCAGAATGCCAGACTATTTTGATGGAGTTTACTATTGCAGCCCTGTCACTTAAAGATTATCCATATTGCAGGAAAAATAACCTTGCTTTGAATTATCTGAGTACAAAGATGGTACAAGGCATAACTGTATTAGTTACAGGTGAATGAGGGGTAAATGTGTTTTAATATTTTTTTCCCATATTCTGTTTTTTTTTGTCCACACTTTTTAATAAAAAATCATTTAAAAATGGTGTTTCATTCCTCCAAGGATGGAGGTGTTATGAAACCTGATACCAATGCACTGCCTTGGTCACAACAATTGTCCTTTCTGAGCGAGTGACACACTTCTGGCTCTTCAGCCTTTCACAAAGATGTGTCAAACATTGTTGCGTGAAAACAATGTCTTTTAAAATCAGCATATTATAAAAATTAGAAGACATTGAGTTACAGATCTGTGAAGCACTGGGATGTTTTTCTATCTTAAGTGCACTAGAACAATGCATGTTGGTGATGATGTAAAATTAAACATAACTTGGAGTGAACTCCAGTATGCTGTGATTTGGAGAGCTTTATGCGGGTGAGTCTTCACACAGTGATTTCCTGATCTTAGCTGTGAGATCAGAGGTGAGCACCAGGCAGAGGTTAGACACCTCCCCGATCAGAGGGAGGACAAATCACCAGTGGTTGATCCCACGCACTTCTCGGCAGCTGCTGTCAGAACGATGCAACAAGTTGTTCATCTATCCTTTTGTTGCAAAATAGTATACTGTAGTGGGGGAGGTTTTAAAAATTTGCAAAAAGTGGAGAAAAGTAAATAAAATTGAAGAGCTGTTTTTTTTTAAAAACTGTAACGCCAGTGAAACTTCCATGAATGTTACATTTGCTTTATGTGTATATTAAAATCCAGAGCATCTGGATCTTCCTAACATATATGGAAGTTAGTTAACTAAACAATTTGCCTTTCTATAGTTTTCCTTGCATGCAGTGACCTCTTAAACTGCTTTAAAGATAAAGGAAGAGTGGTGGATGCTGAGCGGAAGGGAAAGAAGATGGGGGCCCAAAGCAAATTATATGATACTTGCATGTTGTTAACGGAACACTAGATGGCCCTCTGATGGGAGTAAAAATATTGTAGCAATTATAATTCCCTTGTATTACTTTGTCGTTCTTTAATGGGAATGTACCAGAGGGTCTGGAAAATAAAGCAGTTAGTTATTACCACCAAATTGAGTGAGTGATATTTTGGTCATAAAAATCATGGTCAGAGAAATGTTTAGAAAGCAGGAAGATAACAAAAATGGAGGGAGCAGTTCTTGTGGGAAAATTATGGAGCTGAAAGAGCCAAGGGAGTGGGGACCAAGGAATAACGCAGTGTCAACAGAGCAGGGGGTGGATGGCTGGAGATCACTGAGGGGCAAATACATGGAGAAATTTTAAAATTATAGTTTTTTGAACTCTGTTTATTGGGGAGCTTGGCAAAGATGCGGGCGATGTGTGCAAGACTTTATGCAAATAAAGATGACTATGAATTATAATTTATGGAGAATAATGGTAAGCTTAGTTGAGCCCTGTTGATAAATCTATAGACTAGGGTTTTGCAATAGTAGAAGCATAGGACCATAGATACAGGGAATTAGGGGCAGTAAATGCTGGCCTTGCCAGCAACGCTCACATCCCAAGAACAAATATCAAAAAAATTGAGAGAAATCAGACTTGGATAGTGGCGGGTTGGAAGCTCAATTTAGTGTCGGGAAGTATGCTGCAGTTACACACCGCTGGATTTAGTTTCATAAGCTTTGTAATATCACTGAAGGCCCCAAATTTGTATCCCTCCTTTGTGCATGTGCTAATTAGTTGGATTGTGTGCTTTTACAAAGCCTAGCAGCTATTTTTAACATTGCCTGAAGGAGGAATGGACAAACCTAAAATAAGTCACAATCTGCTTCATTGTTCAGAACATTTTATGACACTTTCTTTTCCTAAGTAGTCCTAATAAATTGCTATACACTCCTGCCCTTGTAGAGACAAGCCTGTTTTCTTTCTCTCTTGAAAAGCCTAACTGTGGCTGCTTGAAACAGATAAGAGCTGCATCAGGCGGGTCTATGCATATATTCTAATGTCGGATTGTGGGTGGGGCAAATTTGTTCTTTGACGGCTCGTAGACTACTTATTCCATTTTGTACCAAACTTCCTTCAACTTGTCACAACTGGAGTAGGGGGATGTGGTGACAGTAGGAGAAGGAAGAAAATGAATTACAGTGAGGGAGTAATATTTGTTATCCTAGGCGCAGATTTTATTCCCTGAGAAAGGAACATTAAGTGAAAATCATTCAAATGCAAGCTCCCAAGACCATGCTCAGTGTATTATTTATGTTGTCACCTGAGTTTTATTGCGATTCTAGTTTTAGTCTCACTGTGCCATGAATTACAAACAGTTGCAAAAACAGCAGAGAAATGAGTAGAAGAAACGGATGTAACAGTTGAGACGAGCCTGTTTAGTTTTGGCTTGATGACTGTGCATTGTTTGAATTTCTTTCATACACTTGTGCACTTGCTAGTCAACTCTGCTAAAGACTTGGGGCATGGCATCTGCAACACTGTTTATAGTTGATTATGTTGTGAGATTAAGCAATATTTCTTCTTAAAGTCCACCATGACATACCTCTACAGTTAGAGCAGATAACCTAGTCCCAGGTACATGTCAGTGTTGCTGTTTTATTGGCCTCTACTTTATCATCAACAAGTTGGCATGTTTTAGAGGGTTGTGTGTGTACCACAATGTTATACCAACATACTGCATTACTGGGTCATATGGAAATCCATTTTAGATTAGTATTGTACACTTAGAAATGGATCACTAAACCAGGGGCAGTCTGTGTGGATTAATAAAGGCCTAGTAGAAGTTTATTGTTTTGAGGAAATAGCAGATAAAGGTTAAGGTGGATATTGCACATATGGGGTTTTAAAAGGTATTTGAGAAGGCGCTACATAAGAGTTGTTACAAAAATCAAGGCATTTGGTATTAAAGGAAATCTAGCTACATAAATAGAGGGATATTGCAAAGGGACAGAAAGCAAAGAGTAAGTGTAAATGGATATTCTTTGGATTGGTTGTTTGTGTGGAGTTGTGTGCCCCAGGGATCTGTGCAAGGATCTCTGTTGTTTTCTATTTATGTATAAATGATTTGGTTATGGACATAGGGAATGCTTTTGAAGTTTACCGATGATACAAAATTAGGAGGCATGGTAAACTGAGAGCATTAACAGAGTGGGCAGCATGAGCTTAGCTGTCAAAAATCCGAATCAATTAACCAAAAAAAAGTTAAGAATTTGACTAGAAATGGATCTACAAGTTTTTACAAGAGGAATGCTGTACCTCACAGTAAAGCTTATGGGACAATGCAATCTGTCAAAAAAACCACAGAGATTCTAGTGTTGGACGCATGCCCACCCTGCATCCTGTGTTGTATTAAATACAAAACTCTTACATAAATGAAATAATAAACAGCTGTAAAGGGCATAAGTATTTGAGTTTTCTTCCGGCTGTCCTAATGCACTGAAAATATTCACCTCGTGAACTCAATCTTTCTTAACCCTGAGACCACACATCTATTACTGCTTGTGAATGTATATTATGTATGTTTCTTTATTTATCAGGTTTGAAGTACAGAGTAACTTTTATTGTGTTTATATATGCTCCTATCTGTATCAATAATTTGATAAAGATCTAAGTTATTCTTGCTGACCTCTGCATTTTAATTCAGTGTGTTAAATGATTCCTGGTAAAATAGGTCAGAAACTGTGATGAAGTAACGTGTGGTATGCTGAAAGGTTAATACTTGACTTTTCAGCCTCCCCAGCTTTATTTCCTTTTTTCCTTTTTTCCCCAAAGCTAGTTTCTCTGCCACTGTATGATTTTATGACTGTTTGTCATATTCCAATGCTCCAATGTCAATAGTCCTCCATAGCAGAGTGGCTGTTCTTCATGGCTGAATCTAAACAGTCTGTGTTATTGGATTATTGTGTTAATAAGATGATTGGGAATTGAAGCCTAACCTGGCCTAACCTAAGCCTAACTTTGCCCAGCACTCTCACATATACCCACTTTCCAGCAGGGTCATAATGCCAATCAGGAATGAGATCCCTGGCTTATTTTAATTCCCTGCCTGGCAGCATTCAAAATCAATTGTGGTCTTCCCCACCACAGTTCTGGTTGCAATCAGCTAAATTTGGGCTTACCAGGGCTTAAACCCGAGACTTTCCTGGTCGATATGGCTCGTTGTGACACCGTGTGATGATGCATTTAGTCACTAAAATGTCAAAGTACCTTTTATGTTATTCTGTTGCTATGTCAACTGCACTAAGCTGAGGCTCGATTACTACTTTTCAAAATCAACATTGTCAAGTATTTGAGATTAATAAAAATTTAAATAATTATAAGCTCTTGCATTAACAATTATTTGCTCAATCAGGACTATACAGGGTGATTATAAAGTCCTTGTCCAACTTTAATAACTGGATGTAGGCATGATAGAAACCGACTGTAAATGGCATACGAAAGGATAATTCATGAAGTTTTTTAATGTTAATTAATTGAAAACGGTGACAGTGGAAGAAAAGACAAATTATTGGCAAATTGCATTGAAGGATGTATCTCAAAAGTTGAAATTTAGAAATTTGAATGCATTGTGCTAAAACTTTATGAAATATGCTTTTGTATGTCATGTACAGTTTTTTTCTATTGTGTGTACATCCAGTCATTAAAGTTGCCCAAGGACTTTATCAACATCCTATATATCTTGACAAACTTAAAATGCAGACAACAAGGTCACAAGCTTGGGCTGTTCTGAGGTAAACGATCTGAGCTATAGTGGCAGAAAGATATTACATTTGACTTCAGTGCCTCTTGGTTAGGTAAGAGCAAAATTGACAAGGGTTCACATTCTTAATTGCTATCCAATCCCCTGCTGTAAAAATTCATGTGTGTGGACCTCGAATGAAAGTCCAAACAAAGTATTTGATGATAGAATCCCTGGATTGTGCTTGTTTCTGATGTCCCACCCTAGCCATAGCCAAAGCCTGTCGATACTAACTGTCTTAGACTCCTACATGAAAAATCATTATTTGTATCAAAGGGATCCATGGGACCAGTGAAACCTTACAATGCAGGTGTTAACAATTTTAGAAAAGGAGAAAGGTAGAAAAAGGGGACTGGCAAAAAAAGTATCAAGTACGAAGAACAAAACTGATGGAAGTTGCCAACATGTAAGTGCTACCAAACCGATATTTTTGATAATACACCGGGTGAACCGTGCAGCTGTATGTGGCTTCAAGCCGAGAGCATGCATGAATTAAGTTCCCAACTGGCCATTGTTGCCAGATTTCCAATCCCTAGGAAGGGAGCTTCTGTTAGCATGGGTAAACTACGGAGGCAGTCAATTGATGTGTGGAGGAGATGATTGTAGTGAACAAAGCTCAGGAAAATTGTAATACGCATTCTGAATTTACAATGTGCCAAATGTAATCATAGAAACACAATCTGGTTGATTTATTATGTGTCAAAATTTAGTCCAATGCACATTGTATCTTCTGCTTTACTCTCCATCTGCTTTATTTTTCCTTAAATGCACACTAATGTTGGAATGGTCATAGGATTCATTAAGGCTAAGATTCATGAAGTGGTAGAATTCAAAGGTCTGAATCTGGCATTTTGTCCCTTGTTTCTTTAAAAACTGCCCAAGTGCTGCAGTGTTGAAATGCACTTTAGATGTGGCATTGAGCCACATAGACCAGGAAAGTTTTGATTTCATCCTTGTTCTGTGCAAAGTAGGCTTGAGCCTGGTTGATGTTGGTGACAGTGCTGCATTTTTCCCATGCCTAAACATGAAGAAAAAAATTGGCCCCATTCCTGATCACCAATGAGGTGATATTAAGAATAACCTAGATTGTGATTTCCCCCAGATTCGATAGGCTGCGGACACTCATTATTCAGGATCATGCATATATGGGCAGTTGGGCAAGATAGTATAGGATGAATGGCACCTGCAGAACCACACTAGAGTCTTCAAAGACCAGAGGTAAGGAGAGAGCACTAAAGTAAGGGGAAGGAACAAAATTAGAAGTGCACCTATCCATTGCATGATGCATACTGAATTTAAGTGAATACTAAAGGTTGCATTCGGCCTGTGACAAATTCATTTTAAAGTCCACTTTAAAAATTGTCAACATAGCAGCCTAAAAAAAGACCACAAGCACACAAAATTCATCAGTTTTGGCAATCGGGGGCGATTTGCTGGTCACAATTTAAAATAACAAAATTAGCTCTTTTTCCCTCTTCCTGAGTCATAATCATCTTATGAAGTTTGCTTTATCATTTGGTCTGAAGAAACATCAAAATGGTCAGCTCTGGCTATCAGTTGAACTGTCTCTCTGCAGACATTTTAAGGTACATCTGTAACAATTCAAAGAAATTGCTTTTACCATGCAAATTAGTACTTGGAAGGGGTCCAAATTGAATTTGGTTGTTTGTGTGTTAATTGAAGCACCTGCATGTTTCATCATTCTGTGCAATGTTGGTCTGAAATCAATGGTCTAGTCCTGCAGTAAATAGAAGGTAAATCTTTATTTTGTTGTGTTCTTGACTGAACCTATATAAAACACATCCTATTCTCTGAATTTTGGATAAAATTTAAGAAATGAGTTGTTGAAATGTTATTACATTTGCAAAATCAACACTAAAATGATACCATTAAATTCCTCCTCTTGCAGGTATATGTTAAATTTTGGAAGTTTTTACTGTTAGTTAAGTGCATTTGCCTGACTATTGTATGGAAATTTAAAATTTTAACCAGTTGTTAATGCTTCAGTTAAAAATTAAAGTAACTTTGTTTTGGATTAAGGTGATGAATAAAGTGAGACATTTGAAGCAAAGAGTTGACATTAACAGCTTCATATTTAACCAGGTATCCAGTTCATGGAAGTTGCCATCCCCTCCAGCCAATTGCTAACTTAAGACTGGCTTATCTGCTTTTCACTTTCAGAAAACAAATCATTAAAATGCTGGTACAGATAACAGTGTCAAACAAATGTCTCAAAACTAATTGTTTTAGGAAACAAAAACAGGAAATGCTGTAAACATTCAGTAAGTCAGTCAGCATATGAAGAAAGAACAATATTACTTCATTTGTTCTCTTCAACGCATCTCCTCTGCTCTCCAGCTGAGTGTAACTGACCTCGCTTGATTCCACTCTTGGCTATCCAGTTGCAGCCAGAGCATCTCCAGTAACGTCTTCTCTTCCCACTCCTGCAATGTTATCTCTGGAGTTTCCCGAGAATCTATTGTTGATTCACCTATTTCAAATCCGGAGACATAGTGTTGGGTTCCACATGTGTGCTGACAACACACAGATGTTCTCCAATGTCTTTCCAGACCCTTTCACTTTTTTTGTGAGCCTGCTTGTCTGACATCCAGTACTGGATGAGGCACAGTTTCCTCCAGTTAAACATTGGGAAGACCAAAGCCATTGACTGCAGCCCCCACCAGAAACTTAATTCCTTCTTCACTGATTTTCCTCTCCTCCAAGCTTTCTTCAACTCCCAGGTTGAAGAAGGACTCGATGAGAAAGATGAACCACCCGTGGTTAACAAAGGCAGTCAAGGAGAGTATCCAAACAAAACCTAAGGCATACAAAGCGGCGAAAACTAGTGGTAGGCCAGAGGATTGGGAAGTTTTAGGAACCAGCAGCAGATGTCTAAAAAGCTAATAAAGAGGGAGAAAATTGATTATGAAAGTAAATTGGCAAGAAATATAAAAACAAACAGCAAGAGCTTCTACGGGTATATAAAAAGAGAGTAGCTAAAGTGAGCGTGGGACCCTTGGAGGATGCAACAGGATAATTGATAACGGGGAACAGGGAAATGGCAGATAATTTAAACCAATTATCCACAAATATCAGATAAGCAAGGAGCTAATGGGAGGAAAGATATTGTAACAGTCTCTATCATGAGGGACAAAGTATTTGACAAACTAATGGGACTAAAGGCAGACAAATTGCCAGGAGCTGATGGCCTACATCCAAGGGTTTTAAAGGAAGTGGCTGCAGAGATAGTGGAGGCATTGGTCGAAATATTCCAAAATTCACTGGATTCCGGGAGGGTCCCAGCGGATTGGAAAACTGCTAATGTGATGCCCCTGTTCAAGAAGGGAAGAAGACAAAAATCAGGAAACTATAGGCCAGTCAGCCTAACATCGGTCATTGGGAAAATGCTAGAGTCTATTATTAAGGAAGAAATAGCAGGACATTTAGAAAAGCTTAATGCAATCAAACAGAGTCAACATGGTTTTGTGAAAGGGAAATCATGTTTGACAAATTTGCTAGAGCTCTTTGGGGATATAACAAGCAGAGTTGGTGAAGGGGAACCGGTAGATATAGTGTATTTGGATTTCCAGAACACATTCGATAAGGTGTCACATAAAAGATTATTGCGCAAGATAGGAGCTCACAGTATTGGGAGTAATGTATTAGCATGGATTGAGGATTGGTTAACTCACAGAAGACAGAGAGTCGGGATTAATGGGTCTTTTTCAGGTTGGAAAGACGTAGCTAGTGGAGTGCCACAAGGATCAGTCCTAGGGCCTCAATTATTTACTATCTATATTAATGACTTGGAGGAGGGGCAGAGTGTAATATATCCAAATTTGCTGACGATACAAAAATAGGTGGGAGGGCATGTTGTGATGAGGATATAAGGAATCTGCAAGGAGATATAGATAGGTTGAGTAAGTGGGCAAAAACTTGGCAGATGGAGTTTAATGTAGGAAAGTGTGAGGTCATACACTTTGGTAGGAAGAATCAAAAGGCAGACTATTATTTAAATGGAGAGAGACTTCAAAAAAGTGCAGCATGGAGGGATCTGGGTGTTCTTGTGCATGAAACACAAAATGTTAGCATGCAGGTGCAGCAAGTAATTAAGAAGGCAAATGGAATTTTGGCCTTTATTGCTAGGGGGTTGGAGTTTAAAAATAGGGAAGACTTGTTACAACTGTACAGGGTGTTGGTGAGGCTGCACCTGGAGTACGGTGTACAGTTTTGGTCCCTGTATTTAGGAAGGATATACTGGCATTGGAGGCAGTTCAAAAGAAATTCACTAGGCTGATTCCTGGGATGAAGGGGTTGACTTATCAAGAACGGCTAAACAGCTTAGACCTTTATTCATTAGAGTTTAGAAGAATGAGGGGTGATCTTATTGAAACGTACAAGATTCTGAGGGGGCTTGACAGGGTAGATGTTGAGAAGATGTTTCCACTAGTGAGGGAATCTCGAACTAGGGAACATAGTTACAGAATAAGGGACACTCATTTAAAACTGAGATGCGAAGGAATTTCTTCTCCTGAGGGTAGTGAATGTCTGGAATTCTCTACCCCAGAGAGTTATGGAGGCTAGATCACTGGAAGTATTTAAAGAGGAGGTAGATAGATTTTTTGAATATTGGGGAGTTGAGGGTTATGAGCAGCTGGCACGAAAGAGGAGTTGAGGTCTTGGGCAGATCAGCCATGGTCTTATTGAATGGCAGGGCAGGCTTGAGGAGCCGAATGGCTTACTCCTGCTCCTCTTTCCTATGTTCTTATGAAGCTGACTCTTTGCATCCTACGTCAGCTTCCAGTCAGCCAATTCCTCCAATTTAAAATTCTCATCCTTGTATTCAAATCCTTTTGTAACCCCATCCCACCCTATCTCCTTCAGCCTATAAGCCTCATAGAAGTCTGTGATCCTCCAAAGCTCGCCTCATGTGCATCCCCATTCCCCTTGCCACAACACTGATGGCTATGCTTCAGCCATCTAAGCACTAAGTTCTGGATTTCCTTCCTAAAACCTTTTGCCTCTTCACCTCTCCTCCTTTAAAACATTTTCACCACCTACTTCTTTAACCAAGCTTTTAGTCATTCCTCCGAATAATCTTTGGCTTTGTTTGAATTTTTGGACTGAATTTTATATTGGGCAGCGGCCGTAAAAGAAAATGGTGGCCCGCACATGCGGGCTTTACTCGGCGGAGCCGCCGCGATATTAAACACGGCGGTTCATCAACATGGCCAGGGTGTTCCGCTCCCCTGCCCCATGACATGGAGGGGGTGGGCGGTCTGTCACCACCAACGGCGTCAGGTACCATTGCGCAGGCGCCGATGTCATTTTTAAAGGGCTTCAGGCCTTTCCATTTTGTTTACATATTTAGAGATAAAGGCATTGTAAATTAAATTTAATACATTAAATAAATGTTTGTAGACCCTCTCCCACACACCCCCCAATAACCATTATTGTTATTCTGTACCCTCTCTCTCCCCCCACCACCAAAATACTTAACTTGTGTACCTGACCGTCACCATCCCCCCCACAAAGTTCACAAACTTTTATCTTTAATCCTTCCCATCATCCCCTCCACCAATCATATTAGTTTGGCCCTGCTCCCCCCTCCCACCAGTGTCTTGCATTGGATCTCTGAAAGGAGATCTGAAGGCATGGGAGTGCTGGCCACTAGCTACAATATCGGAACAGGATGCCAGGCGGGAGCGGGTCAATACTTATTTAATTTATTTTAATAAATTTACATATTTAGATTGGCCTCCCATCGCCGAGTGGCGGGGTGGCCGCCACAAGGCCTCGCCCCTGCCAGCAATATTAGGCCAGGCCTTCCAGGCGTTGAGGCCCGTGGTGGGCCTCTCCTGGCGACATTTTCTGGGCCCTCCTGCCATGACCCTTGACATCGGGGGGCCTGTAAAATCCAGCCCTTTGTCTGATTGCACTTCTGTGAATGTCATGGGATATCTTTCTATGTTAAAGGCACTATATAAGTGCAAATTGTTGAGGTGTTGACTCTTCATTACACCTTGAATGACTCATTTGATCTCTCCACAAATGTGTGTTTTCAGCATTTTCTGTGTTTGATTCACATTTCCAGCTTCAGCTTCTTTGCTTTTTGCATCAAAGTGTGTTGTGTCATGCCCAGTAAAGATATATCATATTTCTACTTTTAAGATACGAACTTTATTCAAGGTAGCCTCTTTAAAATTGACTTTACCTTTTAAAAAAAAAAGTGGACAATGCTACAAAAAATGGCTGCTGAAGAGTAGACGACCTGGCCCGTGTATTCGAACATTTTGTTCAGGACAAAAGGATACATTCCTAGCTAAGAGGTGTCAATTACACCCATGCTGAAACCATCAAGAGATATTCATAGATTGAATGGATTCTTCTGAAACAAAGAAGGTGTGAGGTAGCCACATCATAACTGGATTAAACGCATTTAGACATTAATGGATGGCCATGGATTTCCATACCCTGGTCCATTGTGTGGTCACAACATGGGAGAGGGCCATGCATTTCCTAACAGAAGCTAATGTGAAAGATTTCTACCTTATAAGGTAGCTCTCTGGAGCGGGAGAGAGGAGAGATAACAGCAGCATCACAGCAGGCAGTCAGGTCAGGGGCTGTGAAAAGATGCAACCAAAACAAGGAAAGAGCCCTGCTGTGAATTCTACACTTCAGCTTGGTGCAGCAGAGAACTGAAATTGATCCACCACTTCCAATTTGAAATCTTAACCACCAGAAATCTATAACACCTCAACGAGTCAAGACTACAAACCACTCAGGCCTGCATCTTTAAAAAAAGACTGTTCTACTTAGAAGGTTCAACGGGTTTACTGTAAACCACGAACACCTACCACACTTTGAACCCTTATCCTTTGCCTTCTGTTTATCTTCTCGTGAGAGTGAATGCGGCATGAGTGGTGTTGTGAACATTTTGGGAAATGAATATTGTTCAATAAACAGCTAATCTTCTGTTTGAAACCTACATGAAAACCTGTCTCTGTCTGTTTATTTGTTAAGTAAAATACTCTAGGGCTAACTCACAATTGCAGCCAGCTGGGAGGTGAACAATGGGAACCACCTACACCCCTTATCACCTGTCCGTAACAGTTGGGAGTTGTGATATACAGTTTGAAAATAAAAAGTAAGTTCCTTGGAAATAGTTAGGGGTGAGATAGGGTGAAAGCAGGGCAGGAATAGTGATACTCCTGTACAATTTAAATATAAAATGGATATGCACAGTTGCACATGTAAAAATGAAGAAACAATCAGGTACGTCTCTAATGGGTCTCATACCTTCTGTTGATAGTTCTGCAGGTATTGCTCCTCTTTTAATTTGCTGATATCCAAACTGAACGAGCTGAGATTATTCTGTTTGTTGACAACCTTATGGTAATATCAACAACTAGGACACAGACACTGGAACCTGCTCTCAGCAGTTCATCATGGCTGCCCATTTTGACTCATCAATATGTGGTTGATCTATTTTTTTTCTTGTGTAAGGTTGTATTTTCTGTATTCTCATTGGCATCACCACTGCTTTGTGGTCCGATTATCTCTTCCAGGTTGGTTCTCACACTTCTTGATAACGTATTGAAATTTCCTAGGTAAATGATTGCATTGTTGGTGTTGATCTCTAAACACTGTCAGGAGCTGCATATCAATCCTCCTGAATCAAGAAGTCCACAGTGTTTGTAGGAAGGCATGCCACCCAGCTGCTAAGATGTCCGAGGTAGTGATGCACGCGAATGCTGAGGATTCTAGACAAGTGTGGTGTTCAAGACTTGAGGGCTCTCCTGCTGTTTGTAGCTAGTTCTAGTACCACTTCATCAAGATACACTGGGCATATTCAAATAGGCCCTCATGCAATCGGCCATATCTTGCCTTGGAACCATGAAGAAAATGTATAAACCAAGGAGTTCTTGACATTGTAGAGAAAAGGAGATTGGCACATATGATGGGCAACATGGATGCATAGGAAGATTCTTTGTGGAGACCATCAGAACTGAACTTCCCAGAAAGTGAATGACACAGAGCAGCTGTTGAAATCCAACTGCACCAGGAATGCCTTTCATAACATTGAGCTTCTTCATGGGCATCATAAAGCAGCCAAGGGTCAGGATAATGGTCAGCTTTTTAAAAATTCATTCATGGTATGTGGGCATCACTGGCCAGGCCAGCATTTATTGCCCATCCCTAATTGCCTTTGAGAAGGTGGTGGTGAGCTGCCTTCTTGAACCGCTGCAGTCCATTTGGGGTAGGTATACCCACAGTGCTGTTAGGAAGGGAGTTCCAGGATTTTGACCCAGCGACAGTGAAGGAACGGCGATATAGTTCCAAGTCAGGATGGTGTGTGACTTGGAGGGGAACTTGCAGGTGGTGGTGTTCCCATGCATTTGCTGCCCTTGTCCTTCTAGTTGGTAGAGGTTGCGGGTTTGGAAGGTATTATCAAAGACACTGGAGAAAATGGCAAGATGGAAGAATTGGTTTGAAACTCTCCTGAATTGCTCTCCAAAAAAAGATTGTTGAAGTTTTGCAAGAAGAAAATGAAGCCAACCCTGATTCTGGTCAACTGTAAATCACTGACCATTCTGGAAGCAGAGGCTTTTATAAAGAAACTCAAGAATGGATAATCTCTGAACATATGTGGAATATCTGCTGAAAGGAATCAGAGGGGCCTGAACGAAGCCCTTACATTAGTTGATATGCAATACCTGGGAGCAAAAGTTTGTACCTGAAGATTGGAAATGTGGAATAATATTTCCAGTCTGTAAGGTTCTGCTGCCTATCCGTTTCAGAAAAGCCTTTGCACACACAATACTTGGAAGGATTAAAGATCTGCTCTTAAGACACAGATGGACACAATAGAGCGGATTTATGCCAGTCAAAACCACCACTAAGTGAATCCTAGGGTTTTACATCATTACCCAGAACTGCAAAGAATAGCAGAAATCATTTCATAGAAAATCTGAGTGATGTGGTAATAGGGGATTTCAATTCCCCCAATATTAACTGGGATAGTCTTAGTGCAAAAGGCTTAATGGAGGCGGAATTCTTAAAATGCATCCAGGAGAGCTTTTTGAGCCAGCACGTAGAAACTCCTGCAAGGGGGGGTTTCCTCACCTAATCTTAGGGAATGAAGCTGGACAAGTGGGCGGCACAGCGGCGCAGTGGTTAGCACCGCAGCCTCATAGCTCCAGCGACCCGGGTTTGGTTCTGGGTACTGCCTGTGCGGAGTTTGCAAGTTCTCCCTGTGACCCCGTGAGTTTCTACCGGGTGCTCCGGTTTCCTCCCACAGCCAAAGACTTGCAGGTTGATAGATAAATTGGCCATTGTAAATTGCCCCTAGTGTAGTTAGGTGGTAGGAGAATTGAGGAAAGGTGGGGATGTGGTAGGGAATATGGGATTAATGTAGGATTAGTATAAATGGGTGGTTGATGGTCAGCACAGACTCAGTGGGCCGAAGGGCCTGTTTCAGTGCTGTATCTCTCTATGACTCTATGACTACATCGATTTCGACTTAGTGGACAGGAACTCCAATTTTGTTACTTATAAAACAAATGGATTCCAATGATATTCCTACTCATTCAACTCACTAGCCCACCTGATGGGTAATTAGATGGGACTAGAGAGTGGCAAATGGGGCAGGAAAGATTGGACAGGGTGGGCTTGTTTCCGCTAGAATTTAGAAGAGTAGAGGCGACTTGATTGAAACATATAAGATCCTGAGGGGTCTTGACAGGGTGGATGTGGAAAGGCTGTTTCCTCTTGTGGGAGAATTTAGAACCAGGGGTCACTGTTTAAAAATAAGGGGTCACCCATTTAAGACAGAGATGAGCAGAAATGTTTTCTCTCAGATGGTCATGAGTCTTTGGACCTCTCTTCCTCAAAAGGCGGTGGAAGCAGAGTCTTTGAATATGTTTAAGGCAGAGGTAGATAGATTCTTGATAAACAAGGGGGTGAAAGGTTATCAGGGGTAGGTGGTAATGTGGAGAAATCAGTTCAGCCATGAACTTATTAAATGGCGGAACAGGCTCCAGGGGCCGAGTGGCCTACTCCTGCTCCTAATTCGTATGTTCGTATGTATACACGTTACAGCTTAAGCTAACTGCCAGGCGTAATGGAAGTAATGTAACATCTTTCTTGTAAGAATAAGATGAATGTACTCAAATTGAACTTTTAATATTTTATATCAATAGAAGAAAGAAACAACTTGCATTTATATAGGGCCTTATCACATCCTCAAGTCATCTCAAATCACTTATGACCATTGCATTACCCTTGAAGTGCACTGTTGCTGTTTAAACCAATGCTGCAGCCAACTTGTACATAGTAATATCCCATAAACAGCAATTGAATGACTGGCCTATTAATCTGTTTTTACTGCTGTTGAATGAAGGTTGGTCAGGAGACTGGGAGAACTCACTGCTCCTTGAATAGTGCAGTACTTTGGGATCTTTTACATCCACCTGAACAGGCAGACAGGGCCTCAGTTTAATGTTTTATCCAAAAGACAGCAGACCTGTCCTAAGCAACGCGACACTCCCTCAGTACTGCACTGAAGTGTCAGCCTAGGTTACGTGCAGAAGTCTATAAGTGGCTTTTGACTTTTTACAGCACATTTCTCTTTCTTTTATGCAAACAGGCAGTTTTTACATTGTGATTTTTCATTAGCAATCTACAGTTTTTAATAACTGGTCATTTGATATTTTGGAGTGACGACCACTATTTTTAAAAATTATTTGTAATGACTTTATTTCATGCAGACGCTTGTTATGGAACAGTTAATGGGTGTGTATATTTCCATGAAACACTTAATTAAGCACCAGTGAGTTTCCAGTACATTTAGCTTTGTTTGTTTAATTTGAATAAGTGGATAAAAGGAATGTTTCTCTTTCTATGGGTTTTCTTATTAAGAAGCTTCTAACCTATTTGACTGTTCCTCGAGAATGTTCTGAGGTACATCAGGTTGAAACCTTTTCCAATCATAATATTTGATACTGGGGGTTTCCATTCCAGCTTAATATCTATTTTGTCTGATTATCACCAAATCATACTCCAAGCACCCCAGTGTGATGCAAATGGACTCAAGTGCACAATCTCCCACATGGTTGTGTTCCTGCGAGGAATGCTGAGTAGAGACCAGGCCTGTCACTATGAGAGGAAAGGAAAGTCATTGAGTGCTCTCAATCATCCAATCTACAGCAGCTGATTCACACTGGTATTGGCAGAAGCCAAAGGACAGAATAATTACCCACTTGCTCTGTGAAGCCTCCCACAGTTGGTGGATGTCCTGGAGAAATTTTGGAGGACTGCTGAGAAAATAACTTTTTAAACAAAAGGGTTTATAATGTCACTGCTCCCTTCTCTCCCATATAAAAAAAAAAGTTATTTGATGAAATAACTGTTTCTGAATCACTTTTTAAGTCCTATTTTGTTCTCACACTTTTTAACACAATAAAGCAATAATTGGATGATTCATGAACACAGTATCCTGTGTTGGTGACGCAATCTAGTTTTCAGGTTTTCACTGTAATTTTCAGATGTTAAAATGAATGCAGTCAAATTTTAAGGTTGGTGTTAGGTTATTTTAATTTAGATGCTTTTCATCAGTTTACTTTTGTGTTAGGAGCCACTGATGTGCAAATGAGGTGCCTATTTCAAGGGATTTGGGTGGGGCAGTTCTGCTGCTGCCTGTGGCTAAGTTTTTTCACAAACTCACAGTTTACCTTGGTTGATTTATCAGCACATCACATACCATTTCCTTTCCGTGAGATAGGGCTTCTTACTGTCAATTTGTTTTATTAAACTCTCAGGATATGTATTTATCATGAATGAGCAATTTTCTATTCATTTGAGCAGCCTTTATTCCACAAAACACTTTGCAGCGAAATTTCATTCTAGCTTTTATTTACTAGTGGCTTGATTCTGTTTTCTTGAGCTGACAAAAGGCAGTACCTCATTTAAGTTTAGTTATTTCCTGGATATTTATCTTCTTCAAATGTTCCCAAGCAGCTGTCACACAAGCTAAGAAGTGGCATTTCTTCATTGCATGTCGTAATGGATTTCTGTGAAAAGCTACTTTGTTTTCAATCACACGAAGTCTGCCTAAAGCAGGCAGCAAATTGCGTTATGGAAGCCCTGAAATGTGTCATGTGTAAACAAATTTCACATCTTAACAGCAAAAAAAATCAATGCTTTAGGGTATAATAATACTGGAAACTCTTAGTTTAGAATAGGGCTGCTGTTCCTTTTTGTTATCTTCCAGCATTCATAAAGATGATGCGCCTAGGGGAACTAGTTGGTGCTGGGGATTAGGCACTAACCTATCACCTCTTGTTTACGGGTTCAAATCAGCCTAAACTGGTGGTATAGAAGTTTACTCTGCTGGCTGGCTGTCAGGATCTGCGTCAACTGAGTTTGGAAGCCTCAGTCTAGTTCCTAGTGGGTGGTTATTGGCCTGTGGCACAGAACTGCCCTAACACAGCACTAAAGGGAGGTTGGGATTGAAGCACATTGTTGGGGCAGTTTAGAGGGAGATTTACTCTACATCTGGCTATGCTATACATGGCTATAGTTTCAACAGCAGCTTGTAGTTATTTAGCACTTAATGTAATAAAACCTTTCAAGGCGCTTCACAGGAATGCTTTTAAAGCAAAACTTAATACTGAGCCACATAAAGCAATATTGGGGCAGATTGTCAAAAGCTTGGTCAGAGGTAGGTTTTAACAAATGTCTTAAAGGAGGAAAGAGAAGTAGAGAGGCTGAGAGGTTTAGGAGGGAATTCCAGACCTTGGGGTCTAGGCAGCTGAAGGCACAACCGCCAGTGTTAGGGCTGTTAAAATCGGGAAGATCTAGATGACAGAATTAGATGAGCCCAGATATCTCTGAGGGTTGTGGGGCTGGAGGAGATTACAGAGATAGGGAGGGGCAAGGTCATGGAGGAATTTGAAAACAAGGATGAGAATTCTAAAAATCGAGGTGTTGCTTAACCAGGAGTCAGTGTAGTTTAATGAGGTCAGGAGTGATGGGTGAATGGGACTTGGTGCGAATAAGGACATGAGCAGCAGAGTTTGTATTCAGACCATCACAGTAAAACGTTTTGTCTCCCATTTTGTGTTATTTCAGTCTCATCACCGAGCCAAACACATAAGAAGTGGGCCTGCCCTCACATTCCTCCCAATATTGCTTTTGAGCTGGCATGTAGTTGCATGAAGGGATGGCATGAGATGAGCCGCTGGAATGATTGTTTAAGAATTGAAACCCAGAATTTTCCTATGTACAAAAATTGTCCCAATCATGATATTGTTAGTCTTTTTTACTATGCAGGCTGAATAATAAAAAAAACATCCGATGTAATTGAAACACCACTCTTCTAAGTGTATGGGATTTCTTGTAAGAAAACACTGATTACAGGTCCCAGTGATTAAAAGGATGAATTGTACATCCCTTCTATTAGTAGATTATGTAGACCTGTGAAATATACATTCTGAGAACATAAATGTTTAAAACTATGCTGCTGTACCCTCAGGCTTATTTGTAACTGCACTACCCTGTGTGGCACTATATATATACTTTTCTTTTTATATATACATACATACACAGAAGTCCACAACCGTGGACTGGGGTGGGATAGAGGTGTGCAGAATCCAGATATCCAGCTGGATATTGTACACATGAGGACAAAATCAGGATTGGGCTTGGCTGTGATTTCCTTCACAGTCAATTAGCACAATTCCCCAAAATAACAAGATCTTGATTTTGACTGTGTCTTTATAGGGAGGCACCTTCATTTGATGAGGGAGGTGAAATGGCTAGGTGAATATTATGTTTCAGAATACTCTGATCATTTCTCCACAGACAGTATTTGAAAATATGATTTACATTTACTAGCAAATATGCATTCTCAAAAGTTTGTAAAAACAAAAGGCTCCTGGACAAAAGAACATCAATCTGAATAAAAGTTTTTTTCTCATAGATTTAACAATAAGCAATTTTTCTGCTCATCTAGCTAATCAGAAATACACATCACTCTTTGTTGGCAAACCATTTGATCTCTGCCCTTGAGGAAAAAGGATAAAGAAGGGACAAAGAGTGAGTGAGAGGTTTTGGGGGAAAAGGATACTGTATGGGCAGCAAAACACACTTCCAGAAAGGACAAGAAGCAGCAGGGAGAGGAGATTCTGAAAGTCAAAAATTGGGGTTCAGTTTTTTATCGTCAGTAGCTGTACAGAATTTATAAGAATTCTGAAAATATGAGTCAGAGATTCCACCAATGTGGAATAGCGTGATGAATTTATTATTTGCTTTAAGTTACAAGAAGCATTGTAGAAACTTTTTTTAAATGGCTGGATTTACAACTTTTGTTCAGTCACATAGATTCTGAAGAAGGAACTAGCTTCTTGATTTGTCATCAGTCTTGTCTTAACAGAGTGTTTACCAGTTCCATTTGTCAAGAGATTGGAGAAGTACCTGCGGATGTATATGTGAGCTTATGATACCCAGTTCATTTGTCATGGAGCTCCCTAGGTTATGCTATTGTATAAGTAGATATTGGGCAGTGTGCATCAACTCTGGAATGGAAGAAATATGGGATCTGCTTATTGGAGTGACTGACACTTGTCAGGAAAACCCCACCTACCAAGACTGAGGCACACATTATTTCGTCACATGAACATTAAAACTTAAAATTGCAAGCCCTGACCGGAAAGACATTTCCATGGTAACAGACAATGTTGAAACAGTGGGGATCCACCAGTTGCTTCTCCAATATACAGAAGTGGTCAGATCAGTTTTAGTCACATGGCTAACTGGCTGTGGCAGAGAAATTTGAAGCAAAGGATGTGAAGAGACTGTTCCATATAAGAAACTAGTGACTAACCTGCAGGGCAACCTGGGAGTCTTTTTTGAATTTGAACTCCCATCAAAGGAATTTGAACTGATACAAAGGTGTGTGCTCATAGACTAAACACCTCACCTGGAACTGAAGCAAGAATTACAGCTTCTCCTGTCTGCCTGCCTTCATCTCTTCCCATGGAACTGAATCTTGTGAAAACATGTGAAACTCAAAGAGAGAAAGGTTTGCCATGTAAACAAAGTTTGAAGAAGATTACTGGCCCCCAACGAAACACAAGACTATAACTTCAATCAAGGACTACAGCGAGCTCGGGAAACAGTAACAAGATATTGCCTCAAACTGTTCTACTTCTATTTTCTGTCCCTATTTTGCATGTTTATATCGCGTGTGCATGCTAGTGAGAGCGCATCATATATCCGTAGGCATGAACCGTATTAGAGTTTAAGTTTAAGGTTTAATAAATTTCATCTTTCTGCTTTAAGCCAAAGAAAGCCTGTTTGTGCTCAGTTCTTTGCCTTATAATTGGAAACTGTGAACAAGGATTCACACATAGGGGAACTCAAAACACAGTATGTTTAAAAAAATTAAACCCTGTTACAATAAGACCAGGTAAAGATAGCAAAAGACCCCTAGACATTGATCACCTGGTCGTAAGACACTATTGAACCCAAGAAGGCATCTGTGGCAGACGTAAATATGTAATGCTGCTCATCTCAAGTCTTGGTGAAAACATAATTCATAGTCAAAGAATGAATGAGTTATAGGTTCAGTTCGTTTGTGGTTTATTTCTACGTAAAGCAGCAAGTCCCATTGGGTGTCTTTTGTTTTGCAAAAAAAAAACGGGCCCCCATTTTACTTTTTTTTAAGCTTTTTTTTTGTGTTTATTTTATTTCATCTTCGTTTGTTCAGTTTGCCTACCCACTGTTTTTTTCATGTTTGTATTTGTGGCTGTTCAATTTTCAGTCTGTTAACACCCTATCTGTACTAATGTTTTGTCTTTCAACACACCATTAACATATTGTTTGCCTTTGCTCCATGACCTTCTGGTCAGTTATTCTCTGTGACCTTGTCCTATCTACACCTCCTTTGTTATCTCTTGCCCTACCCCCGCTTTACTTGCTTAAAACCTTTCACATTTCTAATATCCGCTAGTTCTGGAGAAGAGTCACTGACCTGAAACGTTAACTCTGCTTCTCTCTCCACAGATGCTGCCAGACCTGCTGAGTATTTCCAGCGTTTCTTGTTTTTATTTCAGATTTCCAGCATCCGCAGTATTTTGCATTTATATTATTGAGTGTAATGTGTTTGGTCTCAATTCACTGTCTCAGTAGATTGAGCAATGCAATGCAAAACTGTCTTCATACAGGCACAAGAAGAATAACTGATGCAAGTGTTTTCTGTGGTATATCTACCAAAAAGTGCAGTAATATTACAGATGCTCCGTTAGCACACCAATGCTACTTAGACAGCACCTTCCAAACCCATGACCTCTACCACCTCGAAGGACAAGAGCAGCAGATGCATGGGAACATCACCACCTGCAAGTTCCCATCCGAGTCACACAGCATCCTGACTTGGAACTATATCGCCGTTCCTTCACTGTCGCTGGGTCAAAACCCTGGAACTCCCTTCCTAACAGCACTGTGGGTGTACCTACCTCACATGGACGGCAGCAGTTCAAGAAGGCAGCTCACCACCACCTTCTCAAGGGCAATTAGGGATGGGCAATAATTGCTGGCCTAGACAGCAATGCCCACATCCCATGAATGAATAAAAAAAAAACTGGAGTTCTTTTTTTAAATAAAGGTCAGCATTCAGCTGGAATCAGAATAACTTCAAAGAAGCAGCTTGTCAAACACAGGAGTTTCTTGCTTTACATGCAGGCTACACATTCTAACAAAAAAAGTTTACTGCACCTTGAAAATAATTTTTCCTCAGTGTACTATATATGCAACAATAATTCATATAGTTAATATTTGTTTGGAAACTGATTGCTGAGTTTCTGTAGATGTGCCATAACACAATTAGTTTCACCTTTGGTTTGGCAGACATAAGCAACTATGAAAGAAGCATCGTAAACTAAGGCATTATTATTAGCGTTAGCAATGTTGGAGGTTTTGCATTAACTTCTCAGCATGTGACTCATTGAATAGTTCTGAAACTACCTCAGCTGTTATATTGCAGTAGTCAAAGTGAAACTGCATTTGGATTTTTAATCTTACACAGCAATAAATTTCCTTTATGTGGTCTCACCTATCTTATTACTTAACACTTTTGACTGCTGTAGTTTAATGGATACACTAGTACTGAGATTGATGTAATTGACAAAACATGTTCAAAATAGATGTGTGTGGCTTTATCATCTGGATTCTAAAATGTGAACGTAAATGTTCAGACTGTAGGCCAAATTAGAATGTTTGAATCCTCTAAATGGAAATGATCATAAAATCTTAACTTACTCTGTGTCCCATTGCACAGTGTTGGTACTGGGACACGTGCCCCATGGGGGTTATTGTTAGCAGTGATCATTATATAATTAACCACAGATTGAGCCCTAAAGCTGGAGTCTTATCAGTTTTGGCCAGAGTCTTCTCCTTTATCACTTTATTGCATTTTAATTTAGTTTTTTTTCCAGAGCTTGTAGATCTTATGTGGCATTGCTCATGGGTAGTCCATAGTCTGAAATGTGGCTTCTGATGTTTAATGTTGAATCCAACAAACTGATATTCAAGTTATTAGTATGAACTCAAGACAAATTAATTGAATTCTAAGTGATATCATCTAGCAAAAGTTTATTGCACATCTTGCACTCCATGTTTAGATTATGCATACCACCTAGGATGAAACCTATAAGTCATTTTTCAAAGATTGCGATGTTTTGTTATGCAGTGATTCTTGATACTTGATCACTGTTCCAATTAAATTTATATGGGTAGCTTTGGCAGCTGGAGCCACGGATTGGAGCAGTTGGGAATGAAACCAAAGAGTTCACCAAGAAATGGGGCTGGGAATTGGAGCAGTCAGGGAAATATTTAGATTAAAATAGTTTTAAAATGATACATTTTTGATAAAATGTTGGTTGCAAGGCTGAAGATGAAATGAATTCATGGATGAGGTTTGAGACTTGACATTATTGGTATTATATTTGTATAAAGAAACTGATTCCAACCAGTGAGCAATGACAGGAGATGACATGATAATGAGGGGAGAGATTTTGTGATTGGGCGCTTTCCATGGATAACAAGATTGTGGGAAAGGGATACTCAGCATTCAATTTTGAATTAGTCTTTTTTCAAGGAATGCAAATGACTGGAGTAATACCTGCTTATCTCTTGGCTGCTTTTTTTCTGTACAATCTACAAACTGGCCTCAAAAAATAGTATTTAAAAGTTAATATTGTGTGACACTGTGCTACCATGTATTTGCATCCAATTTTGCCGAGAGAAAGGAAACAAAACTGACAGTCCAAGAAAAGGATCAATGATTCGAGTAACAGTTTGGGAGCGGCGTATGGCTGAGTGAGTTAATGACAGTGTGACACTGCACTGCTACAGATTTTAGTGAACAAGAGGCTGGTTAATGTTGAGCATTGAAGCTGTGTTGTCAAGGGAAGGCCAAAGGAAATCCTGTTAGAACAGTGCAGCAGAAGCTGATATTGAGTAGAAGTTACACCAATTGTTATGCAAGCTGTGCATAATGATTGCAAATTTTTTCTGAAAATCTGTTTCAAAATGAATTTCAGGAGGAGAGAGATGTATTTCATATTTGAGAGGTTATGATATTAAATTCTGAGTGAATATTTTAGTGTACTGCCAAAAAATGGATATAACTTTGTGTCTTTTCGAATTTAATTTTAAATTGGTTTAGTTGAGACTGTAAACATGCTTTATCTCTTATTTGTAGTCCAGTGCATGACAATGGTTTCTAGTTTGTGAATCTAATGTTAGAGTAACATTAATTTGATTGTAGTGTAATGTGTAAGTGGCAGACCAATGAAATCATAATAATTTGAGCAGTGTCTCCCATCCTTTGGCATGTCTCACTCTTAAAAATAAATACACCTCCATGTGTTAAGACTTCCTCTGGTTAATATGTGTAAGTACATTTTAAACCTGTTTGTGAAGATTTCTTCTAGGTAGATCATAAACATATTCTAAAATATTACTTAACCCTTTTGTGGTCTCATTCTTTTTGATTATAAATATCACTCCAATATTCCTCCAATGTTGACATCTCTGATACAATTTTTTTCTATTTAGCAATCTTTGAATGAATTATCTGGAAGACAGGTTTTGCTTTATTCATTTGTGCTGCTTGGTACTTTTATTTTGCAGTAAGTGGAACAAATTGTACACAGACCCAGCCCACTAATAGTTGGTTTGTGCTCTGTTCTTATTTTATGCAAAGTACTTAAATATATATACTGAAACATTGAGGTTTGATGTGTTCAGTGTATGCTGGATTTATGTGCAAGTCTCAGTCCAGGCTTGGATACCACAGAGTAGGATCACTCTGGGTTTGGTTACCCAGGAAAAGCTGTGACTTTGCAAGCACAAATCAGGAATTCTTATCCAGAACCTGACATTTAAAGAAATAGGACTTTGACCAAGACTGGTGATTTATCACTGTTTTCACTAGTCTGGTTCAGTGCTGGAGTAGTTTTCTATATCCTTGAAGCTCAGCTTCAAGCACTTTGTTGGAGGGGTGTAAAAAGAGTCACGGGAAACAGTGTACATGTTGAGATACAGTTCCACAAGTCTTGACAGGCAACCAGTACCCCAACTGTGTAGCCATCCTTCACATACCTAAGCCTAATTCTGTACTTGCCTGATAACCTTACACCTGTACTTTACAGTCAGGGTCACTAGATAGCGATCGGAAACAAAACTCTAGATGAGTTTTCCTTCCTTATAAGCTTGTTAAGGACAAAGGTAGAAAAGATTTCCCTCCCCCCCCCAAACGCACCACAGAATAGTTCATATGTGGCACAGTATTGCACATTTTTTGTCAATGAACTTTATAAATAATATGAAACTAAAATTAAATATTTGGGAGCCTGTTTAGAGATTATAGGATAAGTACAAGCTATGCTGGTGGGATCGGGCAATATTGTCTGTGAAGAGTAATTGGTCACAGTTGAAGAGTAAAAATGGATGAGGAAGTGTGGAACATATTCTGGAGTTCTTCTTGACTAGTCTTAAGGATGAGGAAATATGTATCCAAAATTTTCCCTTGCGATTAGGTTGTATAAATCATGATAGGGTATTTGTGGGAAAACTTAATGTGCTTGGCACAAAACTCTTTCTTGTTCCATGCTTTCTTATGAACCTGTGAGCTTCTGGGGACTATGTGGCTGAGTAGTGCACCATGCAGTGCTATTGGGAAGCTAGGGTGTCTTTATTACCAGTGCCAGTAAAGATAGTGCAACATAAACGGCAAGATCTAGTAAGACAGATCAGTGGTCAATTTAGTGTTGTTCTGGGACTGCATAAACAATGCATTCCATACTCCCTTACTGATGCTAAAAGCAGGGACTTTCCTGTTCCTATCTATGGAATTCTGTGCTTTCACAGCATACAATTTTAACAATATTAAACTGCACCAGCAATGAGCAAGTGTATGCCAGGGACCTTATATCAGTGATATAAGGTATATATATCTTTCTTTTGGGCCTCCTTATCTCGAGAGACAATGGATACGCGCCTGGAGGTGGTCAGTGGTTTGTGAAGCAGCGCCTGGAGTGGCTATAAAGGCCACTATAAAGACCTTATATCAGTGATATAAGGTATATATATATACATATATATATACTGCATATATATATACATATATATATACTGCATCCTTGTACTGTGTTGTCAACATCCTTCATGTGCTAGCAAAAGTACAAACTAGACAATGACCATAAATGTTTCTATCACGCAAGCTGCAGTTTTTTTTCAATCCACTTTTCCGCGGTGGTGGGTGGTGGGAGGAGGTGGTGTAAATTCAATTGCGCTTGTGCTTTGAACAGAATGTGCACAGAAAAACTAGTATGCACCTGCATCTCTTCTGATGTGCTATTGGTTTGAATCCAATGGATGCTGACTTTTTAAAGCGGGAAGTTGGACACTAAACAGTTGTTCTTTATAAAATATGAGAAACATTCCATAGTCCAAACTCCAAAGCAATGCATTGTGATTCAATTTGAATGAATTTGCCTGAGGATACTTAACATTTGCTAACAGCTACCTATCTGAATCAATAGTTTCTTTTTCTTGATGAGAAGTATCAACACAGAGCTGACTTGTTGTCAATGCAAAAAAATAACAGCTTTCGCTGGTGTGCTTTTCCTGACTTGGCTCAGTAATGCCCCTGCTACTGTTCAAGCAGTATATCCTTTTACAAACTGTGAATTGTAAACGGAGTTTTAAAGACTTAATGGCCTCTTAAAATTATACAAAAATAAACACAGGAACAACCAGATATTGTCTCTGTGTTTGGCAACAGAAATTGTACTGATCCATATGGACATGCATTTGAGCATTTCTGAACTTGGGTATGTTAGCACTGATTATCTTGACGCTCCACATTCCTGATGGTCTAAGCGCACCTCAGAAGAATAGCAGGTGCATTCTTGGTACATTGAGCAGTGCCTCAACAGGGCAGCTAGGAACATAACATGTAAATTTGATTCTGGTCTTTGAGAGCTCAAAAAGGTGTGGCAAAATTGTACTGGGACAGGTTACAGATTTGCCTTAACATAATGCATGTGCTGCAATTTGATTCTGGTGGAGCTGAGGTACCAGTATAGAAATACTAACACTACCACATTTGTTGCAAATAGAGCTTGCTGGCAGTGCTTTTCTGTGTAAACTAACTGTCCACGTCAGGATAGATTTTTGCATAATGGTCAGGGAATTCCATGTTTCTGCAAAAATCTCTTTCAAACTGTCAGATTTTTTGAGACCCGTTTTGACTAATAATGCAAATTGCCTTTAATAACCATACAGCCTTCCTCTGAGCCTCTCTTGGCATCCACAGAAAGACCCACCGAGGCACTCATTGCTGCCTCCTAATGAGCAGCAATCCCAGTTGCCCCATCCTATTCTCTCCCTACCCTTCGCGACCTACGTGCCTACAGGGACTTATCTCACCAACTTCCTTTCCGTGCCTCTCATCACTCCCTGTGAACTCTGTCAGTAGATCGGCTATCATTGCCCCCCCCCCCCTTCCATATCCCCCTCCAAAATGTATGTTCACTTGCTAATAAAGCCATCCATGAGCTTATTGTGGATGATCAAATTGACATTTTGGTCTTGACAGAGACATGGCTGAGGTGTAATGACACCTTTCCTCTAATTGCAGCTTCCCTGCCTGGCTATACTTTGTACCATTTTCCCCGCTTAAAACATAGTCCAGGTGGTGTAGCCCTTATTTCTAAATAACACCTTGGTCTGTTCCCCTTCTCCTCTGACAACTTCTCCTTTGAGCATCTTGCCTTGTTCCACTCTTCACACTTTTCATTTAAATTCCTTGTTCTGTACTGTCCACCCAAATATCACTCCAAGTTTCTCCTGAGATACCTTTCCTGCTTTCTTCCCTCTGCACTGAACAACTTCTCACCCTCCATCTCCACCACTTAAACCATCCTCCCTTGCATTCCCCACCCTCACCTCCAATGGCAAGTGCTATAAACTCATGGACTTTTTTGTTAAGATCGAGACCATCCAACCAGCTATCTCTGCTGCTTCCCTCACTTCCCCTAGTCCACTGGTCCTAACCTCTATGATTCGCTCTCGCCCTAACCTTGAATTTGCATCTTTCTCCAGCTTCTCTCCTATCTCTCCTCAGGTCCTCTCTGAGCTCATCTTGTCGATGAGACCCACCTCTTGCTGTCTAGGCCCTGACTTCTATTCTGGCTCCTATATTAGCTGATGTTATTAGCAGTTCCCTCTCAAATTCTGTCCCCCTATCCTCAAATCTGCCATCATCTTTCCTCTCATCAAGAAACAAACCCTTGACCCCTCCGTCCTTGCAAACTGCAGCCCCATCTTGACCACCCTTTCCTCTCCAGAGTTCTTGAACGTGATGTTGCCTCCCAAATTCATGTCCATCTTTCTCTGAATTCCTTGTTCAATTCCCTCCAATCAGGTTTCTGCCCTCGTCATATTAGCGAGGCTACACTTACCAAAGTCACAAATGACATCTTCGAAGACTCGGACAAAGATAAACTGTCCCTCTTTGTCCTTGACCTGTCTGCAGCCTTTGACATGGTTGACCACGAATTTCTATTCTAATATCTCTCCACCATCTGGATAGGACTGCACTTGCCTGGTTTTATTTGTATCTATCCTGTCGTAGCCAGACAATCACCTGAAATGGTTTCTCTACTCACTCCTGCACTGTTAATTCTTGTCTTCCCAAAGGATCTATCCTTGGCCTCTTCCTTTTTCATGCTGCCCCATGGCAACATCATCCAAAATCATGAAGTCAGTTTCCATGTACACTGATGATACTCAATTCTACCTCTCCTCCACCTCTCTTGACCTTTCGTTCGTCTCTAAGTTGTCAGGCTGCTTGTCTGACATCCAGTATTGGATCAGCAAAAATTTCCTCGGGAAGACTGAATCCATTGTTCTCAGTACCTGTCAAACATTCTATTCCCTCACCACCAACTCCATCCCTCTCACTGAGAACTGTCTGAGGCTCAACCAGCCTGTTCATACCCAGAGTTGAGCTTCCCACTACACTAATGCACCATCACTAAGACGCCTATTTCCATCTTTATAACATTGCCTTCAACCTTGCCTCTGTTTATCTACTGCTGAAATCCACATCTATGCCTTTATTACCTCTAGATTATTATAATACACACCTGGCTGGTCTCCCATGTTCTACTCTCTGCAAACTTGAGGTCATTCAAAACCCTGCTGCCTGTGTCCTAACCCGCACCAAGACCTGCTCACCCATCTCCCCTGTAGCTCGCTGACCTATGTTGGCTCCTGGTCAAGCAACACCTCAATTTCAATATTCTCAGCCTTGTTTCCAAATTGCTTTGTGGCCTCACCTCCCTATCTCTGTAATCTCATTCAACCCTGCCTAGATCTTTGAGCTCTGCAACTTCTGGCCTATAGAGCATCCCCAATTTTAGTCACCTCACCTTTGGCAGCCATGCCTTCAGTTGCCTGGGCTCTTAGCTCTGGAATCCCCCCCCCCCCCCCCCCACTAATATCTCTCTGCCTCTTTTCTTCTCCTCCTCTATTTTCTCTCTTAAAACCTACCTGTTTCACCAAGGTCATCTGCCCTAATACCTCCTTATGTGGCTCAGTTCAAACTTTGCTTCATAATGCTCCTGTGAAGAGACTTGGGATGTTTTATTACATTAAAGGTGCTATATAAATACAAGTTGTTGTCTTTGGTTGTTACCCCTGTTCTGGAAACTATTAAAAATGGTAATGCTTGTAATTTCGCTCGAGTTTCATTCACAGAAAGCAGCACAGCTGTGAAATTGTGCATTTAATCAAAAATAAAGCATTGCGGCATTAAAAGAAGTATAGTTTCATGCTATCCTGAGACCAATATGTTAAGCCAGAAGTCCAGTTCTGTGCCAGTATTAAAACAATGAAAAGGTGTATTAACTTAAACCTTAAAGTGAGTCTCTTAGTGGGAGGTGGTGGCGTGGTGGTAATGTCACTGAACTAGTAATCCAGAGGTCCAGGCTAGTGATATGGGTTCAGCTGGTGGAATTTAAATTCAATTAATTAATTTTAAAAAAAATCTGGAATTGAAAACTAGTCTCAGTAATGGTGTCATGAAACCATTGCCAATTGTTGTAAAAACCCATCTGGTTCGCTGATGTCCTTTAGGGAAGGAAATTTGCTGTCCTTACCTGGTCTGGCCTACATGTAACTCCAGACCCACAGCAATGCGGTTGACTCTAAACTGCCCTCTGGAATGGCCTAGCAAGCCACTCAGTTGTTCAAGGGCAATTAGGAATGGGCAACAAATGCTGGCATTGCCAGCGCTGCCCACATCTCATGAAAGAATAAAAAAAATGCTGTTGCTACATGTTTTAATTTTGAGCACTCATGAGTTCTGCAGCAACCTTTAGTGCACAAAAACAAAAAACTTCTAAATTCACACTTGTATCTGTCTTTTTTTGCTTTGAGTTTTCTTTAAATGTCTCTTGCCCCCCCCAGCCCCACCTCCAACACAATTTTAATTAGAGAAAGCTGTATGCACACAAGCTGTTGTCAGAGTCACTCTGCGAGTAGCTGAGAGGAGACACCCGAGAAAGTAGACCCAATGGAAGGAAAATAAATAATATTGGTGGTAAGAGAAGGAAATAAATATTTTTTGTAAAGAATTAAAACTCAAAATATTCTGAAAACATCAGACAATACAGATGACCACGCTGTGTGATCACATCCACATGTAAGTAGATTAAAAGTGGGAGTGGCATTCTCATATAAATGGGTTTTCTACTGAGCAATTTGTATTGCAGTGCATAGTCAGTCTATTGCTGAGTGCCAAGTAAAATACCTCTAATGTTACAACCTATTGCCCAAAGATGTGCTATACCTGACTGTCTAAATTAGCCTCTTAGCAAGAGTGTGTATGTAGTTAAGAATGCACCCGTATAACTCCAGCACTAATGGTTAAAAAATAAATATCACACTAAATTCAAACACGTTATTATAACTGCAGATTTTTGCCACACAGTGATTGAACATGCCCACATCATATATCGCCAGAAGGCTTAATTCTTACAAAAAAATTGACTCCAATCCTGGAAAGTAAATGAAGGCCTCGTAAAACCCAGAATAGCAGTAGGAAGTACCAGTTCAGACTGCCGCTGTACTGCCCAGTTGATATGAGCTACTGCTGTGGTGCTGGATAAATTACAATGATTATTTTATGAGCAATAAATAGAAAGGCCCATAATTCATAAGCAAATTAAGCCTGGGATAAGATACGAAATCTTTCTGGTGAGTGAGAGAATCTCAAAATTTAGTGACAAGTAATGTTTATTATGCAGCATTGTATACATTATTTAATTTAATAAAATAACTTCCCTACCATTCTGAAAGCAAATGTTTTCATTGGATACGTGCCATTATATTGATTGAACATCCTCTGGTACTTTTATGTTAGCAATGTGAAATATTTTCTCAGCAGCTTAATATATAACCCCTCCATGTGCAGCGATAACAACAGTTCCTGGCAGAGTTTTTTGAATATAAAAATGTTGTTCTCTGAATGTGGGTGTCATTGGCAATGCTGGCATTTATTTCCCATCACAGGTTGCCCTTGAGAAGGTGGTGGGCGGCCATATAGTGAAGGTGCTCCCACTGTGCCCATATAGTGAAGGTGCTCCCACTGTGCTGCTAGGTAGGGAGTTCCAGGAGTTTGATTGCATGATGGTGAAGGAACAGTGAAATATGCTCAAATTGTGACAATGTGTGACTTGAAGTTGGACTTGGAGGTGATTAAGATGACCAAAGGAGTTGATAGGGTAGATAGAGAGAAACAATTTCATCTGGTGGGAGAGCCCAGAATAAGGAGACATGTCCTTAAAATTAGAGCTAAAACGAAAGAGCCACAAAGGGTAGTGGAAATCTGGAACTCTTCCCTCAAAAGGCTGTTGAGGCTGGGTAAATAGAAAATTTCAAAACTGAGATTGATAGATTTTTGTTAGGCAAGGGTAGTAGGGGTTACAAAACCAAGAAGGGTAGATGGAGTTAAGATACAGATCAGTCATGATTGAATTGAGGTAAAACAGAATGGAAAACACAGTAATAGTGCTCTGAACAAAAATACTGGAGTGTGCTGTTTTGAATTTATCAAGCTAATCAGCTTGACGTAACTTGAGTTTTATTCCTCTAAATTCTTCTGCATGGAATGGTTGGACATGTATTTGTACCACTGATTCTCCAAGTAGAGGTTTCTCTTCTCAACTGGGTTTACAAGTCAGATGCAGAACAAAAGTTAAGCCTTTCACCATGAATAAAGGAGGAAAATCAAAAGCTGAGTCAAGCCAGGCCACTGTTGCACACTTGCTACTGATAGGTAGAAAGTGGCACTAGTAAAGACGAGGGTGAGATTGTGTAACTTTATATAATAGATGGCAGAAGAATAATTCAGTGGCAAAAGTATGTACATGTTCAAATTTTACAGTTTGAGAAGGGTGAAGTGGATTATGAACAGTCTTGTCACTCATTGTCCTGACCAAAATCCAATTACGTGCACACCTACAAGTTTATGATGAATAGATCACATTTTTGTTCAAACTGATTTACTTGCCCAGTCAAAAAGGAGTGTGCATAAGTTCTGCAATCTGTTTAAGTGGAGGTCCACCAATGAAAGATTAAAATATCAGATTTATTTGTGAGTAAGCAGGGTTCTTGTGGTACCATAGTGACTCATCACAGTGCTGCTTGGAATTCAAATGTAATGCGTAAATACCACTGCTTCCACATGGCAGAGACACACGTTTTGCTTCTGTGCATTGTAAAGGCAGTGCTGTATAACTCAACCAGGGACTGTTTAAAAGTGATTTGTGTAAGACATACTGGGAGGGCCGGTAAAATTCGGCAGGGAGAGGCCCGCCTCGACCCCCAACGTCGAGAAGAGCCTGCTGCATATTACTGGCGGTGGGGGGGGGGGGACCTCGGTGCGGACCCCCTGCCACATGATGGCAGGCCCTTCATCTAAATATTTAAATTTGAAATAATGATATGTAAATGCAGGTGGCGGCCGTCCCACGCTGATTTAACGGTCGTCATTCGTACTTCACGCGCCTTTGGAACTCCATACAGAATTCCAAGGCATGCACCTGGTGGGGAGTGAGGAGGAATAGAATTTTCATGGCGTGAGGGGTGGGGGAGCGGGGTGGGGTAAACACTGCTTATTGGTCATGGGGATGATGGGAAGGGGTTGAAGGGCAAATGATAGAAGGTTGGGGAGAAAAGTTTGGATAGGGAATAAAGTGAGTTTTGTCAATGAGGGCCAATTAAATGACCAATCGTGGGGGTTGGGGAAGGGCCTTCCTCTCATAATTGTTTATTTTTTAAAAATCACTGATGTAACTTTATAAATTAAAATCTATTAAGGGCTTAAAGCCCTTTAAAAATAGCGCCGGCATCTGTGCGGTGACGCCTGACACTGTTGCCAGGGATGCGATGGCCGCCGCCTCTATGTCATTGGGGGCGGCTGCCCGACCCCCTCTATTTAAATCAGCCCCTAAGCATAATATCGTGGGGGCTGTGAGACGGCCCTTCCATGTCGGAAGGCCACGGTGACGCAGTAATGAAATCCAGCTCACTATGTCTGTTGTGCGTTAAAATATTTGCATGTGTTACACATGTTGAGAATGTTTTACTCCATGACAATAAGAGCAGTCAAATCTCACTGTAAAGAGTCAAGGATATATCATGTGGTAATGATGCTTTTATGTGCAAAACAGACTCTGATACCCACAGCATCTAAAAGTAATATCTGATACAGTCTGAAATGTTGATGTTTTACCCAATTTTGGCTTTTGTGTTTTAATGCTAGCATTAATAATGGACTGGCTCATGTTCTATATACAGGTAGTCTGTGTTCGAACTGAGTAGCTGAAATAACTGCTGAATGAATTCAGATGGTACATTCATTTTCTTTATTCATTCTAAAATTCCAAGATGGGTGGAAGATCAAGAATTCTGTTATTCTTATCCTGCCAAAACAAATTCAGTGATGCTGGTGAACCCATTTCCCTCAGCCCAAGAAATAGCTCCTTCTCCTGTATTTTTATTGTTGGAAAAATCAACTTGATCAAGATAAAAAGGGTAGAAGTCTTGATAAAAATGGCCAGGAAATCAAAATCTGAATCAGTCCATTGGTCTGAGGTAAAGTTTGAACTTTGAAGATTGCGAAATAAATTTGGCATGAGCAGCAGCAAAAAATGAGCAATAGGGAAACAGCAGCTAATTTTGCAATCACCCAATTTTCTATTCTGTTGACCTCAATGGAGGAAATAAATTGGGCAGTGTGAAACAGGCTACTGTCTCACTATTGCCTATTTTGTACTATTGCCTAAGAAGAATTTATACACCAGGGGTTGTATTTTATTATGGTACCGGTGTTGAAGGCCATGTCTCCTCAAAAATTGCTACAAGTGGAATAAATAGCACCTTCCTCTTACTGCATCTCCATTGTAGGCTTTTTAAGAACGCTATTGAGCTCCTGTTGTTTTGACAGGGTGTATGAAAGCACTGTTACGCTCTACTAGTTTAATGATACCACTCCAAGTACCAGAGAAAAAGCTGGTACTGTATTGGTGTGAAAAGATGTATTTTTGACTAATCAAAGCTGTTATATCACTCTATCAAAATAGTATCAGTACAACTTTGGTAGCTGACTGTGCACAATGTGGTGTATAAGTTTGTTGACAGCCCTGAAGTGCAGTCCCTAGGCAGTACAGGGCTTGAGAATACATAGTAATGTAACTGCTGAATTAACAGAACAACTAAGACAAGCTTGTAGATATGAATTTGACAACTGCAAGAAATTTACAGTGTGACTTTAGCTGGTTGATTTGAATTAGTGGTGACCTGAGATCAGATGCCATTTTACAGGAGTAGAATCTCAATTCACTCCTGGGAAGTGGCAACAAAAAAAATTCAAGGAAAATTGAGATGGGCACAAAATCATGTGCTTCTTTAGTTAATATATTTTAATGTAAAATCCTAGCCAAAACATGTTAAATTGATTTTATTCTCTCATTAGGCTGCCATGTTTTTGATTCATATTCAGTTCAACCAAGTTTCAGAAGGATCAAATGTGGCATTTATTTGGGAAACAATAGTTACATGGGTGAAAGGGAAGGAGCATGAACATGCATTCTGGCATAGCAACATCCAATAGGAATTCTTTTTGTTTCTGTTTTTTGTTCATTATCCTGTGCATTTGTAACTTAAGAGCCAGCAGCCAGTTTAGGAATAGATTGAGTCAGACTCAACAGGAAATTAGTGTCTTGGAAAGAATGGGCAAACTAAACAAAGAGCTGTTGCAAATGAAACAAAGAGGTGTTGTTAAATTGTATTTTTCTTTTCAGAATCTCTCAGAATTCTACATAATGCCAGTGGTTCTGTTATAGGGAAATTTAGCCAGTATTTTACAAGGTCAACTATGATCTTGTAACACTGTGAAATTAAAGGAAGCAGCCTTCTGATACTGAATATGTTCTCCACTAGTAGTGGTGCCCTTACTTGGGGATACTCATTGGTGATGGCCATACAGAGACCGTCTTGCTGGAACTTTATGACTGAAAGGTCAGAGAGGAAAAACTTTGTTGCTGCTTATGGGACTGGGGTGCATACAGTTATGTGGAATGAACAACCGTATGAGAAATATGTATATTTGAAAGAACTAATTAGCAGGGTTATGGAGAAAAAACTGGGGTGTGGGACTAAATTAAAACAGCTCACACATGATGGGTTGAATGGCCCCCCTTCTGTGCTATAAGATTCTGTGAAATAACAATACAAGTTCAGGGCCAAATACTTCTGTGCTATTTAAATAGATTCCCCTTTATACTCACCATACAAATAAAACAGCAAATATTGAAATTTATATGTTATTGGAAACGTGGTTGAAAAGCTATGAGGGTTTACATGAGAAAAACAGCAGAGGTCAAAAGTCTATAGAATATGTGATTTGACATGAAGTACTTTTCATTTATAGTGTATTGGAAAGTGATAACTGATTAAAATGAACGTGGAACTAATTAGATAAAAGCAAAATGCTGCAGATGCTGGAAATCTGAAATGAAAACAAGAAATGCTGGACATACTCAGCCGGTCTGGCAGCATCTGTGGAGAGAGAAATAGAGTTAACATTTCAGGTCAGTGACCCTTCATCAGAACTGACAAATATTAGAAATGTAAAAAGTTTTAAGCAAATAAAGTAGGGGTGGGGCAAGAGATAACAAAGGAGAAGGTGTTGATAGGACAGGGTCACAGAGAATAACTGACCAGAAGGTCATGGAACAAAGGCAAACGGTATGTTAATGGTGTGCTGAAAGACAAAGCACTCCAAGCACAAACTAACTAGTACTTTTCACATTTTATTTATTTTAGTAACATTAAAAGCTTTCACTTTTAATTGTATGTGCTATTCGGCTGAATTTTACCAGCCCCTCGATGCCGGGGATCGTGGTGGTGGGGGAAGGGGGCCATAAAATTCTGCCGGGAGAAGGCCACCGCAACCCCCGACGTCGAGAAGGCCCTGCCACATTTTCTGGTGGCGGCGAGGCCTCGGTGCGGCCACCCCTGGCGACAGGGACTTCATTAAAATTAATCACATTAACATGCTAATGAACTTATCTGACGCTGGCGGCTGTCCCACGCCAAATTTACGGCCAATCGGCTGCCACTCACACGCCTTTGGAACTGTTGGGGAGGGGGGAGGAATAAATTTATTGGGGGGGGGGTGGGGCAGGTAGCAGGGAAAACTATCCCTATTGGTTGCAGGGATGGTGGGAAGGGGTTAAGGGTCAAAGAATAAATTTCGAGGCGGGGAGTTCAGGATATAAATAAAAGTTTTTTCTGGGAGGAGAGGGCAATTTATACATAGATTACCCATTGCGGGGGCGGGAGTCAGGATTTAAAGTTGTATTAAATTTTTATTTTTATTTCCCGGAGACAGGGACCTTTACAAATTTAAATGTCACTGAAATGCTTGAAGCCCTTCAAAAATGGCGCCTGCGCGGTCGCGCCAGATGCCGTTGCCAGGGATGCGATGGGCACCTCTACGTCATCGGGGGTGACACTCCACCCCCTCCATTTAATTAAGCCCCTGCGTGTAATATAGCAGGGGCTGTGCGGCTGCACTTCTGTGTCGGAAGACCGCTGCTTTCACAGGCGGAGCACAGCACGCTGATAAAATTCAACCCATTGTGTTTGCTCAGATCAGTTTGTTGAAGTCTATTTCCTCTGTTTTGAACTAATTGTTTTTCACTTATTTATGATACTTCATCTTTGATTATGTTTTGTTCCCCGAGGAAGCTGACTATTGTTGCAATGGCCACTCTAGATGTGCTATTTATACATTAAGTGATTGAGGCCAATACAGTCTCTCCATACGACAGTGTTGTCTTTCAGTGGCATGTTCTGTTTGTTAAGTTGAAATTTATCCCCTTTGGGGTTCCTGAAGGCTCATTTGACAAAGCTGGTGTGTAACTGTGGACTATGCACATCAGGAAAATACCATGTTTGATTCCTGGTCTGTGTTGAGCTAGTTGACCTCAGCACCCCTAGGCTAAGGATGAAACAATCAACAGGGCCCTGACTCTTGATTGCTAACTAGTGACCCCTTGCTGTCAGGTGTGGACAGGATTGAGCTCAGCTTTAATGCCTCCAGTGGTTGAATAGCTGATCATTTCCTGTTTAGGCTCACGCTTGAGAAATAGACAATTGGTCTGGCATACCCTACTTTGGGAAGTTAAACAAGTTTGTTTTGTAAGGTCACAGAAGTTTCTCATCTGTGAAGATTTAAAATGCTTAATAACCAAGACACCACAACAAATACTTTATTAAACATCTGATGGTTGACACACGTTATATATGCAACCATTTGTTTTCTTTAATTATAGGCTGCAAAGCTTTTGATACTGAGTAGTTGGAACTTAGATGTCATAGAGTTATACAGCACAGAAACAGGCCCTTCAGCCCATTGTGTCTGTGCCGGCCATCAGTCACCTATCTATTCTAATCCCATTTTCCAGCACTTGGCCCGTAGCCTTGTATGCTATGGCGTTTCAAGTGCTCATCTAAATACTTCTTAAGTGTTGTAAGGGTTCCTGCCTCTACCACCCCTTCAAGCAATGTGTTCCAGATTCCAACCACCCTCTGGGTGAAAAACTTTTTCCTCAAATCCCCTCTAAACCTCCTGCCCCTTACCTTAAATCTATGGCCCCTGGTTATTGACACCTCCTGTGCACTTAAGGCAGTACATTTGTGAAAAACTGTACTTTTTCTGGGCTACTAATTATGCAGTTCATGTTAAAGAGAATGACCTGACAAATGAGGGGGTGCGATGTTTGGGTTAGTTTTACAGTGTGTTGTGGAGCCACTTAGCAAAATGGAACAGTTCACACATATATTTTCATTGGTTCAAAAGTAAAACAGTAAATTCAGTACTCAATCTTTCCTGTTGAAACTCGCAGATCTTTCATGCATCTGTAAAAGTATAAAAGTGCTGATGTGCATTAATGTTTGCAATGATTGTAATGTAGTCATTTTCTGAAACTCGTGCTATTTGCACAATACTTATTGGCAAGGCCATTGCTTTGTGGTTTTCATTGAAAAATACTTGTATTTTTATGTTGAGCAATATGGATGGATGTTACCTTGGTGAATTATTTACATACACCTTGATCCCTGTTTTCTGTAGTGATTGGAGTTCAAATTCCAACTGTTTTGGCAGTGACTGATGATGGATTGTTGCCACTATTACTAATATGACACTCCTTAGTTCGTCACTACAGTCATTGTTAAATTAGCTGTATTCTTTTTAAATTGCTTCCTCCCAAAGTAACCATGATGCAACATGAATTAACTAATAATTAAGCTCCAAACATGTTGCTAAAAAATTTGGAATTAATATATATGGCAACCTAGGAAACCACCAAATGTTGGCCAGCAGTTTCAACAAAGCTAACAGCCCCACAGCTGGACAAAATGCTAGAAAATACTATTATTTTAAAAGTATGTGGAACTTATCAAAATGGAGACATTTGACATTCAACAAATAGAAAATTGCTCTTTCAGAGCCAGTGAGGCCGACTAGCAGTAATTATGAACTTAGTACAACGTTGAAAACTCAGTTACACCTTATTCAGGCAAGTTGCAAGTTTTTCAAGGGTTTTTGTATAGCAAAAATAAGAGCATAAGACTGGAAGTAACTCACTTCCTGACTCCCGAAAACCTGTCCACCATCTACAAGGTGCAAGTCAGGAGCGTGATGGAATGCTTCCCACTTGCCTGGATGAATGGAGCTCCAGCAACACGCAAGAAACTCGACACCATCCAAGACAAAGCAGCCTGCTTGATTGGCAATCCATTCACCACCTTTAACATTCACTCCGTCCACCACAGGCACACTGTGGCTGCAATGCATACCATGTACATGATGCGTGCAGCAACTCACCAAGGCACCTTTGACAGCACCTTCCAAACCCGAGACCTCTACCACATCGAAGAACAAGGGCAGCAGATGCATGGGAGCACCACCTCCTGCAAGCTCCCCTCCAAGTTGGAAATATGTCGCCGTTCCTTCACTGTCGCTGGGTCAAAAACCCGAAACTCCCTCCCTAACAGCACTGTGGGTGTTCCTACACCAGATGGACTGCAATGGTTCAAGATGGTGACTCACCATCACCTTCTCAAGGGCGATTGGGGATGGGGAATGAATGCTGGCCCTGCTAGCAACGTCCACATCACATGAAGGAGTGAAAAAATATTGTCAGTTCAGTGATTTCTAATTGCATTCTGGGGTAGATCAGCACAGCCTCCAGAGAAGCGTATAATCACTGACAGCAACTTCTGAATTTCCGCATTTAACTGTGCACGCGTGGATGCTCGAAGCTGCTGTCAGTTTCAGAGCAAATAATGGCAGCAAACGCTGATAGTCCCATCGTCATTGCTACCGCAAAATCATTTCAGGTCTGTTAACTCTGTTTCTCTCTCCACAGATGCTGCCTGACATGTTGAGTATTTCCAGCATTTTCAGTTTACATTTCAGGTTTCCAGCATCTGTTTTTTTCTTTACTTGTACTTTTAATAGAGAAAATAAACTCTAAGTGCATGCAAATCATAAGGGATGGTTACAAGTATTGAAGACACAGGATTTATTTTCCAGAGGTGTCTCAGGCCACTCCCTGCTTGAACATTTTTACACTTTTAACACTTTATTTTATGCACGTTTCAGTATTCTGGAATCTGCATTGAACATGTGTATTGCATTTTTGTGCAATTATATTGCAAATCATATTGTATTTGTCATTTGGGAATTAATTATTTGTGTTTACATTTTAAACCCTCTTGATAGCAGCAGATAATTTATTTATGACAGATTTAATTTAAAAAATTTTTTTTAAAATGCCCACTAACAGATTCTAACAGGATTTGACAGGGTAGATGCAGGAAGGATGTTCCCGATGGTGGGGGAGTCCAGAACCAGGGGTCATAGTCTAAGGATACGGGGTAAACCTTTCAGGACTGAGATGAGGAGAAATTTCTTCACCCAGAGAGTGGTGAGCCTGTGGAATTCGCTACCACAGAAAGCAGTTGAGGTCAAAACATTGTATGTTTTCAAGAAGAAGTTAGATATAGCTCTTGGGTCTAAAGGGATCAAAGGGTATGGGACGAAAGCGGGAACAGGCTACTGAGTTGGAGAATCAGCCATGATCATAATGAATGGCGGAGCAGGCTCGAAGGGCCGAATGGCCTATTCCTCCTATTTTTCTATGTTTCTATGATCTAATTGGTTAGGTTTATTCACTAGGACTTCAGGCAGCAAGCTTGGAACAGTGTGCACTCCTTTGAAATACTGTTCCTACTCCCCCATCCCCCACCCTAACCTTTCCTCTGGCTGAGGCCAAATGCTGGAACATTTTTGTTATTGTGGGGGCGGGTGCATTCGAAAAGCATGCTGTCCTAGAAAATGTTGAAACTTTAATCAGAATATACCATTTTTAAATGTAAGCAATTTTATATTTCACTATTGATAGAATTTTAATCTTTTAAAAAAAGATGTCTGCTATTTGGGTTTCAACAGACCAACCAGACCTTAACTTGTTGTCATTGTTCAGAAAAAAACTGCTTAATCTTCAACTCCTGTGCTGTCGTCAAAATTTCATTCTGCTCTTGCCAAAATCTGTACTATAAATGAATCTTAATAACTGTTCCCAACGGGGAACCGAAATATGCTGCAAAGCAGTTCAAACACACTATCTCTTGCTGTAGACATGCTATAACCATGAACATGGAATAAGATATGGCTTATGCAAAGTCATAAGTAGGGGTCTGTTCACACACAGATTAATATGTTGATAAATAAATTTGAAAATGTATACATTATGTATATATACAATGTATTCAATGTAAAATTAAAGCGCATGGGATTGGGGGTAGTGTATTGCGATGGATAGAAAATTGGTTGGCAGACAGGAAACAAAGAGTAGGAATAAACGGGTCTTTTTCCGAATGGCAGGCAGTGACTAGTGGGGTACCGCAGGGATCTGTGCTAGGACCCCAGCTATTCACAATATATATTAATGATTTAGATGAGGGAGCTAAATGTAATATCTCCAAATATGCAGATGACACAAAACTGGGTGGGAGGATGAGTTGTGAGGAGGATGCAGAGAGGCTTCAGGGTGATTTGGACAAGTTGAGTGAGTAGGCAAATGCATTGCAGATGCAGTATAATGTGGATAAATATGAGGTTATCCACTTTGGTAGCAAAAACAGGAAGGCAGATTATTATCTGAATGGCTATAAACTGAGAGAGGGGAATAAGCAACGAGACCTGGGTGTTCTCGTACACCAGTCGCTGAAGGTAAGCATGCAGGTGCAACAGGCGGTAAAAAGGGCAAATGGTATGTTGGCCTTCATAGCAAGAGGATTCGAGTACAGGAGCAGGGATGTCTTGCTGCAATTATACAGGGCCTAGGTGAGGCCACACCCGGAATATTGTGTGCAGTTTTGGTCTCCTTATCTGAGGAAGGATGTTCTTGCTATAGAGGGAGTGCAGCAAAGGTTTACCAGACTGATTCCTGGAATGGCAGGACTGACATATGAGGAGAGGTTGAGTTGGTTAGGATTATATTCGCTGAAGTTCAGAAGAGTGAGTGGGGATCTTACAGGAACCTATAAAATTCTAACAGGACTTGACAGGGTAGATGCAGGAAGGATGTTCCCGATGATGGGGGGAGTCCAGAACCAGGGGTCATAGTCTAAGGATACGGGGTAAACCTTTCAGGACTGAGATGAGGAGAAATGTCTTTACCCAGAAAGTGGTGAGCCTGTGGAATTTGCTACCACGAAAGCAGTTGAGGCCAAAACATTGTATTTTTTCAAGAAGGAGTTAGATATAGTTCTTGGGGCGAAAGGGATCAAAGGATATGGGGGGGGGCGGAGTGGTGGGGGGAAGTGGTAACAGGTCACTGAGTTGGATGATCAGCCATGATCATAATGAATGGCGGAGCAGGCCCGAAGTGCCGAATGACCTACTCCTGCTCCTGTTTTCTATGTTTCTGTGTTTCTATTATACATTGTTATGATACAATGTTAATTACATAGTTGTGACAGCATTGTGACTGAAACCATATCTTCCTCCCCATTCCCTCAGTACAGCCATTAATCTATATTGAGATGTGTTGGTGTGCAGTGAACACTTGTAATGGCTGAAACAGTAACACCATTTTATAGGAAACTTGGAGTTCAAATACCAAATGTTATTTCAGTTTTTTTGTGGAGTATTTTTTCGCATTAACCTTCATTGGAAAATATTGCGATAGAGTAATGTCTTAAAGGGAATATTCTTGCTTTAAAGATTGGAGGTCATTTATGGTCATTCTTAATTTAAGGGCTAATCTGGGTTTCATTGAAAGTTATTGATCTTTGATTTTTCACAATATTATTAAAAGATTAAGGAACTTGCATTTAAATCATGTTTCTCATATCACAAGTGCTTCATGTACAATATATAACTTGTTAAGTGAATTGGCCATTTTTGCACACTGCAACGTCCTACAAGCAGCAATGAGATGAATTGACCAGCTAGTTTATTTTTAGAAGTTTTGATTGAGGGAAGAATGCTGGCTAGGAAACTAAGAGACTTCTTTTAGTAGTGTGATGGGTTCTTGGTTTAAAGTCTTTTCTGCAGAGCAGCACCTCTGGCGCTGAGCACTCTCTCACTACTGCCCTGAATTGTTAACGTAAATTACATTCTCAATTCCTGGACTGGTTCTCCAACCCACAACTTTGTGACTCAGACAGAGTGCTGTCAGCTGACTCAACTTGATGCATACAGACAAAATAATTGAACATGATCTCCAAAACACTTGTGAAAATCCTATAATCTTCTAATAAATATAAACAGAAACCGTCACCATCTACCAGTGAGCTTAACTATAAACAGAAAGATTTGTAGAATGTGGTTGCCAAAACACGGGTAAACCCTGAAATCTCATAATAAGAATGGAATTTGACTTATTCAGTCACCATAATGCGATCGGTCTGAGCCCTTGAGCATTTTCTAACCAGTGTACAACAATACCTCACAATGAAACTTGCTCCCAGAAATATACCAGAATTCTATTATGGTAAACAAACCATTAATTTTCTGTACACTATTCATTCAGACTTGAAATTCAGTCAAAAAATGCAATTGTCCGATATGTTTGAAATTAAATAAACCAACACAGTTGAAGTTCTTGCTCAAGATATTCAAACTCCAGCAGGAGTAGACAGTATAATGATTGTATTCTATTAATAATTATTATCAGGAGACTGAATGGCAGTGTGTTAGAATACTGTTTTATTTACATCGAATGGAACTTTGGTCCAAATTCTCAATCCAGATCTCCATGGTAAAAAAATCCATAGCACAATAAAAAATTGGAGTAATCAGTGGACAGTTTCACTAATACAAGGGGCAAAGGAGACCTTTTCTAAGATTGCTGCTGAGATACAATACTGAGACAGAAGGAAGACCTCTGTTGTACATAATCTTTGCCATACCTGCCCTGGGTGTTCTCTATGGAGTCACTGAGCTAAAAGAGGAAAGTATTTTAATTTTGCTGCTGTTACCACCATATTTCATATCAAAAGAGTTAGCCTAGTTTTTTTCAGCTGGAACCTTAGCAATGATTCCTACATTAATTACAGGGATATTTCTATTCATGGTTTGTAATTAATGGACATGCCTTCAGTTGCCTCGGCCGTAAGCACTGGAATTCCTTTCCCACACCATTCCGCCTCTCTACCTCTCTGTCCTTTATGAAGCTCCTTAAATCTACATCTTTGACTATATTAGAAGATTTCACTTCGGCAGTAGTGTAAATTTGCAAGGACACGAATTTTTTCTATTTTAAATGTTTATATCTTAATAGTGTTTAAGAATTTTGTTTTTCTAATTAGACAGGTAATTTGTTGACCTAAAGACACCTGGTTTGGTTAGCCTTATTCGGGGGTTAATAGATGGTACAATTTGGCTGGGTCTTTCTTTAATTTGGAAAGATTAAAATGATATGTTAGGCGATCTGTGTAGGACAGGACTGAATTAACAGTGCGTTTCTCCCACCGCAATCAGAATCGTATATTTTGATTGGGGGCTTTGACTTGAGCGGTCGGTCAACATATGTTAACGGTGTTATATAAATACACGTTGTATTGTTAATAACTGGCAATGTTTGTAAAACAATGTTGAAACGCAAAAATGGGAATTTCAAAGTGATCAATTCTGGCCAGGCAGTCAACAAACAAGGTTCCTTCAAAGTGTTGTGTTTTATGAATCTATGGTGTTGATGTCCTGCTTGCATTACACTGACGACTTAGGGAGATAAGAGATAAAAGAACAGCTTCCAGATTCTTACAGAATTGTGCAAAACCTACACGCTTTCTTAGGTATTGGTGGGTTACAGATAACACAGTGCCTGTGGTTACGTGCAGTGAGGATGTTTTATGATTTTGCACTTGTGAGCAGCATTTTACTTTGTGCTTTGTCAGGACAAAGGGCATTCCTCAGAAGCAGGATTAAATCAAGCAGAGAAGGTTAAGAATGGTGCTATTAAATGAGCAGTGGCGTGCACTGGTCTCCTTATACATTAGTTAATCCCAGGCCCCCTCTGGTTGTAGGAACTTTGGAAGGGGATCCTGCAGAGAGAGAGAAACAGTATCTCCTGGACTTTTCCTGAGAGAACTGATATATCCCTTAGATTAGCAATTGTCCTACAATGGAGGAGAGGCTTGCTGGGAGGGATAATTTAACAGTTAATGAAGGAATATAACATCAGGAGAAGAAATGGCAGAAGCAGTATGGGCAGAAATTAGTAAGGGTAACAAAGAAGCAGTTCCAGCAGTAATGGACTCCAACCATCCAATTTATCTCCGAGGATAGACAGAAGTACTGAAGCCTTCAATTAGGCCAGTAATAGACCACTTAAGGGCCTCAGTTGGCCTCTGGGTAGGAAGGTCATCGTTGGCCTATCCTGCCTTTGCAAAATCGCTTGGCGATGGGGTGGCGACAGGCTCTCCACCCCTGCCACCCGTCGCGATTCTATGGGCTCCCACCCCCTGCCTTGGGGGTGCCCATAAAATCCAGCCCTCTGTGTGGGCAGTGGAGTTAGTATAATGAATGAAGATGGCCCAGGTGCAAACCATTAACAGTCAGATTGTTGGAATCTTTGCATTTGTGCCGCTCCCCAAAATATCCTCAAATGGGCCACACAGTTTTGTATAATTATTAATCTTTATGACAAGTTATTTGGAATAGCTTCATAGTTTTGTTTACACACGCTAGCAATGCTCTTGCATACCTTTGCATACTGCAAATCCAATTAGGGTGAATTATGTTAGAATAAGAAGTTCCTAGTATTACATGTTGTCATCCCTTGATATAATGAGATTTCTCTCAGAGGTTTGAAGAGATGAATTATAATGGGGTTACTGTATTACTAAACCCTGAGAGCAGTTTGTGCTGTGTGCCATTCTCTACAGGCGCTAAAGTTATGTTCCAGCAACTAACCTAACTCATAAAGATTAAAAAATCATGATCTTGAAAAATGTCATTTTCTGAAGTTCATATTCTGTAATATTGTTCACTGCATTATGAAAAATCTGTAGATGTGGTCGAGATTGCTATTTGCCGGCACCAAATATAAGTTGTTCCAAACTGCACCACGTACAGATTTTGTAAATTGGGAAAAGTGAATGAAAGGTTCATGATACGAACAGACTGAAAAGTAAGATGGAAAGAAAGAACCTATTTGCAGCACACCTGTTACCCCAGTGACCATTTAGATTATCCATGCATTATTGAAGAACCCAAATGGTTTCCATGGTGATGATATGTTTAATGATGCTTTTGGCTTACTGCTGCCTGTAGCAACCTCTTCTTTAACAGGACCACTCTCAGGCACATGAAGCAGCGCTGGTGGCTTCAGAGGAGTTTTTTTTTTTACTTCCTGTGGCAGCAATTTAAATACTACCTTTCCAGCTATTGGCAAACTGAAGACTTAGTCTGCCTGTACAAACCTGCCATTCTGTCATCCAGAAATATGCATCAGTAAATCACCACTTTTGATCAACTGTTTGTGCCAATTTCTTTGCTTGCTGCTACTGATATGTGGCATTAGTTTTGCAAGATAAATGGGCATTTCATGGTATTGTGATCATGACATGACACCACTGACCTAGCCAGCAGTCTATTCCTGGCCAACATTATGTCCCAGTATCAGGATACTTATCAACAAACCTGACTTCCTGACTTATGAGTCAGTAATGGGTTAGTGAGTACAGTACCTGCCAATGTACAATCTTTGCTTCACTGCAACTCTTAACAGTTCATTTTCTAATAGATTCTCATTTCAAGGTATTCACATATTTCTGGTTTGCCAAATCAATGCAGCCAAATATATAGTGATGAGTTTCCCATCAGTAAGCAGAGAGCAATTTCCGATCAGCTGCACATTCTGGCTTTTGTTCCCCAAGTGAATTCTATAAATTGTTTCTACAAGTGAAATAAAAGCCTGATTCTAGTTTGTATGGAGCCACAGATGATTAAAAACTCCACAGATGTTTATCTGAACATTATGGTTGCAATGATAGATGTATTCTAATGTTGCTCTCATTACTCTCTCTATTGAGAGTATTGAAACCTACATTGGAGTGCAGAGAAAGCAGGCAGAGTTCATTAAAGTCTTTAGTATAGACTTTAAGTCACATTAAGACAGTGGTGAGATATTGGAGTTGGATTGCAATCACAGAAGAATGAATCTTGTAAAGAACATGTCTTCATATTTTTCTTTTTGTATGTTTTTTCAGTGCTCGAAACCGAAGCACAGTACTCCTTGTTCTGCAATTACAGAGATAAGAACATGTACTCAGCTTGAGATGCCAGACAACATAAACACATTTGTACTGAAGGTGAGTGGCAGTTGATGTCTATTGAAAGAGTAAAGTAGTGGGGCTAGGTTGGGCACCGCCAAACTACCTTAGGATAGTTTTGTGCTGCGGAATTATACCAATAGTGCAGCATTGAATTCTTCATTACTCTAATTGCCATTGCTGGTGCTGAGGTGATTTGCTGTATTAAGGAACTCAATAATGATCCATGCGATGCATCATGAGCAGCGTTCTGGATTGGTGTAAACGGTCCCAGGTAATGTCAATCAAACAATGAGGTTATTATGCTGGTGATATTGGTTTATTACTGTCCTTTAACTTGTGAAAGACTTGCATCATAGTCTACTCTCAGAGTCACAAATGTTTCACAATTACAACAAAGCAACACCACACCTCTCCAATCTGAAATCCTCTTTTTATTATATTTTTGTGACACCTATGTTTTCATTGAAATGCAAATATTAGTGCCAGTTAATTCACTGGCTCCAACAGCACATATCTACAGCAATACACCAAACCAAAACTATTTTTGATGAAAATACTGAAAGACCTTATGGTTCTATATGGAGGATCTCGGTTCAGAATACAGCCTTGACTGGCACACAAATTTATCTTCCTTCAATGTGTGAGCCTTACCAGCTGTTGGTTAGTCTTGTAGATGATCTGTTCTACAATTGTAGAAGCCTTCACCTCTTGCTTCAGGGACTTGGCCCTCCCTGAAGAAGACACTTCCTTTTGGCTTGTTGCTGATAGCAGATTGCAGATGTTGACATGTTCATGTCCCAGAAGCATGCTGAAGAAGGAATGTAAGTGGTCTGGTGCAGTAATGTGGAATATAATGTTACACGGATATTTTGGAAATTTTGCTCAATTATGTGCGTTAGTTTTTGTTTAAGTGTTGCCCTCTGGTATTCCTCAGTCTCAGAAGGTTAAGAAACACTGGAGGGAACAGTGATCATGTTTCTTTTGGGCCTCCTTATCTCGAGAGACAATGGATGCGCGCCTGGAGGTGGTCAGTGGTTTGTGAAGCAGCGCCTGGAGTGGCTATAAAGGCCAATTCTGGAGTGACAGGCTCTTCCACAGGTGCTGCAGAGAAATTTGTTTGTTGGGGCTGTTGCACAGTTGGCTCTCCCCTTGCGCCTCTGTCTTTTTTCCTGCCAACTACTAAGTCTCTTCGACTCGCCACAATTTAGCCCTGTCTTTATGGCTGCCCGCCAGCTCTGGCGAATGCTGGCAACTGACTCCCACGACTTGTGATCAATGTCACACGATTTCATGTCGCGTTTGCAGACGTCTTTATAACGGAGACATGGACGGCCGGTGGGTCTGATACCAGTGGCGAGCTCGCTGTACAATGTGTCTTTGGGGATCCTGCCATCTTCCATGCGGCTCACATGGCCAAGCCATCTCAAGCGCCGCTGACTCAGTAGTGTGTATAAGCTGGGGGTGTTGGCCGCTTCAAGGACTTCTGTGTTGGAGATATAGTCCTGCCACCTGATGCCAAGTATTCTCCGAAGGCAGCGAAGATGGAATGAATTGAGACGTCGCTCTTGGCTGGCATACGTTGTCCAGGCCTCGCTGCCGTAGAGCAAGGTACTGAGGACACAGGCCTGATACACTCGGACCTTTGTGTTCCGTGTCAGTGCGCCATTTTCCCACACTCTCTTGGCCAGTCTGGACATAGCAGTGGAAGCCTTACCCATGCGCTTGTTGATTTCTGCATCTAGAGACAGGTTACTGGTGATAGTTGAGCCTAGGTAGGTGAACTCTTGAACCACTTCCAGAGCGTGGTCGCCAATATTGATGGATGGAGCATTTCTGACGTCCTGCCCCACGATGTTCGTTTTCTTGAGGCTGATGGTTGATCATGTAAATTGTGTGAATTAACACATTGGTTAGGTTGTTTGATGTTTCATTCTTTTGACAGTGTAGTTCTACGAAAGCTGTGAAAACCCAAAGGGATAATGGGAAATTGGAAAAAAAAGATATGACAGAGTTAATTATTGTAACACAGAATTTTATTACATCTTTGAAAATAAAGCTGCTGTACAACATTGCCATTTAAAAACTATCTCCTGCTTCTCATTAAAAAAAGTAAAGTTAAAAGTAAATAAATAAATAAAACAGATTTAGGACTTTTATCTCTCCTTTCTCTACTGATTTTCTCCCATTTTAACCTACTCTCCTGAAGCTGTTGATTCCTTACTGGTGTATGTGCTATGGGCACTAGGCCGTTTCCTCTACATCACCTGATACCATGGCTAGACTAGACTCGGAGTGATAGTGTTTCCCTAAGACAACCTATTTGAAGCTGAATTTTTCCTAACCCAGCTTTATGCGCAGCCTAATCCCATCATTAAATGTACTTATGTCAATGTTCATGCTATTAGAAAGTCCCTTTTAATATTCCTTTCTAAATTTTGAAATAGAAGAAAGATTTGCAAAACTTGATTCCTGGTGGATTTAAATACCTTTAGTTCTGGAGATAAAGGCCTACTGCAGACTGGAACACTAATCATAATTTTGAGAAGTAACTGAACTGTTATTTATGAATTCCTTTGACAACAACCCTGTATTAGTAATTTTTTTCCAGTTGAAACAAAACTCATAAAAGACATACCATTCAGAACTATTATGGGACCCAACAGGTACAAATCCATTTTGTTTTGCTCTATCTTACTGATTCCGGCAGGATAATTTCCTTTCTTTCTTTCCTACGTCATTCCCCTTATATGTTCATTCATCATATCCAGTCCAAAAAAAAATTAACCCTGCATTTCCTGACCCCCTCCCGCCCCTACTGCAATTTTACGCGGGGCAGTGGTGGCGAGAAACGGCCTGCCCGCCCCAGGCCAATCAAGGGCCTTAAGTAGCCAATTAACTGGCACTTAAGGGCCTCCTCCCGCCGCCGCGGGTATTTTACCTTCGGCAGCCGGACGGCAAAAGCTTCAAGAACCCCGCCTGGTAAAACCAGGTGGCCTTCTTGCAGGCTTGGAGGGGGCTCTCCAGATTGGACTTGCTGCTTCAAGGAGATGGAAGTCCCTCCCAAGACCAATTAAGAGCCTGGGGAGTGAAAAATCCCGGCCTGGCTCCCCAGGCCCAACGGAGGGGGGCTTACCCCCAACTTTTTGGCTGGTGGGCAGGGCCTCACGCCCAACGAAAATTTCTGGCCAATAAGTTTGATAGTCACCTAGACCTGCTCGTTCATGCTTCATGTAATTGGGAGTTATTTTTCACTGTCGACTCTTGAAAAAATAAGCTATTTAAATATATTTCTTTTTATAATGTATTAAAAGTGTTGTGCATTGCACTCACTTCTTGTTGCAATATTTAAGTTACATTTTGTATGTCAACATTTTATAAAGGGAAAAACCAATGTCAGCATTTGCCTGTCACGCCGTAATTGAAGGCCACTAGGTGGTGTTGTTGCAACACACCTCAGCCACTAGGTGGTACATTTGTAGTATACTTGACTGAAAATCTCCTCTGCTTGCCACACAATTGAACGCTGTAAATTAGGATGCACGCAACCCATGTTTTGAAAAATGTTTCTCCACTGTTGAGAAAATGTGAAAAAAATGTAATTCTCGGTCCTGTTTTTCGCCTGTTGCAAAAATGTTGCACTAACTCGTGTCTGCCTGACTAGGCCTCTAGAACCCAGTTCCACTCTTCAGCCTTAGGTCTTGCTGAACTCTCTGAGCTGAAATGCCCGAGAGAGAATGTTAAATTTTTCAATCAACTATTTTCTCATAATTAACACATTACAAAGATAAAAAAGTTACTGCAGCACATGTACTTACAAAAATAAACTGAAAAGTATGTCAAAAGGCACACAACCATAAACACATGAAAAGACGCAAATAGTTAACTTAACATTAGCACAACCATATCAAAATACAACAACGCACTTAAAACCAGAAATTGAAAACATTAATTTCCTTCAATACCACCATTAAGTGGTATCCCGCTATTTGCCATTCATGGTTTCAGGTTTACAACTCCCAAACACTGCCTCAACTCACAAGACTACTAACCCCTACTCAATAATTTGTTTTTCTCCACAAGTTCCTCAATAGACCCGTCAATGGCATATCCAAATCATCCACGTTATACTGTTCCTAAACAATACCCTTCAGTGTTCAATCATATCACTAGAAATGTAAAAAAAATCAAGACTTTCCAAATAACTAAAACACCAGAACTATACTGGGACAAAGGCTAAAACAAATAGAACAATCAAACTTACACAGACACTACGACTATAACACCACAAATAAAGAATGGTGCAAAGACAACACAAACACTCAGAGTACCGCAAAACACCCTTATTTTGCGCTGCTATGTCCAACTTATTGCGTCTCTGCTTATACATCTAATAAATGATGTAACTTCTGTATTTTAGCAAACTTTTAAGTGTCTTTCTTCCAACATTGGTAGAAACTTTCTATTTCTACACAAAATGCACCTAGCCCCTCAAAGAATAACTGTTCATCTACAGTATCAAAAATGTCCAGATGATTAATACTGGTGCAAAACATACCGTTTTCTGACCATGTGCAATGTGATATAATGGTGCTTTGACATACCACAGCATGGATTGGTAGGATGCAGGCTTGCATTCACCGTTATCCATGTAATGAGTTATCTGTCATCAAGGGATGTAGCAGGAGGGAGATCAGGTGATTTACCAGGGGTCTGAGGGAGAATTAGATGGAGGTAATCACCCTGATCTGCTCTAGAGTAGTTCACAGCAGCTTGTTACAGAACAGCATTGATAGAGGCCTCAGAGCAGGTTTTCTGACTGCCCTCTTGGATAAGGAAAGCTGCTTGCCACAGGGCAATATAAAGGGGTAGTCTTGGGAAGGTGAAGAGGTTTCAGCTTATGGTTATATTCATGTAAACTTTGCTGTCTGCCTGAGTTCCTTCTTTAGAACAGAGAAAAGGTTTAGCAGTAATTTCGTAATAACAGACCTTTAAGGGAAAAATTGAAATAAAACAAATCATGAAATTCCATAAGTTAAACAAATCCTTTATCTAAAATATAATTATGTAAAAGCAATAATTCTCAGAAAGGACACGGAAATGACTTTGAGGTGAAACGAAGTGTGCAGTCTCAGCCGAGGGAGCTGGATTGCATTTCTGCTCTTTTTTTTCCCTTTGTTGAAGCTACTTTTTGAATCTTGATGTTTCTCTTTTATATCCCCTGAACTAGGTCAACAGTTTCTTAGAAGTTATTTTTGAAACTGCCAATGATCAACAGTTGAATCTATGGACAACAGATATTAAAGAATGTATAAATGCATGGTAAGACTCATTTTTCTCTCTTTGTTTTCTTTTTAGCATGTGAATGTTGAAATTTCATATAACGTACATCCTGGTACCATCAACAAAACTGCACCATTACTTCAAGATAAATGTTGAATATCGAATTTCTGGTACACTGAATGTTCTATGTAATAAATTTTTCATATTTATTCCTCTTGTCAGTGGTAGATGAAAGCTCTTTCAAAAGGCTTATTAACGCACTGCCTTGAGTCTTTCTCTGCTTCTTACTGGGTTTCAGCCTGCTCTCTCATTCACTAATTGTTCTAGCACGTTACACAGGAGCATGAATGCACGGCAAGAAAGCGTTTAAATTGCTAAGTCAATCAGAAATTGTAATAGAAACTTAGTAAGAAGACTCAAGGCAGTGAGTTGAGATGCGTTGGAAGAATTCCCATGTGACACTGAAAATAGGATTTGTGCAGAAACAATTTATATGTACAAAATTTATATGTTTGCATCTTGTTACCTGGTTGTTCCTAAGTGTTTTAAAAGCATTAAGCAAGAGATAAAGTATTTATTCTGGATTCCCTTTTCGGGGGCTTCCTGGCTTCAGAATAGGAAATAGTACAATCTGTAATTTTTAAATATTTATTTAGGGCAAGAAAAAGAAAATAAAGAAATTGCAGCTATATAGCATCTTGTCAAAGTCCAAAGGATGTGCCAAAGTGTCCTTCTTTAGGAAACTCCTGGCAAAAACTTGAAATAAGAAAATCCTTTATCAAATTCTAATTTGTTCCTGTTTTAAATCTATTATAAGCAACCTTTTTGCCTGTCCTAATGTATTTGCAATACTGTAAGGCAATGCCACTGTTTTGTAAATCGGATATCTGTTGCATGTTTGTTAGCGTACAGTGCCAAATTACAACATGACTTTTGATTCTTTAAAAAGATATTGATGGTCATCACATCACATGGTGGATAGACCCAGTGGATAGTGTGTTTTGAATGCCAACAAGATTGTTTTGGTTTGTTAAAATAAAAATAAATATGTTTGAGTAGCATGGGCTTTGGGTCAGCTCTGTAATATAGGTAACATTGCAAGTTAATAAAGTGATATGGCACCATGGAATGGGTGACAAGACTTGGGTTGATTTCGGGATTGCCATGCGACAACGTTTCTAATCTCACCTGACTGCACCCCTGCCTTAGCTCATCTGCGACTGAAACCCTTATCCATGTTTTTGTTAACGCCAGTCTCCATCCAAGATCTCTTCACCGCTCCAATTCTGGCCTCTTGTGCATCCCTGATTTTCAGCACTCTACCATTGGTGGCTGTCTCTTCAGCCACCTGTGACATAAACTTTGGAATTACCTCCCTAAACCTTACTGCCTCTCGACCTCTATCCTCCTTACTACTTGAAAACTACCTCTTTGACTGAGCTTTTGGTCACCTGTCCTTATATCTCCTTCTGTGCCTAGGTGTCCAATGACACTCCTGTGAGGAGCCTGTGAACTACAATAGAAACATTATATAAATACAAGTTGTTGTTAGGATGTGGGTGGATGTATTGGAGTAATTTTAGTTGGGGAATAAAAGTGGGATACCAAAAAAAGAACAAATTTAGCTCCTGTAATTGCACCTATCAGGTAAAATGCTGTAAATAGAAACTATATCAATTTTGAACTAAGTGACAGTACCAATTTAGTCTATTATATATAGTATAGGCCAGGTAAGAGCCCATGGGATCCAGGTCAATTTGGCAACTTGGATCTAAAATTGGCTTAGTGGCAGGGGACAGAGGGTGATGGTCGAGGGTTGTTTTTGCGAGTGGAAGCCTGTGACCAGTAGTGTACCGCAGGGATCAGTGCTGGGAGCCTTTCCGTTTGTAGTGTACATTAATGATTTAGATGTGAATATAGGAGGTATGATCAGTAAGTTCGCAGATGACACGAAAATTGGTGGTGTCGTAAATAGTGAGGAGGAAAGCCTTAGATTACAGGACGATGTAGATGGGCTGGTAAGATGGACAGAACAGTGGCAAATGGAATTGAACCCTGAGAAGTGTGAGGTGATGCATTTTGGGAGGACTATCAAGGCAAGGGAATATACAATGGATGGTAGGACCCTAGGAAGTACAGAGGGTCAGAGGGCCCTTGGTGTACTTGTCCATAGATCACTGAAGGCAGCAGCACAGGTAGATAAGGTGGGTTAGGAAGGCATATGGCCTTTAATAGCCGAGGCATAGAATATAAGAGCAAGGGAGGTTATGCTGGAGCTGTATAAAATGCTAGTTAGGCCACAGCTGGAGAACTGTGTACAGTTCTGGTCACCACACTATAGGAAGGATGTGATTGCACTGGAGAGGGTGCAGAGGAGATTCACCAGGATGTTGCCTTAGAGCAGAGAAGGCTGAGGGGGGCCCTGATTGAGGTATACAAAATTATGAGGGGCATAAATAGAATAGATAGGAAAAAACTTTTTCCCTTAGCGGAGGTGTCAATAACTAGGGTGCATCGATTTAAGGCAAGAGGTAGGAGGTTTAGAGGGGATTTGAGGAAAATTTTTTTCACACAGAGGGTGGTTGGAATCTGGAAGTATTCTTGTCTGCCTCTACCGGTGGTGGAGGCAGGATGCCTCACAACATTTAAGAAGTATTTAGATGAGCACTTGAAATGCCATAGCATACAAGGCTACGGGCCAAGTGCTGGAAAATGGGATTAGAATAGATAGGCTTGATGGCCGGGGTGGACACGATGGGCCGAAGGGCCTGTTTCTGTGCTGTATAACTCTATGCCTCTATGAGGTACTAGGCTGTTTTCATTTCATGACCCTGGCAACCTTGACCTTGCCTTTGGAACAGTATAACCTACAGGAGTAACATGATAGTTCCCCATCCACCCACCCCTGCACCCCCCCAACTGTCTGCTTCTTTATGGTGTTTTGTGGCAAATTCTTGATTTGCCATATCATTTGTGGACAATATTGTGATATGTATTCCTTTGCGTTGTAATTACCAAGACTCACTTCACCTTTTAATCTACCAGCTAGTGAGGAGACCCCTTATGATGCATTTTGATAATAGATCATGTAGACCAGCAAGGCGGGAAACCACAGCATTACTCAGTGATAAATGCTACAACCACAACATTTTTTATATGATTCAAATGTTTGGAGCTACATATTTCATCCTTTTCACAAGAAACTGGACACTTTTAATCGCCTGAATTCTGAGAAATCTCCAGCAGAAACTAACCATTGGTATCACCATTTTTTAACAGAAATAATGAAGGTACTTGAGAGGGAGAGACTGTGTTCTTAGACTGGAGAAAAGCTTAACGTTGTGTTGCTATTAGCATCTGAAGGCAGTACATGAAACTGGGTCAGGCGCGCTATGCAAGTAGAATTGAGATGGATTCACTTATTTTGCTCCCATTTTCTCCAAAGGCAGTGATTAGACTGGGCACCCACAGTCTCTGCTCTTAGCCAAGGGGCCATTCTTCGTTGGTGAGCCTGGTCGGTGAGTTCTGGTAGGGTATTCAATTGTGGAGGAGATCAATCACAACTAAAGCTGATGCTGTACTTGCCTGATGTGCATTATCCAGTAGGGTCACTGGATAGTAATCAGGAGAAGAATTCTGGATGATTTACCTTTTCCCTAGTCCAGTGTTTTAGTTTCCTAACTTCTGACCCAACTAAAATCAGATAACTGAAAATCAGACCTGGTGCTTTCTGGTGTTTATGGTCTAATGCCTTTACCAACGATTAACCCATTGAGGAGCTCACTTTGTCGTCTTGTTATGAATTTGCCATTGGCTTAATTGTGACCTGTAAGTTTAAGTAGATGGTCAAGTCAAGTCTCGTATTTATTGAAGGCATAGTTTGCTGTAATACTTGGATAAGGTTCCGTTGTTGAGTCTCCCATTTATTGAAGTGGTGGCTTATTGTGAAACATGGGCAGAATGAGAAGAATTGAAAGAATTTTGGGCACAAAGGTGGAAGATCAGTCATGATTTTATTGATGGTGGCATATGGCCTAGTTCTGCTCCTATTTCTTATGTTCATAGGAATTCTAAATATACTTCACTTTGTAAAATGAAAAAGGAGATATCCTTTATGATCTCTCTTTAGCTACTTTAAATTTTTACAATGAAAAATGACAGTCTTATTATGAGAAGAATAAACAGACTGCAGTAATTGAAATCTGTAATTTTTGTATTGTATTCTCAGAATTTACATTCATATATATATTTTATGAAGTCAGTGAACGTTTGATTGCATGGTGCTTTGATACAGCTGGGTTTCTTGACATAATTGTGCTTGTATTGGGGGCAGGTAGGTCAAGGAATTGAGGCAGTTTTTCTGGTCTTGGCTTCTTGGAATTAGACCTAATTAGTTAAAACTGGGAGGTGATAAGGATCATGACTAAGGATATCACTGGTTCCATCCCTGGCCTGTACTGAGTTTTGTGATCTCACACAGGGTGGTGGTTGGAGTACTACAATCAGTCATAACATCCCTCTCCTTGGAAGAGAGAAATCAGCCTTTCCCCCTACTCTTCTTTACTGACTAGAGGTTCCTGTGTTTGCTTGGATATTCATTGAGAACATAGTTGGGCTTGATAGTGATACCTGCTGTGGTTAAAATTCTTGCTGACTCTCACTGTCTGAGTTCATGTGTAAAAAATGGTCACTTGTACTGGAATGATTCATTGGATAGGCCTTGCAGGAAGTGGTTGATGTGAATCATGTTTTCTATTTAGGGCAAAATAGCTACAGTATAATGTTGAATGACTTAAGGGAAATCAGTTCCCCAACGGAAAGGTCATGCAATGTACTTGTTTCTTGCTGTTATAATCACAGCTGACTCCAAGTGATTGCACTTCAGTAGTACATTTCGACTGCTGTGTATCAGGTAGCTTGCTGGGGCATTGCGAGAGTCAAACATTATGATCCAAAAGGGTACCTAAACTTTGCTCCTTTAGTGAATAGCAAGGTTCTTCTGTTTATTTTACAACGGCAGATCATTGGAGATCAGGTGGATAAATGGGCACTTGGTTCAAGCAGTGTCCCATTCTTATCAACTCAACTGCAATTATGTACAAATCCCAAGTGAACTGGAAGGTTTTGCATGTAGTTAATCCATTTACCAGGGTTTAACTGTAAAATAAAATGCAGTAATTGTGGGACTAGATCTTTACATATTTACAGGTAAAATGGTACAGCTTTTTGGCAACTTCTATCTATTTGCTGAATGATCAGTACTAAAAATAATGAATTAGATTCAATGGTCACGACTCAGCAAAGTGACATTTTCATGCAATATTGGGGATAGCTAATATCCCATTTATAATACTTCCAATGGAAGTGGAGGTGTAATGTACTTATTGCTGGGTCTGTGGTTATATTGCATGTTAGATTCACAAGAATTGAACAACTGGGCATTGTAGCTACTACAATGCCAGTTAGTCTGTATCGTCATGCTAAGCGGCCAGCTCACCAGTGGCCCAGTCCAAAGATGGCAGACCTGGTGCAGCCGCGACCTGTACCACCTTGAAGGACAAGGGCAGCAGATGCATGGGAACACCACCACCTGCAAGTTCCCCTCCAAGCCACACACCATCCTGACTTGGAACTATATCGCCGTTCCTTCACTTCGCTGGATTAAAATCCTGGAACTCCCTTCCTAACAGTACTGTAGGTGTACCTACCCCATATGGACTGAAGTGGTTCAAGAAGGCAGCTCACTACCACCTTCTCAAGGGTAATTAGAGATGGGCAATAAATGCTAGCCTAGCCAGCGATGCCCACATCCCAGGAACAAATAAAAAAAAGCCATTTATCTTTGCCACTGTCTATACGTAGCATTCATAGGCACCCAGTGAAACTGCCTCACATGGAAGGTTTGGGATGTACTAGCATCAAAACATTAATTTAGTGGGTTGCCTTCAGCAATATTGTTGCCAGTGGATGTAAAGCTGCAAAATAAATAGTGTAAACCTAAAGGTTTTTCATTACTCTGCACATAATCAGTGATTAATCCTGTACTTGCACTGGCAAACACCCAGTGCATGATACAGTAACACCACTTCATGTGGCGCAAGGAGTCAGCAGACACTGAGGAGGTAACAGTAGATAGGAAATAGATCTACAAACAGTGACAGACAGGAAAAGAACCCCTGGGATCAGTGCTGGGACCTTTGCTGTTTGTAGTATATATAAATGATTTGGAGGAAAATGTAGCTGATCTGATTAGTAAGTTTGCGGACGACACAAAGGTTGGTGGAGTTGCGGATAATGATGAGGATTGTCAGAGGATACAGCAGGATATAGATCGGTTGGAGACTTGGGCGGAGAAATGGCAGATGGAGTTTAATCCAGACAAATGTGAGGTAATGCATTTTGGAGGGTCTAATGCAGGTGGGAGGTTTACAGTAAATGGCAGAACCCTTAGGAGTATTGACAGGCAGAGAGATCTGGGCGTACAGGTCCACAGGTCACAAAGTGGCAACGCAGGTAGATAAGGTAGTCAAGAAGGCATACGGCATGCTTGCCTTCATCGGTCGGGGCGTAGAGTATAAAAATTAGCAAGTCATGTTGCAGCTGTACAGAACCTTAGTTAGGCCACACTTAGAATATTGCATGCAATTCTGGTCGCCACACTACCAGAAGGACGTGGAGGCTTTGGAGAGGGTACAGAGGAGGTTTACCAGGATGTTGCCTGGTCTGGAGGGCATTAGCTATGAGGAGAGGTTGGAAAAACTCGGATTGTTTTCACCGGAACGATGGAGGTGGAGGGGCGACATGATAGAGGTTTACAAAGTTATGAGCGGCATGGACAGAGTGGATAGTCAGAAGCTTTTTCCCAGGGTGGAAGAGTCAGTTACTAGGGGACATAGGTTTAAGGTGCGAGGGACAAAGTTTAGAGGGGATGTGCGAGGCAAGTTTTTTTACACAGAGGGTGGTGAGTGCCTGGAACTTGCTGCCAGGGGAGGTGGTGGAAGCAGATACGATAGCGACGTTTAAGAGACATCTTGACAAATATATGAATAGGAAGGGAATAGAGGGATATGGGCCCCGGAAGTGCAGAAGGTGTTAGTTTAGGCAGGCATCAAGATCGGCGCAGGCTTGGAGGGCCGAATGGCCTGTTCCTGTGTTGTACTGTTCTTTGTTCTTTGTTTGTTCTTTGGTCCATCCAGCATGTCGCACAAAACTGAAATGGCTTGTGCATCACAATAAATACACAACCCATTCCACCCAAAAGTCATGTAATCGCCCGAGAGAGGCAAAAAAAAGATGAAAATCCAGGCTCACTAGGGGAAAAAAAACTGACAATCATAGGATCATAGAAGTTTCTCTCTGACCCCACTTTGGCAATCAAAACTAGTCCATGGGATCGCTCTGGCCCTGATTAATGCTACGCAGTACCTACCCCTTGCCAGAAACAGGTATAATTCTCATGTGAGTTACTTAAAGGAATTGAAGTTCATTGCATATTCCAGCCTTTTCCACAGGTCCACTATTCTCTAGGAAAAGAACCACCTCTTAACATTTAGACTAGTTCTGTCCTTGCATAACTTGAGATTTTGACCCTGGGTCCTCACTAGCCCATTTACAACAACAACTTATATTTATGTAGCACTGTGAATGTAATAAAATGTCCCAAGGTGCTTCACAAGAGCATTTTGAAACATAATGTGACATCGAGCTACATATTGAGATATTAGCTCAGATGACCAAAAGCTTGGTCAAAGACATAGGTTTTAAGGAGTATCTTAAAGGAGGAAAGTGAAGCAGAGAAGTGTAGGGAGGGTATTCCAGAGTTTCAGCCTAGCCAACTGTAGGTGTGACCACCAATGGTGGAGCGATTAAAATCGGGGATGCTCAAGTGGCCAGAATTAGAGGAACGCAGATATCTCGGAGGGTTGTGGGGATGGAGGAGATAACAGAGACAGGGAGGGGTGAGGCCATGGAGGGATTTGAAAACAAGGATGAGAATTTAGTTGAAACAAGCCATCTACACAAACAGAATCTATTCTCTTCAACATCTTAAGCCTCAATCATATCAACCCTAAGTCTATGCTGCTCTGAAGCTTAGAGTCTGTGCATTTTTAGACTATCTTGGTAACTAATATGCTATAAACTGTGGCCCTCCTCTGCACCTTTTTAAAGCCTCAATATCACCCACCATGTGAGGAATCCAAAACTAGGCACTGTATTCTAATTGAGGCCTAACCAAGGTCATATACAATGACAAAATAGTATGCTTTGCCTTATAGTGAATTGGTGACATGGTGCCCATATTCAAAAAGGGTGCACAGGCGACTGGAAACCAATTAATCTTGCTGCCATTCCATGTAAAATAGCGGAATTGCCTATCAGAAGTAAACGCGAGGATCATCTGTACAATAGCAATCTGTTAAACAGCAGTTAACATGGATTCAGAAGGAGAAGATGCTGCCTGACTAATCGCGACTTTTTTTTTTGAAGTGGCAACCCAAGAGGACTGTGTCCATCCCTAAAACTCTAAAGCTGTGTGACATGGTGTAACCTTGACTTCCAAAAAGTGCTTAAGTTTCATATAAAAAGTTACTAATTCAATTCAAAACTGTGATGATTCAGCGTAAACATCAGGAATGGATAAGAAACTGACTGAAGAGTAGGAAGCGAGTATCATTAGTGGAATTTTGTCAGTGGGGAAGTACTGATTGTGGTGCTTCTGGGTTTGTTGGGAGCACGACTGTTTCCAATTTACATAAATGACCTGGCTTTAGAAACTCAATGAAAAGTGGTTACAATTGCAAATGATACAATATGAAGAAGGGTAATGAAACTGGAAGAGGCACATCCAAAATGACAGAATCAGTTGGACAAGATATGTAAATTTCCAAAAAGTTGAAAGAGAAAAAAAATGCTTATTTGGAGGATTACTCAAATTATTTTCGAGATATGATTTAAAATACTATATGAACTACATCTCGGTGGTTAAGAGGGACAATCCATGCAAACTCCTGAGGAGTTGGGCAAGCAGGGCACTTCTGGCTAAGCACCAATGCATGAGTTCTAGGCACCGTAGCTTTCTGAAACTAGAAAAAAGACAGCTCGGATTGGGAGACCACCTACTAAGAACTGGAAGATATAATGCTCTACAACAGGGGTGTCCAACTTTTTCGCTTGAGGGGCCACATTATAATTTTTCTCCAACATAGGGGCCGGTGAACAAATTTCGGAAAGATATAGGTATTAGAAATTTATTTTACTATTAATCAAAACAACAAAAATGTGCATTTTTGTGAATGAGCTTCAAATGAAAAGACTAATTTATTATCGTACTTTCTCGTCACTATGTTGAACACTGATTTAGTGAGATACCTGGCATTGTTTTTGCTTGCAGAAATAGATAATGTCTGACCGGACGCTTGATATAGTGATGCGGAGTATTCTGGATAGATGCCCATCTGTCAGGAGTGATCTTGAGCACTCTCTCTCCCCCCCTCCCTCCCCCCACCCTCTGTCTCTCTCACTTTCTCTCAGTCTGTCTGTCCCTGTGGCCCGGTTACCCCAGCACCCTGCTCTCAGGGCATGGGCCTGGGCCCTGCTGCCTCCTCAGGCATCTCCTCCTCGGTCACAGTAGCAGAGATGAAGAGCCCAAGGCCCAGGCCTGGTCTGTATGCAGGCAGAGCCAGTGCTTGGCCTGGGGCCTGAGCTTAAGGGAATGGAGTTCGGGTGGGAAGCGCTGGCAGGCAGGTAGCTCAGCCCAGCCGACACCATCTTACTAAAGGAGCCAGGACATCAGTTACTGAAGAGCATCCGCCATCTTAGTAAAGGATGACATGCACATTGAGGCGTCTCTGCCAGTAAAGGAGCTGCAGCCGTTGTCGGTCACAGAAAGGTTTGGCGGGCCAGAAGAAGATGATGGCGGATTTCTAGTGGAAATTTCTCATCCTTGGTGGGCGTATGTTGGACAACCCTGCTCTACAACAACCTGTCCTGGAGTTTCCATAGGGAAAATACTTATATATTTTCTCTGCACCACAATTTTTTCAATCTTTCCACTCTCTTGTTCCACATATCCTCCAGTATGTCACTCTGAGATCCATACATGGATGTGAACAATGGGGTACACCACAATCAAGCTTGATCCTCTCTTCACCTGATGCCTATATATGCACACTATCCAGGAGGGATCACTAAATGGTGATCAGAACCAGAAATCAGGCCTTTTTCCCTCTTTCTATTTCCAAGTGTAAATGTAGCTCACATACTGTATCCCCTGCTGAGATCAGCACAAACTTGGGATTGAACCCAAGTACTTGTAACATCTGTGAGATACAGTACCGTAATGTTCAATAATAGAATGAGTTTCTTGTATCTCATATATATAAATCAAGTACATTTTTCCAAGCTCAGCACATTGAATCTAGCCATTGAATTGGAGCTAGTACTGAAACAGCCCTAATCAAAGTCACAAATGACATCCTGTGCGACTGTTACCATAGTACGCAATGTTTCCTCATCCTTCTCAGCTTCTCTTCAGCCCTTGACAGGACAATCATGCTATCCTGCTCCAACTCCTCTCCTCCATTATCCAGATGAGTGGGACAGCCCTTGTTTAAATACCTGGCATAATTGCAAGCCCGCTGCTGCCTCCAGTCCCAGTGTGATCTTCGTGCCACCGGCTGGCATTCCCACGTTTTCCGATCCCCGTCTGGGGAATTGAGGCGCCACACTGGTTGGGAGTGTGGGGCAGATCATTTTTCCTGTGTGAGAGGTGAGGTGGGAGCAACGATAAAGGTCCCTCGTTGATGGAGGGGATGATGGGAAGGGGTAAAGTTGATAGTCTTTGCACTTTGAGGGGGGAGAGGTCAGTTGGAAAACATAAGTGTTTTGGGGTGGAGAGGGAAAGTATCTAATATTGGGGGGGGCGCGGTGGTGGTCCTAAATACTGGTTTTAATTGTTTATAAAAATGTTTAGTGATTTCTTTAAAAATCCTGGATGAGCTCCAAGCCCTTTTCTAGTGACAGATGGGCCACCCCCTCCATGTGATCGGGTGGGGGGGGGGGTGGGGGTGGCGGTTGCAGGCTGCCTTGTCCATTCAAATGAGCCGCTGCACTAAAGATTGTGGTGGCTCACCAACATGCAGTCGGCACGGGCCAGGCCTCAGCAGCAGCAGAACAAGATTCCGGCCATAGTGTCCGATTCCACATGTACACTGAGCTCTACCTGACCACCACTCTCTCCATTCCTCTACTATCTCTGAGTTGTCAGCCAGCTTGGCTGACCTCTAGTCAGGATAAACCACAATTTCCTCCAGTTAAACATCCTAAATTCTAAAGCTATTGTCTTCAGCCCCCACCATAAACTCTATTCCTTTGCCACTGAATCTTTTCCCATCCTTAGCTACTGAATCAGACCGTTTGCAACCGTACTATTTGACTCCAAGCTGAGCTGAAACCCTCAATTGTGCTTTTGTTATCCCCAGACTCAACTATTCCAATCCTCTCCTGGCTGTCCTCCCATCCTCCATCCTGCCTAAACTTGGGCTTATTCAAAACTCCATAACATTACCGGTACCAAATCCCGCTCACCTCTTATCCCTGTGCTTGCTGGTCTACCAATGCATCTATTTAAAAATTTTCAGCCACGTGTTCAAATCCCTTGATTTTCTGTGTTACCTCCTCCAGCCCTACGACCTTCTGGGAACATAGAAACAGGAGTAGGCCATTTAGCCCTCGAGCCTGTTCTGCCTTTAAATGAGATCATGACTGTGGCCTAAATCCATATAATCTATACTCTGGGAACTCTATTCCTCCAACTCTGGTCTCTTATGCATCTCCCATTCCTTTCACCCCATCATTGGTGGCCATGTCTTTATTCATTTAGGCCCTGGCTCTTGAATTCCTTCCTTAAACCTCTCCACCTCTCTCCTTTTAAGGCCCTCCTTGAAACCCACCTCTTAGAGTATACTTTAGTAAACCCTTCTAATATCTCCTTTGGCTTTATGTGAATTTTCTTTTCATTACGCTTCAATGAAGAACCTTGGGAAGCTTTTGAATATTAAAAGCACTAGGGGCGGCACAGTGGCACAGTGGTTAGCACCGCAGCCTCATAGCTCCAGCGACCCGGGTTCAATTCTGGGTACTGCCTGTGCGGAGTTTGCAAGTTCTCCATGTGTCTGCGTGGGTTTCCTCCGGGTGCTCCGGTTTCCTCCCACACGCCAAAGACTTGCAGGTTGATAGGTAAATTGGCCATTATAAATTGCCCCTAGTGTAGGTAGATGGTAGGGAAATATAGGGACAGGTGAGGATGTGGTAGGAATATGGAATGAGTGTAGGATTAGTATAAATGGGTGGTTGATGGTCGGCACAGACTCGGTGGGCCGAAGGGCCTGTTTCAGTGCTGTATCTCTTTAAAAAAAAATGTAAGTTGTTGCTACAGTATTTTGCACTGTTTTCCAGGTTGGCTTGCTGAGTCATAGGCAGTGTATCTTTGCTTAACCTAAGCCACCGGGACCTGCTACTGCCCATTACTACTTCTGGAGAATTTTGAAAAGACAGATTTACTTTTTTTTTTATTTAGCTGCTAAAGATTCTTTTTGCCCATAAATATTCCATGGCAAGGATATTATAGGGAGTCATTTGAATATTCTTCTGAGAATATTGAGATTTATTGTAATTTCTTTTAAAGTTGTGATTTTAGAAACAGAACAATAGACTGAGTGAGGGACTGACCCTGAATTAGTCTATTAAAATGACACCATCCCATTTCAGTGAGTTAACTGGCCCATTTCAGGTAATTACATGAATGTGAAATTAATTCACTACCTTTAATGACTTGTATTTCACTGTTTAGATGCAGGGCAGTAACTATGGTTAATTTCAGCAGTGAAATGTCAACCACAAATGACTTGAAATAACAAGAATTTCAAAAGAGTGCAACAGTTGTTCTTTTCATTCTGAAAGTGTGCAATGTTTAAATCTGGAATTAGAAGGTCTAAGTGAAGAAAAGGAATAACAACAAAAAAGATTTTTTTGCAGTTATCTTGATCGATGGTGACAATAGCTGCCTCTAGCACAGGAAACTCAGGAAGCACATGTTGGCCTGCAGGGTTTGTGTATCATCTGGGCCTCCTGATTGCCTCAGTCAGAGGCTTTTCCTGTTATTCAAATACCGAGAACTGTGTCAGCAATTAATCATGGTGTGATTTACAGAACTCTGCACTCAGTCTTCTCTCAGCCGCTTTCCTTATGTTTCCATGAATTAGATGTACATTTCCTGACTGGCTTTGTGAAAACTAATGATAGCTTTGCTTGGCCCAGATCCCACTGACGCACAGATTGCCTGCAACCCATATCCTGAATTTTTTGCCCCTTTTTGTAAGCCTTATTTCACATGTTCATGCTGTATTGACATGTAGAGAGTTGTCTTCCAGTGTGACGTGAGCTAGTAAAGTTCAGTGTTTATTTTGGCAGCTTACCACTGAGATGCAGTAATAATTCAGACATCCAGTCAGTAATGAGCTGCAGAAAGTCTTTTTCTGTGAATTATCAATGTATTTGTTCATCAGTAGTGAAGAGGATGCTTTATATATATTTTTAAATAGAAATCTCTATACTGATTTTCTGTCATTGTCAGTCAATAGCAGCCCTTATGCTGAGAAGTGTAAATGAGGCTTTAGTTTGGATTTTGCTTTGTTGCTCTGGCAATGAGACCCTTTATTAATACTTGTCAATAATCTAATAAAGTTCCTTTTTTATATATTTTTCCCTTCATAGCTAATCAATCCATTAAGGTCTCTGACTAGAAATATAATAAGTGTCAACTAGTGATGCTGCTTTGTGGGCAAGAAGCATATATCTGCAGGTTATAAAGTGGTGAAAGTGCCATTACTGATACACCTTATGTGACTGTGCTGAGCTGATTGCAGCCTTGCCTTTGGTAGTAGAACTGTGATGTAAATGAGGTGGCAGAGAATGATCTCAAGGTTCCGCCACCAGACACAGCAGTGGTGCTGCCAGCACTATCCACCATCTTTACTCATTACAGGTTGGATGGAAGCTCAGGTTTACCAGTGTTGCCCTTTTCTGCTTGCTGGCCTGTAGGTTCTTTTCTAGTTATGATTCAGACTTCAAAACAAAACTCTGCCTGCTCATTTATTTGTCTTTTGCTGCTATTGCGGTGGGATCCACCATGCAGTATTAACTTGGCAGACTTCAGAACAACAGGAGTGCTAACCTAATACATAATTGCTTCTACTGGCAGTCCAATAATACACAGATGGGGAGGGGGTGCCAAAGACCACGATTACTAAGATGAGGATTTAATCACACGTGTAGCTCCGAATATTGGTCATGCTTTCATGGGAAGGCAGCAGGAGTAGGGAAAGGGCACACTTAAGAGTTCCATTGTCAGAATAACTCTGTACCTCACCTCACCTACCAGTGCCCTTGGTTACATTGTAGCAGGGTAACGATTGAACCTAAAGTAGAAAGAGAAAACCAGCAGCAGGAGAAATCAGTAAAAGAAAGCTCACTGAAATGATAGCTGTTCTCGGGATAAGACAGAGCTCAATAAGTGGTTACACTCTCGTAATCTCTATCTACTATTTAAACAAGTAATTTAAGATCTTATCAGGTGGTTCTATGTAAAAAGTATTGAGTTTTGTTTTCATTTTAACATTGTTTTGAGAAGGCTGCATATCAAACCCTGGGAAATAATTGCCCCTTTATTTGAGCTGGCTTGTGTATATGCAAGTTTTGGCATGGTAAAAGTCCGAACCTGTTGTTCAAAGACAATACGGATAATGAAAAGTCTGAAAAATATGATAATCATGAGAGGATGTATGTTGCCACCTTCCATTTGGATACTCCAGAGGGCCATTTACTGGAATCCTTCAGGTTTCTGGACTCTTTATAGGCTCCATGCTTTCCAGTGCAAGTTAAGACAGTATTGAAACTGTATGAAATGTTTCTACTTGTTTGATTGCAGGTCTGATGGAGCCGATGTGGAACTGCTCACTGCTCCTCACTCCAACAGCATGCAGACAGTCTCTGTTCATGGAAGCACAGATTCTATACATCAAGGTACGTCGCAGTGTTGCACAAATTTTCTCATAGTATCATTAGATGATTACTGAAGTTTGCATATAAATGTTGGGGTATTTTAGAAACACCACTGAAATCCCATATTACTACTCTGCACTGCTCTGAAGCAATAATGTATATTCATCCACCTACACTTTCCTTATCTGGCAGTGCCTCAACAGTCTAATACCTCGTCAGACATCTGAGTGGGTGGAATCATGTATCAGCCTTCCCAACAATGTTACTATACCATTATATTAGTTTTTTGTCTGAAATTGTAATCTCTAATTTTGCTCTTTTTTTTAAAACCAATTTTCACTCCCTTTTAAGGGGATGGATATTGTGTTGCAAATTACTTTATTTTCTTACTAATTTTAAATGGAAATTTAAAACAATTACTGGATGTTGTGCAATCCACTCTGCCTGGGCATTGATTGTGGCATGTGCGGCAGGGCAGGTCTGGGCAACTCTTGGAGCCAGCAGAATTCCTGGGGTGATTATCTTCGATCATACCTGGCACCTACAAACAGCCCCATATGTCCGTCTCTTCATTCTGCTGATCTGAAGGTTGCTGAAACTGCTTAAAACCACAAGTGAATAAGCTCAGTTACGTGCCACCTCCAGAGAGTTGGTTTGTTTCAGATTAGTGTCTGTCTATTTTCTGTTTTTTTTATTCTTGCATGGGATGTGAGTGTCGCTGGTAAGGTCAGCATTTGTTGTCCATTCTTAATTGCCCTTGAGAAGGTGATTGTGAGCTGCCTCCTTGAACTGCTGCAGTCCATCTGGTGGATTATTTTTATTGTTAATAAATGTTTTCAAAAGCTGTGGTGGAGCTATAGAAATAGAAATTAAACATAGACAAGTCTAAGTTTATTGTGTGCATTTCCTGTCCCACACTAGTGTGGTTAACTCTTAATTGCTCCCTGAAGTGGCTCAGCAATCGACTCAGTTGTCAGCGCAACTAGGGATGGGCAATAAATGCTGGCCATGCCAGCGACATGCACTTCCTGAGAATTAAGTCTAAAAGTGAAGGTGTTGCACACCGTTTCATGTATATTTCTATCACATTTTTAAAAAGAAACAAAGGTTCAAACCCTCGAGCAGTATCAAATATGTAGGACTGTGTGCAGCTTCTTAATTGACCTATGCACTTGATTCACCCAGTCTTTTATCAACTAGACTTCATAGCCTTAAAATTGGATACAACTATGCTTTAGAAGCGGAATAATACATTATGTTTCCATCATTATAAAACAAAATATCCTCCTATGACTTCTGGGATATGGTCAGGTTTTGAGACATAGCCATAACACTTCAGGTGCCACATGTTAATTTCCATACCATACTTAAAACAACTCAGTGATCACTTGTTTCTGCCTTGTGTTTTCAAAATTTCTATCTTGACGGAAGGGCCAGCATTTAATACAACTGATAATCTACAGGGAAATTTCTGAGCAACAGAAGATAATCTCCAATTGACTTTTAGGATCTGTCGATTAGACATAGCTCCACCTGAGCAAAAGAGTAATACATTGTGCATTGCAAGGTGTGATGCTGCTCTCCTGATAGAACAGTGTATGGTCTCACTATTGTGAGCACTGTCATGGGGGGATCACTGGCACTTTACAATATCGAGAGTTAATTTCTCGATTGCAAATGTCTTAAAATTTTGTAATAATTTTTTTTGTAACTACAGATTTTATTACTAAATTCACACTTTAAAAGGTACAACTAAAAATAAATGTTACAAAATTCTAGTCAATTAAAATGGCACTGACTTAGATACAAAAAAATGCCTCCTGATCTCCAGGCAGAATGAGTCCAGTGTCACACAAGCTTGCCCTTTCTTCCACCTTGGGCCTCACTCTCCTCCCTCATTATTCTGCTTTTGGTCCTTTGATCCCACTCTGCACTCTCATAATCCAGCTTTGTCTTGCTCCTCCCAAGTCCCACTTTCTGTTTGCCCCAACTTTGGACCTTGAGGCCTTTAACCAGGTAGGTTTGGTTCTTGCTACAGTCCAAAAGGGTGGGTTTCAAATAAGCAAAATACTTGTTTGGACTATGTATAATACTTCCATATTTCACAGCAAAAATCACCATTGAAAAAAACATCATTAGGTTTAATCCTCAGCCTTGAAGATGAATGAGCCTGGGCATGGACTTCTTTGCAGTTACTGTATTGAAGCAAGCATTGTGACAAACCAGCCAGGCAACCATAAATTTTATTAGATAGAGTATCCATAATGCCAGGTACTCCACCTAGAGGCCTGGTCTAAAAATACTTAAAAATTGTCAAATTGGAAAGCTTAAAAAAGGTAGAAAGCATTAGTATTCCAACACCCATGGACACATTTACATATCACTGGAAGTATTAGCATTGTTGCAGTAATCATTGAGTAAGCTGGGACAACATTGCATTACATCAAAGTGCTCACTAACGTTTGGCCATTGACCGCAATCCTGAGCAGTGTCTTGCTTAAGGGCTGATGATTTTTTAAGAATTCATTCATGGGATGTGGGCATCGCTGGCCAGGCCAGCATTTAGTGCCCATCCCTAATTGCCCTTGAGAAGGTGGTGGTGAGCTGCCTTCTTGAACCACTGCTGTCCATGTGGGGTAGGTACACCCATAGTGCTGTTAGGAAGGGAGTTCCAGGATTTTGACCCAGCGACAGTGAAGGAACAGCGATATAGTTCCAAGTCAGGATGGTGTGTGACTTGGAGGGGAACTTGCAGGTGGTTGTGTTCCCATGCATTTGCTGCCCTTGTCCTTCTAGTTGGTAGAGGTCGCGGGTTTGGAAGGTGCTGTCTAAGGAGCCTTGGTGCATTGCTGCAGTGCATCGTGTAGATGGTACACACTGCTGCCACTGTGTGTCGGTAGTGGAGGGAGTGAATGTTTGTAGATGGGGTGCCAATCAAGTGGGCAGCTTTGTCCTGGATGGTGTCGAGCTTCTTGAGTGTTGTTGGAGCTGCACCCATCCAGGCAAGTGGAGAGTATTCCATCACACTCTTGACTTGTGCCTTGTAGATGGTGGACAGGCTTTGGGGAGTCAGGAGGTGAGTTACTCGTCGCAGGATTCCTCGCCTCTGACCTGCTCTTGTAGCCACAGTATTTATATGGCTACTCCAGTTCAGTTTCTGGTCAATGGTAGCCCCTAGGATGTTGATAGTGGGGGATTCAGCGATGGTAATGCAATTGAATGTCAAGGGGAGATGGTTAGATTCTTTCTTGTTGGAGATGGACATTGCCTGGCACTTGTGTAGCGCAAATGTTACTTGCCACTTATCAACCCAAGCCTGGATATTGTCCAAGTCTTGCTGCATTTCTACATGAACTGCTTCAGTATCTGAGGAGTCAGGAATGGTGCTGAACATTGTGCAATCATCAGCGAAATCCCCACTTCTGACCTTATGATTGAAGGAAGGTCATTGATGAAGCAGCTGAAGATGGTTGGGCCTAGGACACTAGCCTGAGGAACTCCTGCAGTGATGTCCTGGAGCTCAGATGATTGACCTCCAACAACCACAACCATCTTCCTTTGCGCTAGGTATGACTCCAGCCAGCAGAGGGTTTTCCCCCTGATTCCCATTGACCTCAGTTTTGCTAGGGCTCCTTGATGCCATACTCGGTCAAATGCTGCCTTGATGTCAAGGGCAGTCACTCTCACCTCACCTCTTGAGTTCAGCTCTTGTTACCTGAAGTTCGACAAAGTATAATGTTGGCTGTTGCTGAATGTTGTACATCATTGAAAGGTGTTATGCTAAAGCATTTTTCAAAAATGGGCCCAATTTGCTGGTATGTTCATTGCACAGCTGCCAAAGTAGTGTCACTATCTGGAAAATACACTAAGATATTGTGAATTGAAAAAAATAAAGAAATACTTGCATTTATATAGCGTTTTTCATGACCTCTGTGCGTCCCAAAGCACTTTACAGCCAATAGAGTGCTGCTCCCTCCTCATCTTTGAAATAGTGCAATGGGATCCTTTATGTCCAATTGAGAGAGCAGACAGGACCCTCAGTTTAACATCTCATTCAACAGATGGCACCTCTGACAGTGTAGTACTCCATCAGTACTGCACTGGAGTGTCAGCCTGGATTGCTGCATTCAAGTCCTGGAGTGGGACTTGAACCACAATCTTCTGACTTGGAAGCAAGAATGCTACCAGCTGAGCCATGGCTGTCATGTGAATATTAGAAAATGTATTGCATTTTAAAGCTATTATGACCTTGCTTATCTCAATCAGGTGGCGTTTTCTAGTTAAGGGTCTCACCCTCAACAAGCAAAAGCAAAAATAATAGTGAAAGCAGAATTAATCAGCACAGTGTTTAATTTGTACAAGCTGCCAATGTTTCTTGCATCTCCACATGCGCCTTACCCATATTGCATGCATGAATATCTGGCAACTTGCCTCCTGGCAGCAACCCAAAGGTAAGTCTTGGAAGTAGGGTAGTGGCAACAGTGAGGGCTATCAGGAATACTGTGGAGTCGGGTAGCGCTTTCACTTCTCCTGGCTCCACAGCAACATTTATGGAAATGTTTTTTGTAAACTAACTTTACTTGGCAGCCTCTGCTTAGGCTGCTGAAGAATCCTGAGGTGGGACTGGCCTGATGTCTGCCCTACACATCGCAAACTATCGTCTGTAAGTGGGCCTAAAATGGCCATTGGGTTACTTACATTTGAAAATGAGAAACTTAACACCATTTTTAGACAGCCACCAGGGACACTTGAAAAAGTGCCCGATCCATTTCCAGATCAAACTTCTTTCAAGCATTTTTGGGGCACGTTGGTTGCCAAATATGGGCCTCATGACGCTATTTTAGATTAGATTTAGATTAGAGATACAGCACTGAAACAGGCCCTTCGGCCCACCGAGTCTGTGCCGAACATCAATCACCCATTTATACTAATACTACACTAAACCCATATTCCTACCAAACATCCCCACCTGTCTCTATATTTCCCTACCACCTACCTATACTAGTGACAATTTATAATGGCCAATTTATTATTGAGCCCATTTATACTATTCAGCTCATTGGCCTTCCCCGTTAATATATTACCCAACTCTATTCCCCTTTGGACAAAATTCTCTAACTTCTAGCTTGTATCCCCTGGCATTTGAACCTTTCACAATGGTGAATAATTTTACTGGATTGGCTTTTGTTAATTGTTATCTTAATCAAAGCAATGTCTCCTCTTTTCAAAGAAAATAAGTACAACTTAGCATTTCCTCCTAACTCAAATTCCAGACACCTGAAATTAGCAGTGTCTCTCATCTCTGCACCATTTGGAAGGCAGCAATATCCTTTCTGTGATCAGTTGGTCCAAACTGGAGCCTAAAATGGTTTCTGAACAAGGCCTTGTACTGCAACAATATAACTTTTTTAAAAATATAGATTTTCTATCCTCCGCTAATGCAACCCATTATCTTAATTTCCTTACTTAACTGATCTGATGGTTTCATCGGTGTATCTATTTTAACTTTTGTAAGCTACGCCAATGTTCTACTTAACACATCGTCCCTCTTTAGCTCCTTGTTCCCATTATTAATAATTGTGTTTTTATCCATAAATGAATTGCAACTTGTCACCAACTGGCCTGGATCTGAATACGTCAAATTGTTCTCATTATTTACTGTTCCTCCTGTTTTGTCCCTCCTATCTGCAAACTTTGAGGTTATGTTTAATGTAGGGTCAGCCTTTCTGTCTTTCTTTCTTTGGCCTCCTTGTCTCGAGAGACAATGGGTAAGCGCCTGGAGGTGGTCAGTGGTTTGTGCAGCAGCGCCTGGAGTGGCTATAAAGTCCAATTCTAGAGTGACAGACTCTTCCACAGGTGCTGCAGATAAAATTGGTTGTCGGGGCTGTTGCACAGTTGGCTCTCTCCTTGCGCTTCTGTCTTTTTTCCTGCCAACTGCTAAGTCTCTTCGACTCGCCACACTTTAGCCCCGCCTTTATGGTTGCCCGCCAGCTCTGGCAATCGCTGGCAACTGACTCCCACGACTTGTGATCAATGTCACAGGACTTCATGTCGCGTTTTGAAAGCGGAGCCATGGACGGCCGGTGGGTCTGGTACCAGTGACGAGCTCGCTGTACAATGTGTCCTTGGGGATTTTGCCATCTTCCATGCGGCTCACATGGCCAAGCCATCTCAGACGCCGCTGGCTTAGTAGGGTGTATATGCTGGGGATGTTGGCCGCCTCGAGGACTTCAGTGTTGGAGATACGGTCCTGCCACCTGATGCCAAGGATTTTCCGGAGGCAACGAAGATGGAATGAATTGAGACGTCGCTCTTGGCTGACGTACGTTGTCCAGGCCTCACTGCCGTAGAGCAAGGTACTGAGGACACAGGCTTGATACACTCGGACTTTTGCGTTCTCGCACATTGTGTGAAGCGGAAAGCAGACTGGTTTCAATCTCACATTGAAGAGATGGAACCTGTCATAACCGCTAAGCGCATTGCACTGCTGAACTACAAGAAAGCCCCAGCGAGTTAACATCCATAGCACTTAAAGCTGCCAGAAGCGCTGCACAAAGGGTCAGCCAAGTCATTAAAATAGCAAGGGTCTGCATTAGAATACTCCAGTTGTAAACTGTTTGCAGCCTGTGAAATTCTCATTTTATAGCCACTCTATGCTTCCCATTTTTAATCTAAAATTTCAATGGCTTGTTTATCTCTTGTTCTGTGGCATCTTGCTGATGTGGAATCTTGTCGGAATCTTTTGGAGAACCCAAGTATATAATACTAACTCCATTCTTCTTGGGCACCATGTTAGCATATCTTTGAAAAGCTCCAGCAGGTTTGTTAAATATCACCTCCCTTTCCTGAATTCATGTCGATTGTCCTTTAACAAGTTATGCTTTTCCAAGTTTTCATGCACGAAAATTATTTCAAAGATCTTCCCTACAACAGATGCTAAACGTCTGATATAAATTAGTCCAGTTAGATTTTATTTGCCAAAAGTGATGCGCTACGTGGACTAAAAGTTATCCTGTTGATGACTTTTTTGCTAAAGTTATGAACAAAAATTCCCCCCTCTTTTTCCCCCCCCCCCCACCCCCAGGGTTTAATATTATGAAAACAGGATGCAATTTTTGTCTTTCTAATTGTGTTGTCAGGAGCTGCCCATCGTTGCTCAACAGAGCAGCCCTACCACAAGACGGACCGGCTCTTCTCATCTTATGCTTGGTTTCATGGTCCAATCTCTCGATTTAAAGCAGCGCAGCTGGTACAGATTCCAGGAACCGAGGGTCATGGGGTGTTTCTTGTGCGCCAGAGTGAAACACAGCGGGGTGAATATGTCCTCACATTCAACTATCAAGGGAGAGCCAAGGTAATGAAAATTTGTATACAGAGTCAAGTTTACCTTGCACATGTATTATAATGTTCTCACTCTAAGCTGAGCAAGGATGGATGCACTTGCGATACTGCTTTAATGGATAGAAAGGATAAGTAAAAGATGAGAATGGATAACAAGTTGCATTTATACAGTGACTTTAATGAAATAGATGATGAGCAGTGAGAAACATTAGGAGAGATGATCAAAGCATTGTCCAAAAGATAAGTGTTGAGATTCTTTGTGGCACAAGAAATAGCAAGGTTTACAGAAAAAGATAATTGAAGATTCTGCCTCTGATCGTGGAGATTATCCATAGATGTATGGAAGGGCCAAAGTTGGAGGGTTGAGGAACATAAGCAGGGATATAGGGCTGGAAAAGGTAGTTGAGGTAAGGGAAGAAAAAAGATCATGAAATTATTTATAAATGAGGGAATTGATTCTGAACTTGATGCATTGGAGAACAGGGGACCAACGGAAATCATTGAGGATGGAAAAGATGCGAGAGTAGAATTTTGTGTGGAACAGGAATGCTGGTAGTGAAGAGGAAGAGTTGTATGTCATCAGCAAACATATGTCAATGGATAATCTCCAAGGGTAGCATGTAAATGAGCAAAAGGAGAGGAATGAGGATAGAACCTCTAATATATAACTTTCTATTCCGTTATCCCATCTGACAGCCGAGTATAGATCCCATTCTCACAAACTAGAATAGTCAGGCAAGAAATACTCTTCACAAATTCATGCTGACTTTGATCATCTCGTACTTGTCCAAGTGCTCAGGTATGCTGTGGCATATGATAGATTCCAGTAACTTCCTCACAACTAACAATAAACTGATGGATTTGTTGTTACCTACTTCTCTTAAATAATGGAGTAATATTTACAATATTCCAATTCAAAGACACAATTCCTGAATCTAGAGAGCTTTGGAATCCATAATGGTTGAGAACAAGATGATTAAAAGAAAATTAATGATGAATAATGAGCAAAAGGAAGACAATATGAATGAACAAAAAAAGATGGAGTATGGTGCATGTCAGGTGAATTCTTCAAGTGAGAACCAGGCCAAATACAATATGTTGAGGGAGGAAGTGAAGAGGAAAATATGACTGACAAAGCGAGAACATGAGAATAGAATGGCTGTTAACATAAAAGTGTACCCAAAAATCTTCTACCGGCGTGTAGATAGTAAGCGGGTAGTAAGAGGTAAGATGGGTCCTATTCGGGACAATGTGGGTGATATGTGCTTAGAGGCACAGGGCAAGTCTAGAATACTGAATGAGTACGTTGCATCGGTGTTTCCTCAGGAAGAGGATGCTGACAAAGTATCAGTGGAAGTGGGGATGGTAGAGATAATGGATGAGGTGAAAAATTGATAAGCAGGATGTAATGGAAAGGCTGGCAATGCTGAGAGTGGACAAGTCACCTGGTCCAGATAGCTTGCATCCCAGGTTGCTAAAGGAAGTGGGAGTGGAGATAGTGAAAGGGCTTGCCTTAATCTTCCAATCTTCCTGAGATACAGGGGTGCTAGAGGATTGGAGGTGGCAAATTTGACACCCTTTTCAAGAAAGGTTGTGAGGACATTCCTAGTAACTACAAGCTGGTCAGTTTAACATCTGTGGTGGGTAAGGTTTTAGAATCAGAGAAAAAAATCAAGAGGCACTTGGAGAGGTTTGAGTTAATTAGGGAGGGCCAACATGGACTTATAAAAGGCAAACCATGCTTGATTAATCTAATTTTTTTTGATGAAGTAACAGAGAAGGTTGATGAAGGGAAAGCAATGGTTGTTGTCTACATGGATTTTAGGAAAGTCTTTGACAGTACCACATAAAAGGCTAGTTACCAAAATTGAGGGTCAGTGTCAGTTTGGATGAAAAAAATTGTCTTAAGGACAGAAAACAATGAGCCCTGGTAAATGGTTGTTTTTCAGATTGGAGGCTGGTAGACAGTGGAGTTCCCCAAGTTTCATTGCTAGGACCACTGTGTTTTTGATGTACATAAGTGACTTAGATATTGGAATACAGACTAAAATTTCAAAATTTGCTGATGATACCAAACTTGGAGGTGTGGCAAAGGGTGAGGATGATACCAATCAACTGTAACATGACATAGGTAGGTTAGCAGAATGGGCAGACAAGTGGCAGATAGAATTTAATACAGATAAGTGTGAGGTGATGGATTTTGGCAAAAGGAATAGGGAGAGGCAATATAGACTAAATGGTACAGTTCTAAAGAGTGTACCGGGACAGAGGGACCTAGGGTTTCATGTGTATAGATCTTTGAAGGTTGGTAGGACATATTGAGAGAGTAGTTATCAAAGCATATGAGATCTTGGGCTTCATAAAAAGAAGTGTTGAGTACAAAAGCAGAGAGGTTATGCTGAACCAAAGTGGTTAGGCCACAACTAGCGTATTGCGTACAGTTCTGATCACCACATATTAGGAAGGATGTGATGGTCCTTGAGAGGTGCGGAGGAGATGTACCAGAATGATTCCGGGATGAGGGATTTTAGCTACAAGGTTGGGTTGGAAAAGCTGAGTGGTGCTCCTTGGAGGGGAGATTTGATAGAGGTGTACAAGATTCTGACAGGTTTGGATAGGGTCGACAAAGAAAAGCTACTCCCATTGGCTGATGGTACAAGGACTAGGGGACAAAGATTTAAGGTTTTGGGCAAGAGATGCAGGCGGGATGTGAGGAAGAACTTTTTTACGCAGCGAATGGTAATGACCTGGCACTTGCTGCTGGTGGAAGCGGAGACTACGAATGATTTGAAAAGGAAATCGAATGGGCACTTGAGGGAACTAAACTTACAGGGCTGCAGGGAGCGAGTTGGGGAATAAGCCTGATTGGATTGCTCTGCAGAGAGCCATGATGGACGTGATGTGTTGTTATGACTCTATGACGAGGTGCCAGAGCCCAATGGGATACAAACTAGGATCCTGAAAGAAATGAGGGAGGAAATTGTTGAGGCCCTAGAAATTGTATTTCAGGGCTTTATTAAGTGTGGATGTGTACTGAGGACTACACAGTGGCAAATAGTGTAAGCATTTTTATTGGGTTCATGGCTGGGACAGGATCTAAGTCAACACAAGATTAGATTGGATAGGTGGATGAAGGAAAAGGGGAGGAATGGATACAGAAACAAAACAGATAAATATGATTAGGACTATTTGCTTGTGTTGCGGGTAAACACCAACATGGACTGGTTGGGCCAAAAGGCATGTTTCCATGTTGTAGCTCCTTTGCATTTCTATGTAAATAATTAAACTTTATATCGCCGTCCAATGGCTCAGTAGGTAACTGCACAGTATGGTGTGGTGCAGGACTTAACAGGCTGGTAAGTTCCAGCTTTGATCACTCTCTGTTCTGGGTTAGCTGATCTGTTTGGGTACAATGATTGGTCTCTGCTTCTTAGCTAGGGAAGGACAAGCTTGAGGTTGCTACTCCTAATTGCCATCCAGTAACCTTTTTGGAATGTGTATTTGTGCATATCAGATAGCTAAGATGCCATCCATGGTAAATTAATTTGATAACATTGGCTGTCTAGGCTGACATATTATAATAAAACTTGCTACTTGGATGAGTTTCCAGATGTCTGCTGCTCATGAATTGTAACCCAACAAGAATCAGCACTTTCACTAGAGGACAGAAGAAAAATAGCAAATACAGACAAGATATCAAGGATGTTTTTTGCTCTTATGCCTATTCATATTGCAGAATTATCTTTATTTGCTAAAGTATATAAACTAGACAGTGTCCAGGAATGAAAACTAAGCAAAATTTCCCCATGATTCACAAATTTTGTTCTAACTTTTTAGCATCTCCGACTGCTCGTGACAGAAAAAGGGCAATGCCTAGTCCAACACTTCCGTTTCCCATCTGTCACAGAAATGCTGAACTACTTTGGAACGTTTGCAATCCCCTTGGAATGTGGCACAACCTGCGAAGTCAAACTGTCTAGCTATGTGGTGGCATTCCCTCACCAACAAGGTAAGAAAAGATCACAAGTACATTTTAAATAGAATTCACATCAACAAAAAAAAGACGTTTATCGGTGTTAGAATAGTCAGCACATTTTTACATTATCAGCAAATAGAATTCCAAGAAACATTTATCACTTTTCAGAAAAAAACCTTATTGGTTGGGGTGAATGTCTATTGGGGGTTTTTTCTTTTTAGGATGATGGTGATATTTGTGTAACCCAATTAAAGAAGCACAAAAGTGGTCATTTTATTCTGAAAATAAAATTAATTCTTCTTCAATGATGTACATTCCTTAAATTCCCTTCACACGGCAGAGACTTGATTTTGCAGATATTGTACAAGAGGAAAAGAGGTGGATATTTGGAAAGCTGAAACTACTTGATGGGTTAAAATAACCAGCTAACAATGATAATTACTCAACGGAACCAATTAAAACATCTGCCCTGTGTTTTTCTGTAAATCCCACAAAACAGTTTCCCCACAATAGCTTAGTGAGCTAAAGGTGTATTATCAAGCTGTAAAAACCAAAAGGCCCAGCTTTGATCCCAACTTATGTACACAGGGGTCACTGAATAGTGATCAGCAACAGGAATTTCTCATCTCTAGCCTAGGGGCACCAAGGTCAATTGTAGCACTCCCAATGACTTCTCCTTCTGTTCCATATGACCTAAGAGTACATAGGGTAGTGTCTTCATCCACTAAGATATCAGGAAAGTGAACCTCTAGTTTCATAACCAATTTTCAAGTACCCTTTTGAAATATGAATGAATATTATTAGCGTAACTTATATTAAATAAGATTGGAAGTCAGTTAAAAAATGTGTTGTATTAGTAGAGTCACTGTGAGCTTAAACTTTGAAATTTAGTGATGTTACTTACAAAGAAATGATTGCAGGACATCAGTGCTGATTAGGTGCAGAAGTCTGTCAAAGGTGTCAAACATTTTGTCACAATTCTTAGAAAAATTTTGATTCAGAATTTGAACATAACAGTTAAAAAAAAAAATCCAGGGATTGACCAGCAGTCTCATGGTTACAGAACTGGCTTCCCAACCTAGATGTCCAAAGGTTCAAATTCCAGGGCTGTCTATTACTCAGCCTTCCTGCCACATTTGGGACGAGTTCTGTCATCTCCTGGCCAGGTTTTCTCAGTGTGCACTGTTTTACAGTAAAGCTTTCCATCTGTTACTGAGTGAAATCTGGCGGTCGAGCTCACCCTGTACAAGCACGCTTCCTTCCTGTTGGTGAAACAGTGAGTGTTGCTGGCACTGATCCTGGAGAAGTCCGCAGTTCTGACCACCTCTCCCCCAGCTGAAGGAACTAACATGATAGTAAAGACCTCATAGGGAAAGAATAAGTTACACTGAAAGCTGCTTGCACACCAATTCTTGACCTATCCTAAGCTACAAACTTTATATTAAAAAAATTATTCTTTTAACTCTGTATTTTACCAAATCAAATGAGAATTTTAAGAAATGCCTTCTGTAAGGATAAATATAATTATTTTGTTAAAAATTGAAGAATTAAATTGAATAGAAGTTTGGGGGTACTGCTTTTTTGACTAATGGCTGGATCAAAGTATGAGTTAAAGAAAATGGAGTAAATACATATAGTGAGATTGAAAAGTGGAAAGAAATCCATCCTGAGAAAAAATATATAGGATTGACACAGATGGACAGTGCAAAAAAGAGAAAAAGTGCAGAGATGGACTCAAAGGCAGACATAGCATAAGTTCAAGAATAGAGAGGAAACCTAGAAAGGTGCACAAATGGCAGTTGTAATTAGACTGGCATTGCAGCAGGTGGAAAGGGATGTTAAATTTAAGAAAATAAATCAGCCAGAAAAAAATATTTTTGGAAAATTATAATGTTTTAAGAGCCGGAAGAACAGCTTTGACCTTTGTGAAAATACTGAGCATTTTTGTTCCCAATCGCGGTTCTTCTTTATAAATAATATAAATGCATGAAATCTTTCCATTGCGACCAAGGGAGTACTAACATGTGAGCTGTTCCCCTGAGAGAACTCAGACTTGAAAGTGTTTTTAAAAAATGGCTGTATCTTGCAGAAGGTTCAATTCACTTACTGCTCTATTACAGTTGCTCTAAATGAGCAAAGTTGAAGCCAAATAAAGTGATGGAGGCTGTTACACTTGTGAGAATTATTTTTCTCAGACTTATTATCTTTAGTGAATTAAATGCTGATTCAAGTGCAGCAGCACTGTAGATACAGATTTTTAAAAACTGCAAATACTGTAAATAAACTCAGGTGTTTCAGCATCTGCACAGAGGAAAAAAAGGTGGCATTACGATCTAATGTGGTCATTTCTCTCTACACTTGCTGACTGGCTTGCTCTGTATTTCCAGCAATTCTTTTGTTTTGATACTCTGTTGTGTTTTAATGATTTTGCTTTTTAAACGGTCCTGTGAGCTACATTTCATTTGGTTGACAATGTCAGTTACTGTTGAAGCTATTTTGGAAGCTAGACCATTGCATTCATGCTCATACTGTGAATATGCTTTTAAGTCTGAACTTACAGCATCTAAACAATGAGTGTGAAAGGGATTTTTGATTGATGGAGGCATTACAGGCCAGATCAGGTCATAAGAACAGGTCGTGCAGCCCCTCAAGGCTCTTCTGCCACTGTGTTAGATCGTGGCTGAAATGTACCTCAACTCCATTTACCCGCCTTTGATCCATATCCCTAGATACTGTGACCTCATCCTGCAGAGGCTGACCTGTGGCACGGGGAGATGTGACCTTATCAATATCCCAAAACTGCACCAATATTCTGCTTAGCTTCTGTTTGATTTTTTTTCTTGCCATTTTTGTTTGCACAATGAGTGCAACTAGAGAAGGTGAAAACTTAAGTCCAACTGCATGAGAAGAGTGTGGGGTTGAAATGGCGAAGTTATCTGAGTTAATGGTGTTGTCTGATAGTTTAGCTGGCTGAAACCAGTAAAGCCAGCTCCTTCAGTGGTGCAAATTAAACTCATTTGCTCCAATATGTAAAGAAATTGACTATGTTACTTTTCTAAAAATAACATAAAAATTAAAGTTCATGTTGTTCACAGCACTTTGTAAAGGTTTAATTTTGAAAAGGCACTGATTGTAATATTCCCTTTCTAAAAGGGGGTACAATAATGAATAGGCAATTGCAGAACTAAACAGAAATAGGTGGAAAATCTTGTTGCTATAGCAACATCAAATGTATTGTAAAGAATTTGAAATGGTTTAAGAGAATTGATCAGTAGGTATAATAGAGGATTACGCACTCAGATTTTAATGTACTCCTGTACCTTATATATGTACAATAATTGGCTGGTATAATAGCAGTACTTCATGTACTTAAGCAGATTTGTTCCTGAAATGATCACTTAGTGTTGCAGATGTCTACAAAATCTGTCAAATGCAGTTTTCTAGATAAACAATAAAGGCTGCATCCACTGAAGGCTGATTACCTTTCCCTATATTTGGCTTGGTGTACTCAGCATGTGGGGGTTGTAACTGTCCCAGATTTAAGCCACAGGAAGGTTTTATCATGCAACTGGATTCTTGCCAAAAATCGTTACATATTCCAGCACAGTGTGGTTTCAGTTGCTGTAAACCATTGACCTGGTCTATGTATCTTAACCAGTAATGTCTGAATGTTATTTTTCTCAATTACCTGTCTGTATATATCACATGGAATTCAAACATACTTCCTTGGAAATGTTTATTCCCATTTTTGTACATATTTGTAAAGACATAGAAACATTTTAGTTAGTATATGCCATTATCTAGAAACATTTGACAGAACTTTGAATTCATCCAGGAAATTGCATTTTATTCCTGTCAGTTTTTTTCTGCCAGCTCCCCTCCCCCCTCCCCTAATGTTTGAGCCTTATTTGGAATGGGAGCAACAACTGACCTCAATCCTGTCCTTGCTGGTCACCCACATCTTCCACTGCTGGAAAGTGCTCTGAAGAGGGAAGTCTGACTGACTTTCCCCTTCCTGACTCAGGAGCACTGACATCAATAGTAGCATTCCTACCACTGCTCCAACTGAAATCAGTTGCTCAACGTAACATGGAGAACGAACTTAGGACCTTCCTAAAGTGTATTGCTCAGCTATTCCATGTGTACATTCAACAGGCCATTGGAAAATCACTTGAACATTAATGTTTATTTATAAAAATTGTGCAAATATTACTTTTAACCAAGTATTTGAATCCATTTTTGATTTGCTAGATTTGTTTCATAACTCCCTTTTGATAATCTGTTTGAAAACTAAGAGCACCTTTTGAAAATCCAAATATACTGTATCTACTGGTTCTCCTTAGTTACATCCTCAAAACTCCAATACATTTTACAAACATGATTTCCCTTTCATAAAACCATGTCGACTCTGCCTAACCATATTATGATTTTCTAAGTACTCTTTTGCCACTTCCTCAATAATGGATTCCAGCAATTTCCCGTCAACTTTGTCAGGCTAACTGGCCTGTAGTTTCCTGTTTTCTCTCTGCTGCCTTTCTTGAATAGCAGTATACATCTTCTACCTTCCTGTCTTCACAATCTAGGGAGTTTTGGAAGATTGCAACCAGTACATCCGTATCTCTGCAGCTACCTCTTTTAGAACCCTCAGATGTCGGCTTTTACTTTAAGTTCCTCATTCTCATTAGTCCCTTAGTTCCCCACTATTTCTGGAATGAATTTGTGTCTTCTACTGTGAAGACAGCTACAAAATATTTGTTTAACCTCTCTGTAATATCCTTACTCCCCCATTATAATTTCTTCTGTGTCAGCCTCTAAGAGAGCCCCATTTACTTTCATTACTCTCTTCCTTTTTACATATTTGTAGAAACTCTTCAAATCTGTTTTTATATGTCTTGTTAGTCTACTCTCCGATTCTCTGTTGGTGCTCATATTCTATTTTCCCTCTCCATCAATGTTTTTGGTCATTGGTTAACTCACTTCCATGTATGCATTTTATTCCTTTATGCTAATGGATAATGTTGCAGTCTGTGCTAATATTTTGAATATGTGCTGTGTTCATATTTTTAACAAATGATTTAACTTTTACAGCAAGTTTCTCTGCATTTTTATATTTAGTTGTTTATGTTACAACCTTGCTTTTTGGGATTTTGCTCACTGATTATTTGCTGCTCCCAATAGATGTTCCTTGCTGGCCAGTTGGCAAGTTCTCAAATATGAATTACATCTGTGATTTATTACAAGAAAGATTGATTTGGCAAACTGTTAGGATTTTTGTGTTTGGTTTTAGGTGGTTGTCATTTTGTTCGTTCACTGAATTATCTTTTCAGCATAGTTTCCTGAAAGATAACTAAACTGATTATTATTGCAGATGGTCAGCGTAAAACATGTATAAATATGAAGCCAGTATTTTCAGTTCATTAAAAAAAGTCTAATTCTCTACTTAAAATTTAAATAAGATGACTCCCTTTCAGGCATTCTGATCAATGCGCAATGTACGTAAGGGGAAGGCGTTGTTGTGTATACTGCCTCTGGCGAAACTACTGTTGAGCCGCCTGCCAAAGTGTTTATGCAGGACAACTTTGATTTTTCTTTCCGCTCCTGGCAAAATATGTTTTGCCCCCTCATGGTACCAATTGTAATAGTGCAGTTGTGAACCAGTGGGCTGTGCCACCTCCTGGTGTTCTGAACTGGAATAGTTTTCTTTACAGTTTCCATATTGTCTAAAAATGCAGGGAGAAAGAAAAGACCATTCGGCCCATTAGGCTTGTTTCTTCCACAGCCTGGACTGGAATTTCCGATCGGGGTGCAACCCAGAAGTTGCACCTGAAACTGTGCCCATTCTGCCGACGTCAAATGCTCAGATTTCCTGACAATTTCATTAGCATTTGCCCGAAAACTATTTCTTTGATGCAGAAATATGATGTTTTGCTTACTGATTAGTGCATAGCAGTAACATGCTTACTCTGCATGTCATAGAAAAACCTAGAATGGAATGCTGAGTGGGTATGGTGTTGGTTCTGTCTCATGGTATGAGAACTTGTAATTTAGGGTTACAAAGCACCATTTGTTCCTTTGTATAATTGTAGTGATTTCTCTTGTTTTGTAATCTGTAGGCATCCTAGTTTATAGAATAGTTTCCATTCAAGCTGTGCAGCTGAGTTGGATTAGCACGTGAACTGGGTGAATTTTAATATGCAACAGCAATGCCATGTATTGGACATGTACTTATTATGTAATCTGACTCTAATCTACCATGCATTAGCTGAATTTTCAATTCCTACTGCTAACTGTTAACTGGTTGTGCTATTCTGTGGCATTTGATTTCATATTTTTATGACTCAAAACATTTTGCATTTATATATTGATTCTACATATGTCGATGGCCAGGAAATGTCTTTGTAGAGTCGGGAACAGGAGAAACTCAGTTCTCATTTCCTCTTCCAAATTCAGTAACTGTAACCTCATCACAAGAAGATCTTACCATAACCACTCGCCACAGCCACAGTTTGAGTGTGACCATCTTTCATTCACGAATCATGCAACTTTACTCTTTCTGATGAAGAGTATCACTTCCTTGGTCTACTTTACTGTAACAGCTGTGGCTGTGTAATCTGTACTATACGTGCAGTGACGAGCAGGCATAGCTGTGGTAAGTAAACCTGTCCTAGCTAGTGCATGTTCACACTTCCCTGCATTTTCAAGGAATGTATCTAAAATCACTCACTGATAACTCTGAAGGATTTGAGGCTTTAATATGCCATATAGTTCAATGCTTCTGAGAGCAGAATCCTTTTAGTGCAAAACACAGGGGGCTAAAAATTGGTTTGCAGTTTCTCAGGTGCAGGGATTGTGATCTGCAACCAGCTCGCACTGGTTCCAGTGGAGGGACGGTGCTTCCACCTCACATACATGATTGTGGCTTGGGGCCGAGTGTCTGCCATGTTGCTGGCAGCCTCTGCGTTCAGCAGGGAGCCAGGTATCATTTGTTGTGAGCATATGATGTAGCCAGCCTTCTGTTCTTAAAGGCAGTCTGGCTATCTTAAAGGGAAGCTGCACTGAAGTACAGGAAGCTGCTGCTGAATACTATTGATGCAATTGTAAACACTAGTGCTGAGAATGGACTCTAGGATCATGGATGTAACACTGGAAGCCTTAATAGTGGAAGTGGACAGGAGGAGAGACATGGTTCCGTGGGTGGGGGGGTGGCGGCCAGCAGGCCGTCAAGGACCACCATCAGAAGGGATTGGGAACAGTTGGCCATGGCGATCAATTCCCAGTGCCTGGACGTGAGGAACTGGCAGCAGTGCCACGGGAAGTTCAGTAACTCATGTGGGTGGTCAAGGTCAGTGAATGCATCTTCACATGACCTCTCCTACCCACCATTCCACCAGCCTCTCACGCTGTTCCATGCTTCACACTCCCATCATTCAACCAGAAACAGTCCCTGGCACTCAGAACTCACGCCTAACATCCAGATACTCCACCTCACCCTCTCATAATCAAATGAGGCCACCCTCACACCCATTTCCTGCTGCTTCCACATACCTCCTGCTATTCAGCTGTACCAGGCACATCAATCAAACATAGTGCTATGCAGTCACTTGCATTGTTCCATCTCTTGCAGGACAAGGTGGCAATACAATAGAAGGGAGCAGAGCAGTAATGGCAAAAGACAGGACTCCTGCATCTTCTGAGCCCTGCGGAGGAGATGGCTCTCCGCGACAGTGCCTGTGGCACCAGCATTGCTGAAAACATTGAGGATAACGGTATGTTCCTTCCTTATGCCCCTTCACAACTCCCAGCTCACCCTCATCCTACTATCTGGCATGATGAGTAAGCTGCAGGTGGTGTGACCATGGACATCTTATTTTCCATCTCACCCCAACCATCCCTTTCTGATCTTCCCCTTTCAGACATCCAAGAACTGCTGCCTGCTTAGCCACAGAAGCCCCAAGAGGAGGAGAGGAGCCCGGTAACATGATCTGATACTTGCAGTCACCAGCTCAGATACTAGCACTGCACATACCTTAGAAGGTGGTATAGAGTTGGGATCTGCAGGTGGTGAGCCAGGGCGACGTAGCAGACAAATTCTGCTGCAGAGGACTCCGATGAGGACCTTGATGGGGCCAGCATACAAGTGAAAGCTGATTGGCATGCACATGAAGATGCTGGGTGCATTGGCTGGCCTGCCAGACAGCCGCCCTTCACTGTCAAGGAGTTTGGAGGAGTCCGGCTGCAACATGGTAGAGTGTATTGTGTAGAGTTTGCCCTCTCCTCAGCCTGTACCTCTCTCCTCCTCTTGTGCTGCAGACCCAGAGGCACTGCCACTGCTGCCCCCATACCTGTTGCAGCCTTTGTGTGGACAGGTCACCTAATCCTCTGCCATCCCTGTAATGATGCAGCAACACTCCCTGTCAAGTCCAGGAACTCAGCAGAACACCTCCAAAAACACTCCAGAGTACTTTCAGACACTTTGCAATTTGGGTGCCTGGCCCTTTAAGTAACGCTAGTGCAGGGCCCATCTTGCAGCTGAACACTTGATCTTTTGTGAGTAACGTGCAAATTTGTTGAATGGACCTGCAAGGTCCAAATTTGGCAAATGGGCATCACGTCAGCCAGTTGAACTGTGTGGTGTTATATCATGCGCATGCAGGGGATGCCTGCACGAGTGCCCTTCTCAAGATGGTGTACTGCGTGGACTGCACCTGAAGTGGCTGGCAGTGCAGTGTACACTCCCAGTAGGGCTCTTAGCTTCAGTAAGGCACTGATCCAAATTTCGCAGCCCAGATCTTTACTGCTTGTGTGTTGTCAATATTCATTGAGTAACAGATTATGATTTTTAAAAATGTACGTTATGCTTTATGAACACACATTCTGGTGATATGGAGAAATCCCACTTGTAATGTAGGAGCAGGTGAAGGGCTTGATCTTATCGGTACAAGTATAAATGAGACAAGGACATGTAATACCTGGATGTTGGTGTCACATGCACACAGTGCAGGAAGTGTGACTGAGAACTCACATGCAACCAACCTTTAGAAGTTTTCGACTCCTTCCCTGTTGCTAAATTATCAGACTGCCTATCCGACATTCATTACTGGATGAACAGAAATTTCCTCCAATATTGGGAAGGCTGAAGCCATTGTTTTCGGTCCCTGCTCCAAACTCCCTTCCCTAGTTATTGACTCCATCCCTCTCCCTGGCAACAGTCTGAGATTAAGCCAGTCTGTTCACAATCTTTGTGTCACTTTTGACCCTGAGATGGACTTCCAACCTCATATTTGCACCATCACCAAGACTGCCCATTTCTACCTCCGTATAAGACTATTCCAGTGCACTCCTGGCTGGTCTCCCACATTCTACTCTCCATAAACTTGAGCTCATCCAAACCTCCTGCCTGTATCTTAACTCGCACCAAGTCCCATTCCCCTATCACTCTTCTGCTTGCTGACCTACATTGATACCTGGTCAAGCAATGTCTTGATTCTAAAATTCTCATCCATGTTTTCAAATCCTTCCATGGCCTTACTCCTTCCTATCTCTGTAATCTCCTTCAGTCCCACAACCTTCCAAGATATCTGCGTTCCTCTAATTCTGGCCTCTTGTGCGCATCCCTGATTTTAATCGCTTCACTATTGGTGGCTGCACCTTCAGTTGCCTAGACCCCAAGCTCTGGAATACCCTTCCTACACCTCTTTGCCCAAGCTTTTGGTAATCTAACCTAATATCTCCTTTTGTGGCTCGGTGTCATACTTTGGTTTATAATGCTCCTGTAAAGCACCTTTGGATGTTTTATAATATTGACAGTGTTATATAAATATAAGTTGTTGATTGATCCTTTTATATACTCAGATAAAATAATGTAACATTACAACAAGCTCACTAACAGTGAAATCACACATTGAAGCAAATAATGACCAAATAACGGTTTAAATATCTGGCCTGCAGTATTTTAAAGAAAATTATTTTAAAAATTAAAGTACTTACAATGAAACACATGTATGTGTCTGTTTAAAATGTAGAATAAATGCTGTACTTATAAAAGATTATTTATTAAGCTTAACCCCTTAATCTAATACACATGCATCTGAAGTGTTTGTATTCAATCCCGAGTTTAGTCTGGCCTTTAAAGTTACTACCTTCATTGTGTGAGTTTCGCTACTACTCAGCCAATGTATAAGGTGAATATACATTTGGTAGATGAGGAGAAGGAAGGGTGGAAGATGTCAGGGAAGGGGTTACAGTACAGTATTGAGGAGAAGTCCAAAGTGCAGGCCAGGTTGCTGCATTCTCCTGTTTGAAGCGGAACGACGATATGAAGTATTTGAGGAATGAAATGGGGAGAAAATATAATCAATAAAGGCTCTGAAATTTTTGTTTTGGCACACTGTGGCCAACCAACCCCTCTACCCAACATACAAAGCTTTAAAGACAGCCTCTTGCAACATGTGAAGTAATGCCAAATAACAGCTTCAAACATGAAAGTTCAAATTAAAATAACATGCAACTATTGCAGATTGGAAAACAACTTTTTAATGTTGCGATGATTTGTGAATCACTTATCTCCTGTAGTAATTAATTATTTAAAGGATTATTTAAATCATAATTGGACAATAGTATAACTTCTGGGTTCACATTGATCAGGAGTTTACTTTTCCTTTAAATGGTGAATGGAAGTCTCCATTTCTTTAAGAGATGTGTGTGAAATGATTTTAGACATTCTCCGTCGAGCTCCTGCAGGACAGGCCTCCAGCACAAAACTGTCCCTAATTTGTCACTTATTGCTAACAACAGGTGGATAGGCACGTAGAAAATGGGGTAAGAAAACCACTTGTGCAGTAGAGAATACACTTCTGGAGATTGAGCTGCAGCACATTGTTGGGACAGAGTAAAGGGAGAGCTGGTGCTGACAGTAGGTGCCTGAACTGGGCAAGTAGTTAATTCCCCAGCATTAATGTCTCTTGCTTTGAGCACAAAAACAGTCAGAAGACAATGGACGTCAGTATTTACTGCTGCTATGTTCTCACCGAGTGTGGAGCAACCACAGCCTCAGAGCACAGACCAAACTCAAAGTGTACAAAGCCATAGTCCTCATCACCCTTCTGTATGGCGCCGAGTTATGGGTCCTATACTGCTGTCATATACACCTTATAGAGCGCTTCCATCAGCGCTGCCTCCGTAGCATTCTCCGATCCGCTGGCAGGACCGCATCACAAACATTGAAGCCCTGGAAATAGCCAACATCACCAGCATTGAGGCCATCCTCCTGCAAAGCCAACTGTGTTGGACGGGTCACATTGCCCGGATGGATGACAGTCGCCTGTCCAAAATCGTGTTGTATGGAGAGCTGACCAGTGGTAAAAGGAAAAGAGGGGCCCCACGCAAACATTTTCAGGACTCCCTGAAGAAGCCACATCAACCGTCGCCAGTGCGAAGTGCAGGCCATTGATCGCGATGCCTGGAGATGCTACATCGGGAGTGCGACAGACACCTTTGACAGTGAGCGAAGAACCAGTATGAAAGAGAAAAGGAGGAGAAGCATAGATCAAATTGCTCCAGCAGCGACTACACCTTCACTTGTACCTGCTGTGGGAGAATCTGCTGGTCACGGATAGGCCTGACTAGCCACCAGTGGGTCTGCAACCAATGACTACAACCGTCCCAAAATCTTTGTCTGCGAAGAAATGCCAAGAGATGTTCTCTCCAATAAGCTATAGAGGTTTGGAGGCAAATAACTGACAGTGCAGTCTCTCTACAGACAGGCATGTTTCCTCCACCAGATACAGACAGGTATTTGTAACCTATCTGGCACCATATGAACATGGAACAGTCAAACCATACTCAGCCATTTCTTTGAGAATTTTATCTGAAGCACAGACATTCTGTAGCTATGCGATAAATGTTTACATGTTGGAACCTCTTACGATTTGTAATTTATGTTTGTGCCCTGGCTCTGTTTCTCTTTGTATTTCAGTTGGCACAGAAAATATCTTGGTGTAATTAATAAGGTCTTCCAAGTGGTACAAGGCCTGTGATTCTTAACACAGTGTTTGTTTCAACCAAACCATGGGGAGGAGAGGCACTCCCAGACAGCTCCTAGTGGCTAGTTATAAAATGGAATGGGCAGAGGGTGGAAACATGGCTCCTTCCATGTTGGCCTGGGTATGACAGGTCATGTGGGGTGTAGATAAAGTAAAGAGAAACTGTTTCAATGGCTGAAGGGCTGATAACCAGAGGGCAGAGATTTAAGGGGATTGGCAAAAGAACCAGAGGCGATATGAGGAAAAACTTTTATACGCAATGAGAGGTTAGGATTTGGGATCCACTGCCTAAAATGGTGGTGGATTCAATAGTAGCTTTCAAAGAGGAATTAGATAATAACTTGAAGGAGGAAATATTGCCGGGGTATGAGAAAAGAGCGGGGGATTGGGACTAACTGGACTGCTGTTTGAAAGAGTTGGCACAGACTTAATGGACAAAAAGTTGTCCCTTGGTCCTGTATTATTCCATGATTCTATGACATATGGTAGGGGCAATATCAAGGAGGGAGAAAAATTAATAACAATGTGTTACAGAGGATATGTTTATGTGTAAAAACAATATTAAATCCATGGTAGACATTTAGCACATTTCTCCCATAAGTGCAGCACTCCAAATTTAAAACAAGGTGCCCTATATATGCACTTAAAGGAGAGTGGAGGGATGAAACAGAAATGATTTAAAAGTTGTATCTGTTCTAATCTTTCTGAAAGGCAGTATGATAACTTGTGAAAATATGGTAATTGTGGGTTTAGCAACAACGTGAATTATTTCTGGAGTATTTCATGGGGTACCTTATGTTTTGAGCTCCTCTGATCTCTCCCCTTAATTAACTTGCTGGCTCCATTTGCGCTTGCAAATTCCTCAGATTGAAGATACATCTGAAGACACACTTGGAGGCAAAGGACATGTGGGATAAAATTAGAGAAAGTTACTACTTTGGTCTGAATTTTATTACTTTCCCTGTCTTCATTTCCTGCCAGATTGTCACTATCATAATGCTGGTTTCCCTGCAGGAGGAAGTTATCTCATCAGAAACTTGCTGAGCAAGTTTGACATTGCAGGTCTATTTGTACATAACAGTGGAAAAATCCTTAATTGCCAATTCCTGTCAGTGCGTATGCAAATGTAAGTTGTAGGGGTTGTTTTTCATTCGCTATCAGTCTTTGAATACTCAATGACATTCTTTCACTTGAATTTGCTGCCATTCAAGCTACAGTTTAATTGGTTGTAGCAATATTCTTTTGCTAAAGAACATGCTTCTTAAATAAAAGGAAAAACAAGATGATAAAAGTTGAGTGAAAAGCAAAGAAAACAGTCGCATTCTCCTTAGTAATTTCTTGGGTTGAAAATTAAAATTCTAAAAACTACTTGTTAAAATATGTTTGTATCATATGCTGGTCAGTATTTGGAAATAGTTCATAGTTCTTGATTTGGAACTGTGAGAAACTTACAAAGCTGTTTCCTCACAGTGTCACATTTTACATGGTTGATGAGCACAGAGTAGAGACTGGTCCTGTTCACACATATGGGACTGTAACATTCCATATGATGTGTCTGACCAATATTATTGTTATTAGAAAAAATACTAATCACCCGTTTCTCAGAAGTTAAAATGTCTAAAAATAGTGCTTTAAATACCAGTGACATACATAAACACTTCAAACCGTTTAAAGTCTTCCATTACTGGGTAGGAGTGTAGAACACAACAGTAAATTTTCATTGATGCAGTGTGGCAAAATTATTCATCAATATTTGCACTCACCTTTGATCACGGCATTTTCTAAAGTGTTTAGTGGGACATGATAAGATAGCATTCGACCCATCAAGGCTATGCTTTCCACAAACCAAGTACATGCTACCTTATACAAAAGCAGATGCTGTAAATCTGAAATAAAAACTGAAAATGCTGGAAATATGCAGATCTGGCAGCATCTGTGGAGAGAGAAACAGAGTTAACGTTTCAGGTTGATGACCTTTCATCAGAACTGGAAAAAGTTAGAAATGTAATAGGTTTTAAGCAAGTACAGGAGCCAGGGAAAGCAGGAGGGGAGGAAAGAACAAAAGGGAAGATCTGTGGTAGGGTGGAAGGGAGGATTAAATGAGAAAAGGGATGATGGCGCAAGGCAAAAGTGGGTGATAATGGCACAATAAAAGAAATTAAAGATGGGTCTAGAGGAGCTGAAAATGACCAAAGTAGAATCATCGCCAGCAACTGCTGTCTGAAAAAAAGCTAGCTATGATTTTGAACTGAAATTGTTGTGTCGGGAAGGCTGGAAAGTGTCTAATTGAAGTGCTGTTCCTTAAGATTCCATTGAGTTTCATTAGGACAGTGTAGGAGGTCAGAGTGGGAGTGGGACAGAAAATTAAAATGACAAGCGACCGGAAGTTCAGGGTCATGCACACTGAACCGAGGTGTTATGCTATGCAATCAACCAATCTGCGTTCGGTCTCCCCAGTGTAGAGGTGGTTGCATTGTGAGCAGGAAAAACAGTATATTAAATTGAAAGAAGTACAAGTAAATCGCTGTTTCACCTAGAATGGGTGTTTGGGTCCCTGGACGGTAGGAATGGAGGAAATAAAGGTGCAGGTGTTGCACAGGAAGGTGTCTTGGGGAGGGGATGATTAAAGAGTGGACCAGGGTGTCGCATAGGGAACGGTTCCTTCAGAATGCTGAAAAGGAAGGGGAAGATATACTTGGTGGTATCACATTGCAGGTGGTGGAAATGGCAGAGGATGATCTGTAAATGTGAAGGTTGGTAAGGTGGAAGGTGATGACGAGGGGAATCCTATCGTGCTTCTGGGAGGGAGGGGATGGGGTCAGAGCAGAAGTGCAGGAAATGGAATGGGCACGGTCGAGGGTCCTGTCAACCATGATGGATGGGTATTCTCAGTTGAGGTAAAGGAAGACATAGCAGAATATATATCTGTCACCACTATTCAGCCCTGGCCTGTCCTCCACAAATAACATCTCCTACACTTCCCATTACAAGCCTCAGCAGCAGAGGAGCCACTGAACCCCAGAGGTGAATTGCTAATGATCCCTTCAACTCCCAGCACAGTTGTTGCTATTTTTCTGATCTTTCAGGAAAGGGACGTTGACAACAGTTTGAGACACACTGGAAGTTAAAATTTAAATAGTCATCTAGAAGGGGCGGCACAGTGGCGCAGTGGTTAGCACTGCAGCCTCACAGCTCCAGGGACCCGGGTTCGATTCTGGGTACTGCCTGTGTGGAGTTTGCAAGTTCTCCCTGTGTCTGCGTGGGTTTTCTCCGGGTGCTCCGGTTTCCTCCCACAAGCCAAAAGACTTGCAGGTTGATAGGTAAATTGGCCATTATAAATTGTCACTAGTATAGGTAGGTGGTAGGGAAATATAGGGACAGGTGGGGATGTTTGGTAGGAATATGGGATTAGTGTAGGATTAGTATAAATGGGTGGTTGATGGTCGGCACAGACTCGGTGGGCCGAAGGGCCTGTTTCAGTGCTGTATCTCTAATCTAATCTAAGTGCTAAAGTTAGCTTTGTACTAGAGAAGATTCTGGCATTTGCTGGTGTAAATGCTAGGTCTAACATAAAAGAAAAACTAAATTTCCCAGGGTTGGCAAAATGGAGACTGCCCGGGAATTATTGCTGCATTAATACAAAAGCAAAATTCCTGTGAATGCTGGAACTGAAACTAAAAACAGAAATAAAAACCTGCCATTTCCAGAATTTCCTGTTCTTTTATCATTGATGCATTTTTGTTTACATTTCAGATGCATTCCAATGCAGAAATGTTTTCAGCACAATTTACAGAAATATATCTGTTGTTTATGTGTTCTGCTTTTGAGTATAGCTACTATTAATAGTGAGCTTTGTGGGTACTTATTATACTTTTCAGGCTTGTAATGATTTGGAGCTGGATGTAGAAGTCATAAGTAGGTCAGGAATTTGCAACCAATTGGCATGTTTAGTTAACCAGATTGTGAATTTGGATTCCAGTGTATCACAACACAGCTTGCTTTTAATACCTTGGCTCCCAAAATCAAATTTGTAAAGTTACTGAGTGAAAGCATATCATATTTTAAAGTCTGTCTGCAGCCAGCATTTGCTGTCTTTCCTGAAGTAAGTTTAACAAAAATGATTTTCTTTCTCAGTCAACTTCATTTGCTAAAGAAGTACCACCAGTTCAAACTGCAGCAGTTATTCTCAGTTTTTCTCGCTAGAAATTTGAAACATTTTATGCCACAGATTTACAAAATGATAAATGGTTGCATTTATTTCCTAAAACCTATTACTGCTGTTTAAATCTTGAGATGAAGAACATTATTAGTATTTTACAGCATTGTCTCACAAATGCTGTTCTACATGTTCAACTTTCATTTTGGGATCTGTAATGCTGCTTGTCACTTTCAAACATGCTTTATAATGTAATGAACCATTTCTTCAGCTGCCAACGTGAATGAAAAGGTTTTAGGCTGTTATTGTTGATTTCATCTTTGTTATTTTTTTCTGCCCCCACCTTCCACAATTTCTTCCCCTCCACTCCTGGAGGCTCTCTCTATCTGGCTGAGATAGTTCCTGGTAAGTTTTTATGGAAGTATGAGTTACATGAGCCAAATAGCCTCCCTCACGTGTGGTAGCAGTATTGTAAATTTTGGCGGAAACAGAAGTTGAGGGTGAGCAGTTGCAATACATGACTGGTGCCGTTGAGCCACACTGACAGTTTTCTACCAGGAATTGGATTGGTCTTCAAAGATAAAGTAACTGGCATTAGATAATAAAAGTTAATACCTTTTGTTGCATATGATGACAGTCTTATTTCATGGGCACTCAAGTGCCAGGAGCATTTCTTGTTAATGTGTAACAATGTTCAAAAATTAGTAAAGATCTTTTAATATTGGTCGGAATTTTACACCCCCACGTGAGCAGGCTGGAGGTGGAGGGTGCCGTTCTCGTCATCTTCCCGCCCCCGCTGCAATTTTACGAGGGGCTGGGGAGGTGATAAATGGCCCGCTCATGCCAGGCCAATTGAGGCCCTTATGTGGCCAATTTATTGTCACTTAAGGGCCTCCTCCTGCTGCCCCTGGTATGTTACCAGCGGCGGGCAGGATTTTAGCACCTGATCCTTGTGGGCCCTGGGCGGGGGTTGGTGAGGGGTGTGGGCCCTCCTGATTGGGCGTTCTGTGCCCTACAGAGAGCACCCATCTCCCCCTGCACCCCCCCCCCCTTGCTGGAACGCCTCCCTTTGCCCTCCTGAAGGACGCCCACTGCCTCCCCAGGGCCCAGCCGATTGTCCCTGGCGAGGCCCGAAACCCCACTCACCTTTATGGAGGCTGACATCCCTGGTCCTCTTCTGGATGGGTGCAGTCCCAGCAGTGGCCACTGCTGCTTTCACAGAGGAGTTGCTAGCCCACCGATTGGCCAGCAGCTCTTGGAGGTGGGACTTCCTGTCTCAGAGGGGCAGAAGTCCTGCTTGGGGCCTGTTAAGGCCCTGGCTCGTGCAAAATTATGGCCTGGTGTCCAGGCACGTTGGAGACAGGCTTGTCCCTAACTTCTTGGCCAGTGGGCGGGGCCTCTGCCCCAACGTAAAAGTCTGCCAGAGACAATATAGAAGTAACTGGCCTTTCCTTTTTTTTTCTGTTAGTTCTTCCTTCACTGTGTATGTAAGACATTTTCACCCAAAATCATATTTAAGAAGCTTCAAGGAGCAAGGCAAGGCCAATATAGATTGTAGGTAATAGGTCAGCTTTTTCTGTCAAACTCACGGTGAGGCTATTAAATAATACAACTACTTCAGGCAAGAAGCAGATGCGCAGTTAAATGTCAGTATCGAAAATCTGCTGTCCGAGTTGTGCACTCTGTGGTTAGCTTCGTAAAAATGGCATCTCGCAGTCTGCCACACCATTACCGTGCATTGAATGTGGTGAAACTGCAGTGTTTGCATGGTAGATACATACTAAACTCACTGCAGAAAGTTAAGACTTGTCATTTCAAGCGCAGGGTTTTGCGAGACGTTGTTTTAAGATTCATATCTTGTTTTGTTTCCAAAGGATCTCATCCACCAACCAATGCATCAGTGTTGCCATTTTCCGTCCATCGCTGGAACTCAGAACCGAGTCTTGCTCACTTAGGTCCTTCCAGCTACAACATATCGGAAACTCTTATTTCCAGGCCAGCACCAGAACAGGTGTTCCATACGGTGCCCCCTCCCGAGGAATCTCTTGCTGGCCTGCGGCGAAGTGGCTCAGTGGTTGTGCCAACAAGGCGCCAACGAGACTCAGACTATGAAATGGAATCAGCTGCCAGAGGTCATTCACGGGCCATTGACAATCAGTATATGTTTCTTTGATTTTATGACAGAAGACAAATCTGGTCTTCACTTGTATCATAATCAAAGTTATTTCAACACTGAAACATTTTCAGATTTTCTGTAAAAGTGGAATGTATTCTTTTTGTTTCAGGATAGGGTAGGAGGCGGGGGTGAGAAACCTTGGGTCTCTTCTACTATTAGGCCTGTTGAAGGGCCTGTTTACAGCATTAAGTTGTATAGCTTTGTTTTCAATTTATCTTAAAAGACATGGCTTGTGTCTTTTGATTAAAATGATACAAAACGCTTTTTCTTTCATTTGGCTTATGTACAAATTGTATATGGATTGAATATAATGTTTAAAGCATATTTCTTTATATAATATCTGTTTTTTCCATTAACCTTTCTAAAATTATTTTAGAAAATACTTTAACTTAATTGCTGAACTGCAGTAATGCTCCTTGACAATGCAGGCATTACTGCTTGTTGCATTTAAAAACAAGCTTGCAACCATTTTGCTGGGTTTACAAGTCTCAGTCAAAGTAAACCTCTGTAATTAGGAGCACCTAATTTTTCTGTGCTTTTGCCTCTTTACTTAAAGGCTGACAGTTTGACGTATGGTTTAGTAACTCCAGTAGTTAAGTGGGGTTGTGAACACTAAGGTGATATAGTTTTGGGAATTTATAGAAAATTACAGGGTGCAACCTGACGTCTTATTCTCCATTATGATAATTGCAGAGAATTTCCCTTTGTGGGATTAGGTACATTGTTTTGTATATAATTACATCAGTAAATCTCCTGCGTTGCTGCTCCCTGTAGGTCTTAGAAGGGCAGGGGTTTTATACCTATAAAATGGAATGCAGGTATATGTGTCTTTAAGGCAAGAAGTGTAAAGAATGATGGATTTACCTGGAGCTTAGGTTGCAGACAAGAAGTCTGGCTTACTATAGCAAAATGCTGCGGATGCTGGAAATCTGAAACAGAAACAGAAAATGCTGGAAATCTGAAACAGAAACAGAAAATGCTGGAAAGTCATCAGGCCTGGCAGCATCTGTGGAGAGAAAAACAGAGTTCATGTTTCAGGTCAATGATCTTTTATCAAGAAGTCTGGCTTTTTGTGTAATCAAGTCAGTTAAGGATTTGTAAATATTGTGGAACTGATATATTGGTTGGGAGAGATTGTTTGATATCTGTTTAAAAAATAGAGTCAAGCAGAGAAACTTAAAATGTATTATCTTAATTGTAAGAACCACTGTTTCAAAATGTTGACGATTTCCAATATTTGCACCTCTCTTGGAGCTTTTCCATTATTTTTAAATCTTTCATCATGGTGTGCTGGAGCTCTTGAGAAAATGGAGAACCAGGGCTGGGAGCCAATTATCATGGGAGGAATCATCCAGTCACCTGACTCAATCTTTCCTAGTAAATTTGTCTAGGTCAGAATAAGTTTGCCTATACTTAAAGTGATAGAAGAAATATTGTGACTAATTATAATGTCTGTTATATATGAGGTATCATGTTTGCAAATTTCTGGGTCAAAACGGAAAAAGAAAGCCAGTGTAACTGATAAGTGACTTGATGATCTATCTGCCTAACATCAATTAGCTGATCATTGACTCTGAAAGGCACAGCAATTACACCTTGTGGTTTCAAAGGGACATATTAAGACACACAGAGCTGTACTTGAGCAGCAAAATAACACCTTGTGTGTTAGATTGTTTAATCTTCCTTGTCCTTTTAAACAGCATATTCTTTGATCTCCTTTGTGCAATATCATGCTAGCTTACATAAAAAAACATTAGTTCATCGATTGTAATGTTACAGTATAAAACTGTCTTGCTCAATCTTATTAGCAGAATGTTTATTCACAAAAATAAGTGCCAATTTTTCCTGCTCAAAATGTTACTTCAAGGTAACACCTTGATTTTTTTTTTTGAATCGGTCAAAACTCCATTTTGGATATTTCATGATGCAACAGTTGGTTGCCTGTGGTCATGATAGAGTTTTGCAGTTAGGTAGAGACCACTGGATAAAAAATGGTAAAGAACTCAGGGATGTTCAGAAACTATAAACATTACAAGCCATAAAATTGTAGTTTGGACCCATTTTGAGATTGAACCAATCTCTCTTTTTTGCAAAATCACATTAATTTTAAACATCAAAAGTTTTGCAATCAATCCTTATGAGCTATCCAACAAAAGAGAGCAATTTACAAGTGGAATATTATTTGTGTACCAGAATTAGCTTAAATACGCATTAATTGGCACTGAAGTATTCACAGTAGTGGTGCCCCACTTTAAGCTTTTTCATGGCAGTCACAGTGCAAGTAATATTTATAAACATGCAGCATTCCAACAAGTTGGAAAAAAATCTAACTGCACCATTGCTCAGTTGACTTATCAGGCTCTACAGTGCAGATTTCCTCTTTTCAGACATCAGTTTGAAATTGGCACCTTCTACAGGGGATATGTTGTGAATAACGCAAGGAGACTGATCACTCAATCAGATTGAAGAATTCTCGTAGATAGCAAAGCTGGAAATAGAAATTGCATTTAAATTATTGTACAGAAAGTGAAATTAAAAATAGGACATACAGATGGAATTATGGGAGAAATTTAAATAGCAAAACACAAACTTTAAAAAAAATAATTTTTTAAAAATTCTGCAATATTTGAATTTCCTTCTGAAGGAATGAGACTCCAGACTTGTAAAATTATTTTTTCTGGGCCAGGGAGGTTGTTAACAGTAATTATCATTTAGGTACAACTGAGTCTTTAACAGTGTACTGATTGAACAAGGTTTAAGTTTTTCATTGGTCTTTACAGTGAGCATAGAGGGGAATTAGATTAACATCATGTCAAATCTTTGTTGATTCTATTGGTGAAGACTGCAATAGTACACCCTGTGGAAGAGCAGCAACATAAATATTTTCACGTTTAACTGCACATATGCAGAGGTCAGATGTTGCTGTCCATTTCACTAAGTAACAATGGTGAGTGCTCATGGTCTCTCCAGCACTAGTACAGCAAAATGTGAGCCAGTGGCTACTTGGCTGACAGATTGGAGAGTGACCAATGCCCATGGCACAATACTCCAAGGAGTCACTTCTTTCAAGAGAAAATTGGCAAGATTTTTTTTATTGGAAAAAAAGTTTCAAACTTTTAATTTAGCGACCATAACATTAAACCACCTCAGTTGTTCCATCTTTTATCACAAGCACTTTACAATGGGGTGAGAATTGCTAAAAAAAAATGTGACTCACATGTGGTGTTAATATGCAAATCAGCCAGTAGCAAGTGAGAAAACCCGTGAATTGTGAATCAGAAATTGCTGAATTTGCACATAAAGTGGCCCTTAAACTTGCCACAGAAGTAATTAATAGCATAATTACCTTTTGACTTGTGGTAATTGTTAATGACTGCTAATTAACTGCTCTGATCTAGAAAATGGAGTGTGGTGTCTCATTCCTTCAGTTAGTGAATTGAAGATGATTTTAAAAATGTGAAAAAAATTCTATTTTTCGATTGTTTCTTTTTTCCTCTCTCTGCACCAACCTATAAGGCTTAAACCTGTGGCAAAATGTGTTCCTATCAGAAAAGCAGATTCCAACTAATTTGCATGTGCCAAACATTTTTGAACACTGCATAACAATTGTAGAATTTAATGGTAGGTTCACAAAACACTATTTCTTTCTAAAAGTTTGCCTTGCATTTTTTATGAAATGTGCCTCAAGTTTCAGAAAACTATAAGCTCCTGCTCAATGCTGATCATCTACATTTCCAACCATTGCACAAAGTTAGCCTTTTTAAGTCGAATTTCAGTCGCACCATAGGTATGGTTTTCTGTGCATAGAAATGAGGCATTGAGATAAAATGCTATCGTATAGAATTCATAAATAATGTAAAGAATACATTTATACAGCAAGCTTAAGAAAATGTGGTAGTTGAACTGTTTATTGTTTGAATTTATAAATATTTCATTACAGTCTTGTAATTGGACGATTTGACCTTCTCAAGGGCAACTAGGGATGGCAATAAATGCTGGCGCTCACACCCATGAACGAATAAAAAAAAAAGTTACGAGCATGAAAAAAATTATGTAATAGAGCACCCTGATTTTAAAAATTCAAATCATTAACCATTGAAATACCATAGTTTCCTATAATGATTGCTGTATACAATTGAAAACTTTGTACTTAATTTTGTTTGAAACTGGTGGATTACCATGTAGATATATGTTCCAGACTCTTCTAGATCACTTGTTCTTAAGATTAAATTTACGTGGAGCACTGGTATTACAGAAATGCTCACCTGTGACCATTCAGTATTAACAAATCAATGTTCAGATTGTTGTACATTTGAAGACCGGTATACTGTACCTATTTCAGTTAGTAAAACAAAGTTCAAGTATACCATTATTGGTAATTCTCTACCTAGTAGATTCTGCTGGAAACTTAACATAATGGAGTTGTATTAATTGGATATGGAGATGTAGAGGACACTCAGCTGCTAGATTATTAAATGCATGGTTGCTATCTTGATAGAAACTGCATTTTCATGTTTTCCCATCCTTTTGCAAACACTGCAAAAAAGTTTATTTTCTGCAAACTGTCTATATGTACTGTAGTAACTTATTGTACATTGTTGCATTTTTCCCAAAATAAAAAGAGTGGTCTTATTTTGTCTTCATTACTGGAGTTATACAAGTACTTAAAAATCTTGCAATGCTTCTTGCTTATTTGGATGCATAGCAGTTAACCAAATATGTATTTTCAACATAACCAAACCAATGCAATCAGGAATGAGGTTAGGTGATGTAGGAATACTGGAATATTGGAAAAATAATGTAGGATATTGCCCATTATGTGCATCCAACAGTAAGAGGTTGTTACATGGTGACAGTGCAAACAAAGGATAAATGGTGGCCAGGAGAATATTCCGTTTCTTTTGACAGTGCCATGGTTATATACATCCATCTCAGCCAAAAGACGGCTCCTCTGATCATGTAGCATTCCCTCTGTATTGCACTGGAGCATCAGCTGGTCGTGGATTATGCGCTTATAGCTCTGGTGTGGGACTTGAACCCAGGCCTTTCTGACTCCAGTAAGAGTGCTACCAACTGAGCTGACATTAACAGCTGGAGTAAAAACAGAAAGTACTGGAAATACTCAGCAGGTCTGGCAGCATCTGTGGAGAGAGAAGCAGAGTTAAAGTTTCAGGTCTGTGACCTTTCATCAGAACTGGCAAAGTTTGGAAAAGAATTAGGTTTCAAGCAAGTGGGGGTGGGGACGGGGGCAGTTGGTGGGGAAGAGAACAAAAAGGGAAGGTGTGTAATAGAGCAGAGGGCAGGAGAGATTAAATAACAAAGCTGTCCTGGGACTAAGGCAAAGAGTGTGTTAATGCTTGTGGGGTTGAAAGAAAAAGAAAGCATTAGTCCAGAGAGAGTGTTAATGGAAGAAAAATGAGCAGCTCTGTCTATATGAAAAACAGGCACATGGTTTAAAAAAAAATTAAAATATTAAAAAACAGTCATGCTCTGAAATGATTGAACTCAACGTTCAGTTCGCAAGGCTGTGGAGTGCCTAATCAAAAGATCAGGTGCTGCTCCTCGAACTTATGTTGATGTTCACTGCAACACCGGAGCAGACCAAGGACAGATATGTGGGCATGAGAGCAGGGGGTGGTGTTGAAATGGCAAGCGACCAGTCATGTTTTCAGACTGAGCAGAGGTGTTCCGCAAAGCAGTCACCCAATCTGCGTTTTGTCTCCCCAATGTAGAGGCGACTGCATTGTGAGCAGTGAATACAGTATACTAAATTGCAGGAAGTACAAGTAAATTGCTGCTTCACCTTTTTTTTTCAGTTCATTCATGGGATGTAGGCGTCACTGGCTAGGCCAGCCTTTATTGCCCATCCCGAATTGCCCTTGAGAAGGTGGTGGTGCCTTCTTGGACCGTTGCAGTCCATGTGGGGTAGGTACACCCACAGTGCTATTAGGAAGGGAGTTCCAGGATTTTGACCCAGCGACAGTGAAGGAACGGCGATATACTTCCAAGTCAGGATGGTGTGTGACTTGGAGGGGAACTTGCAGGTGGTGGTGTTCCCATGTATTTGCTGCCCTTGTCCTTCTAGTTGGTAGAGGTCACGGGTTTGGAAGGTGCTGTCCAAGGAGCCTTGGTGCATTGCTGCAGTGCATCTTGTGGATGGTACACACTGCTGCCACTGTGCGTCGGTGGTGGAGGGAGTGAATGTTTGTAGATGAGGTGCCAATCAAGCGGGCTGTTTTGTCCTGGATGGTGTCAAGCTTCTTGAGTGTTGTTGGAGCTGCACCCATCCAGGCAAGTGGAGAGTATTCCATCACACTCCTGACTTGTGCCTTGTAGATGGTGGACAGACCTTGGGGAGTCAGGAGGTGAGTTACTCGCCTCAGAATTCCTAGCCTCTGACCTGCTCTTGTAGTCACGGTATTTATATGACTACTCCAGTTCAGTTTCTGGTCAATGGTAGCCCCTAGGATGTTGATAGTGGGGGATTCAGCAATGGTAATGCTGTTGAATGTCAAGGGGAGATGGTTAGATTCTCTCTTGTTGGAGATGGTCATTGCCTGGCACTTGTGTGGCATGAATGTTACTTGCCACTTATCAGCCCAAGACTGGATATTGTCCAAGTCTTGCTGCATTTCTACACGGACTGCTTCAGTATCTGAAGAGTCACGCATGGTGCAATCATCAGCGAACATCCCCACTTCTGACCTTATGATTGAAGGAAGGTCATTGATGAAGCAGCTGATGATGGTTGGGCCTAGGACACTACCCTGAGGAACTCCTGCAGTGATGTCCTGGAGCTCAGATGATTGACCTCCAACAACCACAACCATCTTCCTTTGCGTTAGGTATGACTCCAGCCAGCAGAGGGTTTTTCCTCTGATTCCCATTGACCTCAGTTTTGCTAGGGCTCCTTGTTGCCGTACTCAGTCAAATGCTGCCTTGATGTCAAGGGCAGTCACTCTCACCTCACCTCTTTTGTCCATGTTTGAACCAAGGCTGTAATGAGGTCAGGAGCTGAGTGGCCCTGGCGGAACCCAAACTGAGCGTCACTGAGCAGGTTATTGTTAAGCAAGTGCCGCTTGCTGGCACTGTTGATGACACCTTCCATCACTTTACTGATGATTGAGAGTAGGCTGATGGGGCGATAATTGGCCAGGTTGGACTTGTGCTGCTTTTTGTGTACAGGACAGACCTGGGCAATTTTCCACACTGTCGGGTAGATGCCAGTGCTGTAGCTGTACTGGAACAGCTTGGCTGGGGGGCGCGGCAAGTTCTGGAGCACAGGTCTTCAGTACTATTGCCGGAATATTGTCAGGGCCCAAAGTTTTTGCAGTATCCAGTGCCTTCAGTCGCTTCTTGATATCAAGCGGAGTGAATCGAATTGGCTGAAGTCTGGCATCTGTGATGCTGGGGACTTCAGGAGGAGGCCGAGATGGATCATCAACTCGGCACTTCTGGCTGAAGATTGTTGCAAATGCTTCAGCCTTATCTTTCACACTGATGTGCTGGGCTCCCCATCATTGAGGATGGGGATATTTGTGGAGCCACCTCTTCCAATTAGTTGTTTAATTGTCCACCACCATTCACGGCTGGATGTGGCAGGACTGCAGAGCTTAGATCTGATCCGTTGGTTATGGGATCGCTTAGCTCTGTCTATCGCATGCTGCTTGCGCAGTTTGGCATGCAAGTAGTCCTGGGTTGCAGCTTCACCAGGTTGACACCTCACTTTGAGGTATGACTCGTGCTGCTCCTGGCATGCCCTCCTCACTGAACCAGGGTTGGTCTCCTGGCTTGATGGTAATGGTAGAGTGGGGGATATGCCGGGCCATGAAGTTACAGATTGTGGTTGAGTACAATTCTGCTGATGGCCCACAGCTCCTCATGGATGTCCAGTTTTGCATTGCTAGATCTGTTCAAAATCTATCCCATTTAGCACGGTGATAGTGCCACACAACACGATGGACGGTATCCTTATTGTGAAGACGGGACCGTCTCCACAAGGACTGTGCAGTGGTGACTCCTACCAATACTGTCATGGACAGAAGCAGCTACGGCAGGCATACTGGTGAGGACGAGGTCAAGTATGTTTTCCCCTCGTATTGGTTCACCCACCACCTGCCGCATACCCAGTCTAGCAGCTATGTCCTTTAGGACTCGGCCAGCTCGGTCAGTAGTGGTGCTACCGAGCCACTCTTGGGGATGGACATTGAAGTCCCCCACCCAGAGTACATTTTGTGCCTTTGCCACTCTCCGTGCTTCCTCCAAGTGGTGTTCAACATGGAGGAGTACTGACTCATCAGCTGAGGGAGGGCGGTCGGTGGTAATCAGTAGGAGGTTACCTTACCCATGTTTGACCAAATGCCATCAGACTTCATGGGGTCCGGAGTCGATGTTGAGGACTCCCAGGGCAACTCCCTCCCTACTGTATACCACTGTGCCACCACCTCTGGTGGGTCTTTCCTGCCGTTGGGACAGAACATACCTGGGGATGGTGATGGCAGTGTCTGGGACATTGTCAGGTATGATTCCGTGAGTATGACTGTCAGGTTTGACTGGTCTGTGGGACAGCTCTCCCAACTTTGGCACAAGCCCCCAGATGTTAGTAAGGAGGACTTTGCAGAGTCAACGGGGCTGGCTTTGCCGTTTCCCGTGCCTAGGTTTCGGTGGTCCGTCCGGTTTCATTCCTTTTTATTGACTGTGTAGCGGTTAGGTACAACTGAGTGGCTTGCGAGGCCATTTCAGAAGGCATGTAAGAGTTAACCACATTGTGGGTCTGGAGTCACATGTCGGCCAGACCAGGTAAGGACAGCAGATTTCCTTCCCGAAAGGACATTAGTGAACCAGATGGGTTTTTACAACAATCGACAATGGTTTCATGGCCATCATTAGACTAGCTTTTAATTCCAGATTTATTAATTAATTTCCACCTTCTGCTGTGTTGGAATTCAACCCATGTCCCCAGAGAAATACCCTGGGTCTCTGGGTTACTAGTCCAGTGACAATGCCACCACCTACCCCCTGGAAGGAGTGTTCGGGGCCTTGGATGGTAAGGAGTGAGGAGGTAAAAGGACAAGTATTACGCCTCCTGCGATTGCATGGGAAAGGGCGAGGTGTCGGAGCTGACCAGGGAAAAGGAAAATGTGTTTGGTGATGGCATGATGCTGGAGGTGGCAGAAATGGTGGAGGATGAGCCTTTGGATGTGAAGGCGGTGGGGTGGAAAGTGAGGACAGGAGAAATGCTGTCGCAGTTCTGGTCTCTGTTCAACATCCCCAAGTGCCTCAAATGCTCAGATTCCTCTATAGTGTGGTATCACCTGCATGGCATGCCTTCAGCATGCAGAATAGTAACTTGCATTCAAAATATTTTTAAATTATCATCTTTTATTAAGATATCAGATAAACATGCGGGTATGTACAATATTTTGAAGTTGCTGTGGAGGAGTCACCATAAGTGAAATAATACCCTAGAACTGCCATTCTTTCTGCACCACCTGCAGGTGATGAGGCCCATTGCAGCCTATTTCAAACAAGAAATAATATAGCTAAGATTCTCAACCCAGGTCAGAAACAAATGCCTAAAAACAACTAATGAACTATATATTGAAATCATTTAACCTAATTTACATAGTTTTATTGCACCGAAGAAGACCATTCAGCCCAACTGATTTATGGTGGCATTTATGCTCCACATCTCACCTTCCCCACATCTCTTTACTTCATTTAACCCTGCAGTGCCCACTATTCCTTCCTCCCTCAATTACTAATCTCGCTTCTTCTTGAATGCCTCTGCTATTTACCTGAACTGAGTCAGTTGCATAAATTTAGGAAAGCTTTAATATATTGAACAAGTTTTGTCATTTAAACTTCACCCTTAACGTGCTTAGGCACCCAATAAAAGAACAAAGGCTACTTCGAAAGCAACTTCCAAACCTGCAACCTCAGCAAGGGCAACAGATGCATGTGCCTTGCCATCCTGACTTAGAAATACAGCACTGTTCACTGTCGCTGGGCCAAAATCCTATAATTATAATTAATTTTTGAAGTTACAAGGTCCGTTCTGACAAACGCACCCACTGAAACAGACTCAGTGGTTTTCTGTGTCAGTGACTATCACGTGGACAACTACGGGAGCCTAAATATTTGAATGCAGTAAGTACAGTAGAACTGTCAGAATACAAACAAGTTGCAAACTGAAAGCCTGCATAACTTCAGAGCAATAAATTGAGTACATAGTTAACAGAAAGACTTGCAGTTATAACAAAGCCTGCCCACAACCTTAGGACATCCCAACCCAGACCCATTTCAGAGCCAGTACTTTTTCGAAGCGTCATCAGTTTTAAAAAGCATGACGTCCAAAGGGCACATAGCAAGCTTCCAAGTCAGGATGGCGTGCTGCTTGGAGGTGGTGATTCCATGCGTATGTTGCCCTTGTCCTTCTATGTGATAAAGGTTATGGACTTTGGAATTATGCTATAAAACGCCCAGGTGAGTTGCTGTAGTGCAGATTGTCGATGGTACACACTGTTGCTACTGTGCACCAGTGATGGAAGGAGTGAATGTTTCACGTGGTGGATAGGGTGCCGATTCAGCGCACTGCTTTGTCCAGCATGGTGTCAAGCTGTGAATGTTGTTGGAGCTGCACTCATCCAGGCAAGTGGGGAATATTTTATCACAATCCTGACTTGTGTGTTGGACAGGTTTTGGGGAGGGAGATGGTGAAATACTTGAAGAATTCCCCACCTCTGATCTTCTCTTGTAATCGCAGTATTTAAATGGCTTCTCCAGTTCCGTTTCTGGTCAATGATAACCCCCCACAATGTCCATGGTGAGGGAATTCAGCGATGGTAATGCGATTGAACATCATGGGGAGATGGTTAGATTCTCTCATGTTGGAGATAGTCATTGCCTGGCACTTGTGCAGTGTGAATGTTACTTGCCACTTATCAGCCCAAGTCTGAACATTGTCTCGGTCTTGCTGCATTTGGATACTGAGTGCCTCAGCATCTGAAGAGTTGCAAATGATCGTGAACATCGCACAATCATCAGCAAACATTCCCACTTTGGACTTTGTGATGGAGGGCACGTCATTTTTTTTTATATATTCCTTTGCAGGATTGGGCGCCACTGACCAGGCCAGCATTTATTGCCCACCCCTAATTGCCCTTGAACTGAGTGGCTTGCTAGGCCATTTCAGAGAGCATTTAAGAGTCAACCACATTGCTGTGGGTCTGGAGTCCCAGGTGGGTTTTTACAACAATTACCAATGATTTCAATTTCATGGTCATCATTAGACTGGCTTTTAATTCCAGATTTATTAATTGAATTCAAATTTCACCATCTGCTGTGGTGGAATTCAAATCCATGCCCCCCAGAGCAGTAGCCTGGGTCTGCATTACTAGTCCAGTGACATTACCACTACGCCACTGCCCCCCTGATGCAGCAGATGAAGACGGTTGGGCCGAGGGCACTGCTCTGAGGAACTGAGTGGCTTGCTAGGCCATTTCAGAGGGAAGTTAAAAGTCAACCACACTGCTGTGGGTTTGGAGTCACATGTAGGCCAGATGGGGAGTAAGAATGGCAGATTTCCTTCCCTAAAGGGCATTAGCAACCCTGATGGGTTTTTAAGACAATCCAGTAGTTTCACAATCATCATTACAGAGACTAGCTTTAGATTCCAGATTTATTAATTAGTCGAATTTAAATTGCTCCAGCTGCAATGGTGGGATTTGAACTAATCTCCAAAGCATTAGTCCAGGCCCCTGGGTTATAGTCCAGTAACATTACCACTATGCTACCACTCCTGGTCCCAGAATAGTGCCATAGGATCTTTTACATCCACCTGAGCACGCAAAACAGGGCCTCAGTTTAATGTCTCAATCTAAAGACAGCACCTCCAATAGTGCAGCACTCCCTCAGTACTGCTTTTGTGCTCGTCTCAGTACTGGAACTGAACCCACAAGCTTCTGACTCAGAAGCAAGAGTCACGGCTGATATGTTTCTGTCCCTTTCCCAGTGCCATTTTTTGTAATCTATTTCCTAATAAGCTAGACCCTAACACAGACAGCCACCTGCATCAAGCAAATGGCGCTAAGCATTTGCCATTGCCATAGGAGTTAATTAGAAAGGCACCACTTACACTGTATTAAGCATACCAAGTATTTTGGGTAGTTCAGTAAGTACTTACTGATATAAAAAGCTGTGGTGATTTCAAAGTTAGGTCTCCAAGAAGTCTCAGTCAGATGTCTGTACCACATTAATGCTCTGCATTATACTTAGTGATTCAAAAAGCTGTGCCGATTTCAGGCAAAGTCAGGTCTTTAAGCAGTCTCAATGAGTCGTTCACATCTGGTTCAAGTGAGATTATTTCAGTGATAACATTCTGGATGCAACTGCTAACAATGAAGAAAGGCAGTTGCTACTTGCTTTAAAAAAAAAATACATTGGTCACTTGCCTTCTTGATTTTACCATCCAACACAAATAGTGGGCACATCAAAGGACTGTAAGCAGTGGAGACTATACAGACAAATATATATATATATATTTATACTATATATAACACTCCGCAGAACACTGCTCCAAATAATCAGGAATGTTGACAACGACATTGGTTCTCAAACTGGGATCCGTAAGACTTCCCAGCGGGTCTGCGAAATGTCCATGGGACCCGTTGCTGCAACGGAGTAAATTTGGCACAGTGGTTGGCTATTATTTTGATTTCCTTCATCTGCTCAAGTGGTGCAGGCAAGAACTCCCGTACCAGGGAATTCAATGTCAGGCCCAGGGGTCTGTTGCACTCACAGAGCAAGACATTGGTAAGCAATTACCAGGTGGGAGCCAGGTCTGAGGCATACATAACCAAATGAGCAGGGCCTCAGACTGACTGAGGATTCCAACAGGCCCCAGAGACACCAAGAATGGATTCGCAGGGATGGGGCTGTGAGCAATTAGAAAGGAGCCACATCAACCTTGTTCAGGGATCTGGAAGGACGACCAAGCTGAGTTTCCTTCACTGAGTACAGCAGCTACTCGGGCTAAAGCCATGGTACCAGTCACTGGTGGTGTTCTGATGCAGAAATGCTGCACAACAGGCAGTGTCAGCGATATTCCAGCACAGAAAGGCTAGTAAACAGCCAAGTAGGAGAAAAAAAACTCAGCAGTTGTGAGTAGGCAGGGTGGAAGGTTACATCTGAAACTGTGCCAGTGTTACAAACAGGAACCATCAAATCTAATCCCACTCTAGGAAGAACAGGGATATGTCACATAGTGTAGTATTCAACAGTCATGTTGCTGAACCTGTAGGGTTACCTTTCAGCTGTAAGGAAAAGTTTTCACATCACCAATCGCATCAATGCTCACTATATCAGACACCCCTTGCAAATTTCATGCACATCCCTTTAACAGGACACCGATGAACTTTACAATCAAAAATGTAAATGAGTTTACAGTATTATAATTTAGATTGGGAGTCTGTGATTACTAATCCATTTGAAATGGGGTCCTTCAACCAAAAATGTTTGCGAACCACTGGTCTACCACAGGCTAGGATTTAATTGTGTGGATTGTAACGTTAAGATTTATAATTAAGTAAATGTTTCAGGATTACCCACAGGAGTCAAGGAGAAACTTCACGGTTCGTTCAAGGAAGTTTTACTTTTGGTTCTCCACATCCCTTCATGAGGTTAAACAATGTAAGAAAATTATAAAGATGAAAAAGGCCATTTAGCTAATTAAAGCTCATTTCCCAGCACGCAATTACACTATAATCCTCATCCACAGATGCTGCCCTGTGCTGAGTATGTCCAGCATTTTCTGTTTTTATGCCATAATCATGTTTTTGTTGAGATAAATGGATAGAGACCATTACAGAGCATACTGTATGTGGCCTGTTTAAAAGAAAGGGTTCAAGTAGTTCAAACAGCATTTTTAATTCTGTAACTTTCATCTTCTATTCAATGCTGACCATTAAAGGTGTAGAAAAAGTCACAATCACATCACATCATCAGTTTTTAAAACTTTTTATTTTTTTGTTTTTTAAATTTTTTTTTATATTATCTACAAAGTAAAAGTTTTTTTTTAACTTAAAAGTTACACCACTGTCTGGGGACAGTGCTCTCCTCCAGCAATCTCTATTCATAAATAATCCACCAGTTCACAACCGGAATTTGTTACAAGATGAAGTTCAAGTTTGGTTAGAAGCAGAGGGTTCTGGTTTGCCAAATCTGGATGGCTTGCAGCAGGAACAAACATTTTATTAGTTCTTTCACCATGAGAAGTTCATAACTTAGAAGGGTCAGGCAAAATAAATACATTCCAGTTATCAGAAAGCAGATTTGGGGTATTTTGTCAGGCTGTTGATTGGACACACTGATTCCAGAATTTCCACTTGGCGCTCAGTTCCTTCTCGCCATTCTATCTTGCCTTCCTCACAAGAGCAGCCACTGAATCACTCAGCAACACATTCCTACTGGATGTTCTGTGACAGCACATGGTTTAGCATGAGAAGACAATTTCTAGTACTCTGTGCTTCTGGTTCCAGGTTTTAGGGCGGGGAAGGATATGTGACATCAAGTGGCCTGTCGCTTACTGTAGGACAGGACTACAACTGCTGCTGATGATGGGCTTGTACTAATGGGAGATGAAAAAGAGAAAAGAGTTTTAAGTTATCAAGTTAACTCCATAAACACAGTCAAGCAGGAATTTTGTTTGGCTTGTCCATTCACTTCCTTCCCCACCATTTTCCAAGGCCACAAACACTCCTTCCAAGTGAAACAGCAATTTACAAGTACATTTCAAGCTATAGATGATGGGAAGTGCCAGGCAAAGCTTAAGTATTACATACTGATATCATGCATAGGCTATTCTTTCACAGACCCAAGTTAAAAGCAGCATCGGTGCAAAGATTCTGCTTGTCCCTGGTGCTTACTCTCTTGCTGGCAACAAGAAGGGAGATTGGCCAGGTTGTCCCAGCTTTCATTTGCCATTTGAAGGGTTGGCCAGCGACCTTCCTGGTTGAAGAGGTGGCTGACTGCCCAACCCTAGCTAATGCGCGGTCAGGGAGAAAATCCAGTCCTTTTAATGTCAGTAGCAGAGTGTGAGCAACATAAATTCAGTAAAGATGTACCAAATTCCACAGAATTTATCTACTTAAATTAGCTTTACCCTAAGCCTACAAGTCAAACCTTTGCTACAAATTGTCAATGGAATGCTGAATTTCTACTGCTAATTTTGCCATTACTCACCCTGCGGGTGTGCCATGTAGGAGAAGTGTGTAGTTGAGGAAACTGGAATGGGTGGCAGTGCACTCTGAGGGATGGCACCTTGACCACCTGGTGGCTGTGCTGGCATCAGCATCATGGGAGGATGGGTAGCAGCAGGGTGGTGTGGAGGGCCCATTCCAGACTGTACATGTGCCTACAAAGAAAAGTAAAGCAACAAAGTAGTAATTACTCCTATTAAATAAGTAATGTAAACTGGCAGTAGCTCATATGTACACATTTCCAAAAACTGTACTGAACAGTATTGCTTGTGTTAATTGCATGCAAGTGTGCTACATTCAAATGCTGCTGTAATTGATGCAATTTAACTTACAGCTTTTGCAACAGTAGCTATCTTTGTGCTACTTCAGTGCAACTGTGCTGTACCAGAGTGTGACCCAGCACAACTCACTTACCAATCTTCTTTGGCCTCCTTATCTTGAGAGACAATGGATATGCGCCTGGAGGTGGTCAGTGGTTTGTGAAGCAGCGCCTGGAGTGGCTATAAAGGCCAATTCTAGAGTGACAGGCTCTTCCACAGGGGCTGCAGAGAAATTTGTTTGTCGGGGCTGTTGCACAGTTGGCTTTCTCCCTGCGCCTCTGTCTTTTTTCCTGCCAACTACCAAGTCTCTTCGACTCGCCACATTTTAGCCCCGTCTTTATGGCTGCCCGCCAGCTCTGGCGAACGCTTGCCTACATTCACATCAGGATCAGGCTGGAAACAAGCTTCTCTGCTGCTGCATCTCTCGTATCAGCTGATGGATGTGAATTATTGTTCCAATTTGGAAGCAAATCTCAAGCAAGATTCAATATCTCAGTAACAAAAACCAGCCACGGTACAGTACTTTGGGATATGAATACCCTCCTATCCCACATGCAAATCTAAGATAAGGCAGAAACATATTCTTCATCACAAAATCCTACCCCACTTCCAAAGAGTATCCCAAAGATAAAGATATTTTATTTCATATTTAGCAACCATCAAGATGATACAAAAGAACTAGGCTTTGAACTGGTCCAGAGAATTAGATTTTTTTTGTTCAGAAATTGAGAATAAACCAGAAACATCCTATTTCCACCACAGATTTTCTGTCTGGGCACAAATTCTAAAAGGTTATCATATTTGTATTATAAAATAATACAAATTTTTTATTCAACTTTGCAATCAGTCAACAAAAATATCCTTGCGGAAAAAGTAGCAGCCAGCCTCTTCCCAAAAATAGCACATTCTACCAATATGAAGTCACAACCACAAAATGATAAAACGCTCTCCCACTGATAATCCTAATCTTTGAACTTGTCACCATCTGATAGGGAGGCATTTATAATACTTCACCCTTCCCAAATCTGGACCCTCAAAAAAGAATTCCTTCCTAATAAACAATTAAGTATAGAGCAGTTCCTTTATTAAAGGAAAATCTTTCAAACCATACAAAAGAATTGTAAACTGCTACAAGGTTTATATGAATAAGTTACTCCAAAAGACTTCTGGTACATTTGCTTACCTGTGGTACATGTGTCATATGTGGTGGATTAGAATATCCATGTTGAACTTGCTGAGGGTGAAGTGTATAGACAGTCTGCTGTGCTGACGGAAAGCTGGTCTGAGGAGACTGTGGACTCGGACCTTGTGTCATAGAGGGTGGAGTTGGTGTAAGAGTTGTATGATAGATTGCTTGCTGCTGTTGAGGGTTGCCCAAGTGAAGGGTCTGAGGAGCCTGATGTTGAGGATGCTGGAACAAAAAAAATTAATGAAATACTTGAAAGTCAAAGAATTAACCTGAAAAACAAATTAGTATTGATTACAAAACGGTGTACAACCACATCCTAAAAGTTTGTTCTTTTTCTCAGTAATACTAAGTACAGGAGACATACAGTGGCTGCTAAACCTATGAAAGATGCTAGACAAATGAATGTGGATTTCATCAAGAAATGAAAAGGCTCCAAAACCAGAACATTTAGTGTCATTTCTCATTTGCACCCCCCCAATCCCCTGCCGCCCATATAAATACATCTTACCAGAGTCTAAGGTGCAGGACAATGAAACACCAACACACTGACTAGAATATAACAGCATACCAATTCTGCAAAATAGACTGCATTAGAGTTTAAGTTGTTTTTATTGTCATTAAAAATTCTCAGTTTTGGCCAAGTTAAACTTTGTTGGTCATTATCTCCCCTTTCTACTTCACACCATTCCTTCACAATGAGGATGGGCAGAAACAACTTACTCCTTGATCTTGGCCTATGCTGCTCTGCAACTGGTTGCTGAGTAGTACACAAAATAAGTCAGAGAAGACTAAGCCTTAAATTTATCTGTCCCCTGCCTGCCCTTACTGTGGAAAAGTATCTAGGTGGCCCTGTGCAGTGCTTCCATGGATGAATCGGGATCTTGCTAGATAGGGAAATGATGACAGAAACTACAATAGAAGAAAAACTCTCCTCCTGGCACTTTAAGTAAAAAGGCCTGAAATTTTGCGACTGGCTTTCTAAATAACTTTGAAAATGTTACCATTAACCTGCATTGCCACAGAATGATGGGTTCCATGGTCCAACTACAAAAGTGCCTTAGCTGAAAGGGTCATTGTTCCTCTTGAACATGCTGCCCAAAAGGTACACAAGAGAACCTCAATTGAGCCTGCAAAGGTCACAAGTAGGAGAATTTTTCTTTTACCTTCTACTACATTTTAAGGTTTTAGATTTGAATACAGCAAAACTAATAGTTCTGACTTAGCTGTTCCTTTTTGTCTACCACCGCTTTACAAAAGATACCCCAAAGTAAATTAACTGGAGGCAGTCAGAGTTCCTTACCTGGACTGGGCTTTGTGCTGGATGACTGCCAGCATGTTGTCCTTGTTGCTGTCCAGTTGGGGTAGCAGATGGTTGTGGGTGTGAAGGATGTGGATGTAGGGTAGCAGTTGGGTGGGGTGCAAACTGCTGATGAATTGGGCCAGGGGAGACTAGAAATAAAAGTAAAACATCTGTTATCCAGTTTTCTAATTATAATTCTACCTTCATTTGCTGGTAACTTCAGAACGGCATCCATGAAAATTGCAAGCAATCCTGTCAAAAAACAGCTCAAATATGAATTTACTGCAACACTCTCATCAATGAAAATGTCCAGTGAGCACTTGAAACTGTATGAATAGGCTGAAGCATTAAAAGAACAAACAGTGATGGTTAATTTGACTCGTCAAAAAACAAAGTGTAGAAACAAGAAAAAGCTATTCAGTCTACTGAACTCACTCCACTACCAAAACCCCATTTTAAAAGCCTCATGAAACAAAGTTTCATCCTTTCCCCATCCAAATCAATATCCATGTATACCAGTTGCAATGGGAACTCAAAACTGTTTCTCGCGAATGCTTTAGCTGAGTCAGCATTTACTACACCACATTAGGTGTCAGTCCAATCTGTGGGTTAATTATCCATTTAGAAGTTAAAATTTTTAGCTAAGAAGTTAATCATGGCCTCTAGTTCTCCTAGACTATCCTTGCACAAATGACTGCATTCACAGTATTTCCTTTCATTATTTTTGTAACCTGTATCACATTCATCCCATTAATCTTCCATTAAGTAGAAGAGATTTCATTTTTAGAAACTCTCTTTAGTTAGATGCTTTAAAGCTTTGCATCACCTATGCTGGCCTTCCTTGAATCCTTTACATCTATCCTTTCTTAAGAATGGTGAATACAGCTGGACAAAATACTTTCAAGTCCTAAATCGATGTTCTTATACACACATCATTTATTTTTATGACTGCTGTGGTAACACATTCAATATTTGGCAATTATTCTTAGACCTTTCTGCTAATTTAGATTAAGATTGGGTAATTAGTATATTCAAATTATCCAATGTTATGAACAAAATGTAGTGGTGTATTGTGCAGTACATTATAACATATTATATACTTTTTAACTGGGAAAAAAGACCTTAAATGCTCTGTACCGGAAGAAAATGAGTTGAAACTGCTCTGCTATATCGTTTTGTCATTGAGACAAGAGCAAAAATATATTAAATACTAGCTGACACTGACTATAGTGGTATCACCAGTATTCTCTAACCCTCATATCACTCTGGAGAATCTACTCTGCATCCCCTCCAAGGCCAGGGTATTTTTCCTGAGGTTCAGAACTCAAAACTGAAAGCAGTCCAGCTGGGGGCTGGCCAAGGCTCTGTACAAATGTAGCCTCACTTGCTCACTTTTGTTTTCCAACCCCCTTGAGATAAAGGTTAACATTCTACAGTACCAGAGACCCCTGTGCAATACAAATTATCAAAGAAATACAATTAAAATAGTGGATTTAACCAATAAATATCGTTTGACAGAGCCAAGCGATCCCACAACCAATGGATCAGATCAAAGTTCTGCAGTCCTACCACATCCAGTCATGTGGACAATTAAACAGCTAACGGGAAGAGGTGGCTCCACAAATATGTCCTCAGTGATGGGGGAGCCCAGCAAGTCAGTACAAAAGACATGGCTGAAGTATTTGCCACCATTTTCAGCCAGAACTGTAGAGTGGATGATCCATCTTGGCTTCCTCCTGAGGTTCCCAGCATCATAGATGCGAGTCTTCAGACAATTCGATTCACTCCACGTGATATCAAGAAACGACTGAGGCACTGGATACAGCAAATGCTCTGGGCTCTGACATCATTGTGCTCCAGAACTAACTGCACCCTTTGCCAAACTATTCAGTACAACTACAACACAGGTATCTACCCAACAATGTGGAAAATTGCTCAGGTATGTCGTGTCCACAAAAAATAGGACAAATCCAATCTGGACAATTACCACCCCAGTCTACTCTCAATCATCAGCAAATTGATGGAAGGTGTTGCTAACAGGGCCATCAAGCAGCACTTACTCAGCAACAACCTGCCCACCGATTTGGGTTCTGGCAGGGCCTCTCAGCTACAGACCTCATAACAGCCTTGGTCCAACCATGGATAAAGGAGCTGAATTCCAAAGGTGAGATGAGAGTAATTTCCCTCGGCATCCAGGCAGCATTTGACCGAGTGTGGCATAAAGGAGCCCTATCAAAATTGAAGTCAATGGGAATTGGGGGAAAACGCTCCACTGGTTGAAGTCATACTGAGCACAATGGAAGATCATTGTTGTTGTTTGAGGCCAACCATCTCAGCCCCACAACATCACTGCAGAAGTTCCTCAGGGTAGTGTCCTGGGCCCAACCATCTTCAACTGCTAATTAATGACCTTCCCTCCAACATAAGGTTAGAGGTGGAGATACTCACTAATGAATGTACAGCGTTCAGTGCCATTCGTGACTCCTCATACTGATGCAATCCGTGCCCCCATGCAGCAAGACCTGGACAACATTCAGGCTTGGGCTGATAAGTGGCAAGTGACATTAGCAGCACACTAGTGCCCACCAATGACCATCTCCAAAAAGAGGGAATCTTCCCCTGACATTCAACAGCATTACCATCGTTGGATCCCCCACCATCAATATCCTGGGGCTTATCATTGCCCAGAAACTTAACTGGACCAGCCATGTAAGCATCTTGGCTACAATGCAGGTCAGAGGCTGGGAATTCTGCAGTAAAGACCTACAATTTATCCTATTCTTGTTTGAACATGGGGTGAAGAATCAATGCATTTTCCAAGTTTCTTGCTTCTTTTCCTGCAGCGAGTAACTCACCTCCTCATTCCACAAAGTCTATCCACCACCTACAGGCAAATAGTCAGGACTGTGATGGAATACTCGCCACTTGCCTGGATGAGTGCAGCTCCAACAACACTCAAGAAGCATGACACCATCCAAGACAAAGCAGGCTGCTTGACTGGCATCCAATCCACCACCTTAAACATTCACTCCCTCCACCACTGGCATATAGTGGCGGCAGTGTGTACCATGAACAAGATACACTGCAGCAGCTTGTCAAGGCTCCTTCGAAAGCACCTTCCAAACCCACGTCCTCTATCACCTAGAAGGACAAGGGCAGCAGATGCATGGGAACACCAACATATGCAAGCTCCTATCCAAAGTGATACACTATCCTGGCCTGGAACTATATCGCTGTTCTTTCACTGTGGCTGGGTCAGAACCCTGAAAGTCCTTCCCTAAAGGACTGTGAGTGTACCTACATCAGATGAACTGCAGCAGTTCAAGGCAGCGGTTCACCACCACCTTCTCAAGGGCAGTTAGGGATGGGCAATAAATGCCCAGTAATGCCCACATCCCAAAAACGAATAAAAGTTAAAAACTGTCATGATGACTTACCATACATAGCATGCGTTTGTTCAGCAGTAGGATACTGTGCTGTAGATGAAGGGACCATTCCCGGTTGTCCATGACCAGGTGGTGCCATCATTCGAGCGTTACTCTGCATTACTTGGCTGTACATTTGAGGCTGCATGAAGGAAATATTGCCAGTAAAATTAAGTATGCACACAGACAAAGTAACTATGTTTGCATTACCCAAGTGTCTGTGGTATTGCTCTCATGTTTGACTAATGGAGATTAAGTACTACAAATCTCAAAATACCAATTGCCAAAATAAATCAGCTGCAATAGTCAGTACATTGAATTTAACTCAATAAATTGGCATTGATTTACCAATTAAATGTGACACAACATTCTCCATTCATAGTTTTGTCTACATGCATGTAATAAAATCAGACACTATCTGCAACTTGCAGTGTCAGTTTAGTCAAGAATTATTCAAACATTGTAATTTAACCTGGAAGCACCTACATGCAAAACAATATAAAAGCAAAATACTGCAGATGCTGGAAATCTGAAATAAAAACAGAAGGTGCTGGAAATACTCAGCAGGTCTGGCAGCATCTGTGGAGAGAGAAGCAGAGTTAACATTTCAGGTCTGGGACCTTTGCCAGTTCTGATGAAAGGTCAGACATGAAACATTAACTCTGCTTCTCTCTCCACAGATGCTGCCAGACCTGCTGAGTATTTCCAGCACTTTTATTACATACAAGCCAATCTTTGAAATTTACCTGTGATTGATAATGTGCTACAGACTGTACTAAGGGCTGGTTAGCAAACTGTTGCGGGTTATAAGTGACATATTGTGAATAAGCTGGAGCAGTAGAAACAATCTGGCCAGCTGCACTAACTGGATGCATCATAGTTGGTGTGCCCTGAGGATGGTGCTGATCTGGTCGCTGCTGTGGCATGGTTGGCACTGAAAAAAAGAGGTAACAATTAGCAAGGACACAGAGACCCTCAATGTCTAATCAAAGACTGCACAAGGAAAAAAATATTCAAAGAATAATTTGATAAGGACAGCAGAGATGATTAAAATGCTCATCTGATCAGACAATATTTCTATTATGCTTGATGGTGGCTCACTTCTAAAAAGAGGACATCTGAGCATCAACAAAAACACCCTGTAATCATCTCAATAGACACGAAGGAAATCAAGGTATATGCAGATAGGGTTGGAAAGTGGAATTAAAGTAGATCAGCAATGATCTTACTGAATGGCGGAGCAGGCTCTAGGGGCCATATGGTCTGCTCCTATAGGCAATGTTTGAGAGTTATTTTTGCTTAGTGAATGTTTCATTTCAAAATGAACAGTTTAGTTCATGTTTCATAAGAGTGCACCAAATGAGAAATAACAATTGCACCATGAGCTTCCAAAGAAGCTAGGAACTGAAATTACAAGCTACACTCAAGGTGCAAATGCATTTTCTGCTGCTTCATTGCTACAACCTATTATAAGAACATAAGAAATAGGAACATGAGCCGGTGATCTTATTGAAATATAGAAGATTTTGAGGAGGCTTGACAGGGTAGATGCTGAGAGGATGTTTCCCCTCATGGGGGAATCTAGAACCGGGGGCAGAGTTTCAAAATAAGGCGTCACCCATTTAAGATAGAGATGAGGAGGAATTTCTTCTCTCAAAGGGTCATTAATCTTTGGAAATCTTTTGCCCAGAGAGCAGTGGAGGCTGGGTCATTGAATATATTGAAGGCTGAGTTAGACAGACTTTTGAAGGGAGTCAAGTGTTATGGGGGCTGGAAGGAAAGTGGAGTTAAGGACACAATCAGATCAGCCATGATATTATTGAATGGCAGAGCAGGCTCAAGGGGCCAAATGGCCTACTCCTGCTCCTATTTCTTATGATGCTCAGATGTCAGCTTTTTAGAAATGAGCCACTATCATGCATAATAGAAGCACTGTGATCATTTGAGAGATTTTTTAATACTGTCCTTATCCCTTGATTCCCTCAGTGTTTAAAAATCTGTCAATCTCAGACTGAGCATCTACAGCCCTCTAGGGTAGAGAATTCCAAAGATTCACAACCCGGCATCTTATCCTTAGACTATGACCCCTAGTTCTAGATTCTCCAGCCAGGGAAACAATCTCTTAGCATCTACCCTGTCAAGCTCTGAAAGGATTTTATACATTTCGATGAGATCACCTTTCATCCTTCTAAACTCCAGACAATAGGCCCATTCTATGCAGTTTCTCCTCATTGATTCCTGGGATGAGAGTGTTGACCAATCGAGTAAAGCTTTATTGTACTCCCTCTAAGGCAAGTATATACTTTCTTAGGAAAGGCGGCCAAAACTGTACATAGTACTCCACGTGTAGTCTCACCAAAGCTCTATATAATTGCAACAAGACTTCCTTACTCTTATACTCCAACCCCCTTGCAATAAAGGCTAACATATCATTTGCCTTTCTAATTGCTTTCTGTATCTTCATGTTAACTTACTGTGATTCATGTACAAGGACACCCAAACCCCCCTCTAAATAACATCTCTAAAGTTTAAAAAAAAATTCTACTTTTCTATTTTCTTACCAAAGTGGATAATTTCACATTTCCCCACATTATCCTCCATCTGCCACTCTCTTGCCCACTCACTTAACCTGTCTATATCCTTTTGCAGCCTCTTTGCACCCTCCTCACAGCTTACCTTGTCACCTAGCATTGTACCATCAGCAAACGTTAATACAATACACCAAGTCCCCTCATCTAAGTCATTGACATAGATTGTAAGTAACTGAGACCCTAGTACTGATCTTTGCAGCAACCCATCAACCATATAATGACCCATTTATTCACATACTGTTTTTAGTCCAGTAACCAATCCTCAATTCAAGCTAATTCATTACTCCTAATCCTATGAGCCCTAATCTGATGTAATAACCTCATGTGGCACTGTATCAAATGCCTTTTGAAAATCCAAATAAATTACATCCAATCGTTCCCCCTTACCTACCTTGCTAATTACATACTCAAAAATCTAATAGATTTGTCAAACACTACTGCCCGTTAATAACACACCATGTTGGCTCTGCCTAAATCATATTTTCCAAGAATTCTTTTACTACATTGCTAATAATAGACTCTAACATTTTTCCTACTGCTGTGTTAGGCTAACTGGCCTGACGTATCCCCATTTCTCTCTCCATTTTCAAATAGTGGCATTATATTTGCAACTTTTCAATTCACGGGACTCTTCTAGAATCTAGGGAATTCTGGGAAAAAAAAAACTTGCATTTATATAGCACCTTTCATGGCCACCGGCTGTCTCAAAGCACTTTACAGCAATGAAGTACTTTTTGAAGTGTAGTCACTGCTGTAATGCAGGAAATGAAGACCAAAACCAATACAACCACCACCTCCATAAGCAGCTCTTTTAAAATCCTAGGATGTAGGCGATCAGGTCCAGGGGATTTGTCAGCTTTTAGCCCCATTAACTTCTCCAGTAATTTTTCTTTGCTAATATAATTACTTTAAGCTCCTCACTTTCATTAGGTCCTTAATTCCCCACTATTTCTGGTATTTTTTGTGGCTTCTGTTGTGAAGTATTGTAAAAATATTTGTCTAACCTTTCTGCCATTTCCTTATTCCCCATTATCATTTCTCCTGTTTCGGCCTCCAAGGGACCCACCTTTACTTTTGCTAATCTTTTCCCTTTTGCATACTGGCAGAAGTTCTTAGAATCTGTTATTATATTTCTTGCTATTTTGCTCTCATTCCATTTTTCCCTATTTTATTGATTTGTTCATCCTTTGCTGATTTCTAAAACCCTCCCTCTCATCTGATTCAGTGCTCTTTTGACAACCTTGTATAGAATCATGCAATGGTTACAACACAGAAGGCCATTTCACCCATTGGCTTTGCGCCGGCTCTCTGCTAGAGCATTTCAGTTAATCCTACTACCCCATCCTTTCCTGTAAATCTGCACATTTTATCACCCTCTGGTGCTTACCCAATTCCCTTTTGAAAACCACAATTGAATATGCCTCCACCACACACTCAGATAGTGCATTCCAGATCCTAACCACTCGCTGTGTAAAAAAAAGTTTTCTCATGGCACCGTTGGTTCTTTTGCCAATCACCAAAAATCAGTGTCCTCTGGTTCTTAACCCACTGCCAAAGGGAACAGTTTCTCTCTATCTACTCTGTCTATACCCCCTCATCGCTTTGAACACCTCAATCAAGTCTCTTCTCCAAGGAGAACCACCCCAGCTTCTCCAATCTATCCTTGTTACTGATGTCCCTCATCCCTGGAACCATTCTAGCAAATCTACTCTGCACCCTCTCTAAAGTCTTCACATCTTTCTTAAAGAGTGGTGCCCAGAATTGGACATAATATTCCAGTTGAGACCGAACCAGTGTTTTATAAATGTTCGTCATAAAGCCCTTGCTTTTGTACTCTACGTCCATTTTTATAAAGCTCAGGATCCCATATGCTTTTTCAACTATTTTCCAAACTGCCCTGGAACCTTCAACAATTTCTCTTTCTGTTCCTGCACCCCCTTTAGAATTGTACCCTTCAGATTATATTGCTTCTCCGCGTTCTTCCTACCAAAATGCATCAATTCACATTTCGCTGCCTTAAATTGCATCTGCCATGCATCCACCCATTTTAGCAGCCTGTTGACGTCTATCACTATTCTCCTCACAGTTCTCAATACACAATTGTAAACACTTTCTTTTAATCTAATACTATCCTTAACTTCTACTGTTAACCATGGTTGGTCCACTTTTCCCATTGGGTTTTTATTCCTCAGGGGAATGTATGTCCATTGAGATTATGAATTATTTCTTTAAAATATTTTCCACTTACTAGTCAAATCTTTTAGTCTAACTCCCCAATCTACCTTAATCAACTCTCCTCTCATACTTATGCAATTGACTTTGTTTACATTTAAAACCATAGTTTTGTTCTTAACCACATCGTTCTCAAACTCAATATGAAATTCTATCATATTATGATTACTCTTCCCAGAGGATCCCTTTCTATAAGATTACTGCTTATAGCAGACAAATCACATTACACCAATGCACCCACAAGAAGAAGTGGGGACCTTATCAGCCACCCAATTACTGAGAGAATCCTGGTCAAACTCCATAATTGCTTCATTATAAACAGAAAATATGGGCAAGAGGGAAAAGAGAGAGGTTTACAGATTTTGCCACTAGAATTTTCAACAACCATTTTTCATGCATTTAAAGATCTATTTTGCAATTGATAATTGATTTGAATCTTTACATTATAGAGATTCAAAGCTCGCAAACCATGCATCTCTGGTCAGCTCATACCAACTTTCAAAGCATGCTGAAAATACAAAGCTAAATATGGAATAAGTGCCATTCAAAAGTAGATTGAACACTATTTAAGAGATTATCCTACATAATTCCCTCAAAACTGACTCATACATCAGACAAGACAAAACCACATTCTCTCACCTTTACCTGCTCTAAATGACTTGGCTTGGTTGATTGGCATGGGAGTCATAGGGACATGATACATGTGAGTTGTCTAAAATTGGAAGAAACAGTGAATGCAGTCAGTCTGGGCATTGAGAATTAAGTTATTACCATAAGAGTACAGATATGTGAGCTTAAAACCGATTAAGATTACAGTTACCATCAAAATAGTCTATGGGGTAGATTTTAAAAACAAGCTTTTTAAAAAAAAAACATTTCATGGGATATGAACATCACTGACAAGGCCGGCATTTGTTGCCCATCCCTCTGGATGCATCGATTATTAAGCTGCAAATTACACAGTGGTAACTACAGAAATGATTTTCCATATTTAATAAACTTAAAATTTAACAAAAAATATTTCAAACTGGTTACCTGTACTCCTGGACTGACTGGAACTGGGTACACCATGTTCTGTGCAAAACACATTGGCTGATTGTACACTGTAGGAGGATGTTGCTGTACCACAATGGATGGACTAGGCTGGGCTTGAGGCCGTGGTGGTGTTGGTGTGGTTGTTGGCTTAGGCTATTAAATTTTAAGAGCAATTCAAGTCTCAATTTGCAGTAATTCACAATTTTGACTGAAACCTACAACTACTTATACTTATATAGCAGCTTTAACATAATGTCATAAGACACTTCAGAGGAGTGTTATAAAGCAAAACTAGACACCGACCTACATCAGGCAATATTAACTAAAAGAAAATTGTGGCACGTATCATTTGTCTTATTACCTAATATAAGTAGGCATAAAAGTAAGCTGCTATGTAAACAATGAACAAAAAATAGGTCTACAAAGTTCTGATATGATTACACCTAACCTTTACAGCAAATTGTGAAAGCTGGTGTCTTCAGTTGAGAGGGGAGAGAGAGAGAAACACGCTTGATTGCTAGACAAGTCAAGCAACTCACTAAAACTCAAGGAACCCTTATTTTCAGCTAAGAGTTTTATATCCCAGTATGCACTTCAAATGGAATTATTGATTTTTTTTTTTTACAAAGATAAATTAATTTTTCAACTGAAAACTCAAGAAAAGACACTCTCCCTCAAAAAGTACATATCAATAAAACAGGTGGTTACAATAACCAACATAAACTACAGTTTAGGCAAAGCAAACAAATGTACAGACACCAGAACTGGTTATTTTAAGACACAATCATGGAGGTTCCTAATTATGTACAATTCCTCTGCATTTGTCTAAAATTAGTGTAATCCTTGGCAGTCTCTACAGAAAAGCAATAAATATGGATGTACTGAAATTGATTATTGTAGATAAGTTTGGAGAAAGTTTGTTCAATGTATTTCCACTTTTAACAAAAGAAAATAATCATCTTACCATATTTTTCCTGTTCAGCTACTCTGGTAATTTCAAATACAGAGTGCTTCCACTGAAAATAGCAAGACCCAAGGATGGCCCTCAGAGCTCCCAAGAAACCAAGTAACCACTGAAAATGCAAATTACCCAGCTGTAGCATGGTTTCCTGGGATTAGGCACCTTGCGAGTGCCTCTCAATGTATTCTGTAGTGATTCTCCAGCTAACTTGCTGTTTGCAACTGACCCACTCTGAAATGTATGGGCTTGTGCCTATAAAGGATGTCACTGGAAGGTTCTAGGAGGGATGAAGCACCTATGAGAATCTCCACATCAAAAATAAATTTTGAAGATAATTAATCAGGAAGACCATTACTTTCTTTCATTGAGAGAGAATTTGTGGCCAGGTTCTTCCCTTCCCTGAATTTGGGGGTGAGAGAAACTTCCCTTCCTCATTACACTTCACCAATAATGCATTGTGTTGGGGTGGGGGGGGAGGGAGAGAAACAAACAAAGAGTGTAACTTACAGGAGTATAGAAAGTCTTGGGATTGAATTCTTTAGCATTGGGATTCAATGTAGATTTTCTAACTTGTCTGAAAAAATAAATATTAGAACATTTATAAGGCTATATGTTTTCCCTGTGCATCATCATTAGAAGATCATCAAGCTGAAACGGTAACTTCTGCTCTCTCCACAGATGCTGCCCAACTTGATTAGTATTTCTAGGATTTTCTGTTTATTTCAGATTTCCAGCATACGCAGTGTTTTGCATTTGCTTAATAATTAAGTTTACTTTAGAGTAAAAACATTTTGTACTGTTAAATATATATTTGCAATTTTTAATTTGGTTCCAATTTTATCTCCAACTGTCTCATGGTGTTCAATTCTACAGGATCTAAAACAGCTGCCAGCCACACAAGGCACTGTACAGCAGTTAATAAGGTTCTTAGAATTCATTGCTTATTAGATTAACCCTCTTGCTGTTTCCAACTAAAATCAGCCAGAGACAAATCTGGATCATATGATAATTTTGTTACATTGAATCTACAGCACAAGTTATTTGGTCTATTGCATCTGTGCCATCTCTTCAACTACAGTTATCTTCCACAATTGCATTTTCCAACATTTTCCCTGCATCCTTTTTTCGAATTCTTTACTTATCCAAAAGCCCTCTTGAATGCTGTTACAGTATCTCTGCCGGGGATAGGCACCGACATGTTGCACCACAGACATTTGACAAAATTATTGACACAGCCACGGACATAGGGGTAATTAATCTGTACATTAAGTGTATAGCCAACTTAATGCCATCAAAACAGTCCAATTTAAAACATATTTCTCCCTATTTAATGAGATACCTGGCATTGACTACTTGTGCAAGCAAAAACAATATCTGCCCACACACCTGATGTAGCGATGCGGCGAATTTGGATTGATGTTTGTCTGTGTTAGGAATGATCGTGATCTCTCTCTTGCTCCCTGGGCTAAATTTTACAGAACCCACCCACCCCCAATGTCAGGAGCTGTGGTGGAAGTGGGCTGGAAAATGTCTCCAGGAAAGGCCCGCCACAAGCCTTGACGTCGGGAAAGCCGGGCTTGATATTGCTGACGGCAGCGAGGCCTTGTGGCGGCCCCCCCCACCACTCGGTGATGGGAGCCCAATTTAAATATATAAATTAATTTAAATAAACAAATCAAGTATCTTTACACTCCTGCCATCTGTCCCGGTGTGATATTCGTGCCGGTGGCCGGCACTCCCCCGCCTTTGGATCCCCATTCAGGGATCCGAGGCGGAACACTAGTGGGGAAGGGGGAGCAGGTAAGTTATTCAGTAAGGGAAGGGGCGTCAGAGTCATATCATTGGTGTAGGGGATGGTGGAAAGGGTTAGAGTGTAAAGTTTATGAACTTTGGAGGGGCAAGGTCAGATACACAAGGCAAGTGTTTTGGGGGCGGGGGGGGAAGGGAGAGGGTAGGTAATTAATTCTATGGTTATTGGGGGTGGGAGAGGGGCAAGATAAATTAAATTTAACATCAATGTGTCTTAAATATTTAAATGTAATGGTAGGGCTCAAAGCCCATTGCGCAGGCGCTGACGCCATTTTTAAAGACAGCTGCTGCCATTGCCACAGATTGATCACTTGTCAAATCCACATCATCGGGTGGGCAGTCTGCCCCAGCTATCTAAGTGAGCCGCTGTGTTTAATATGCCGCCAACTCAGTGACATGCGGGCCACCCTTGTTGTCGCCCACTGCCAATTTTGGCAGCGGGACCATATACTTCAGCCCTCCATGACCACCCACCCTCCCCCCGCCGTCTCGGTGTCCCCCTCCCCCCTACCGTCTCGGTGTCCCTCTTTCCCCCCCCCGCTGGCTCAGTGTCCTTGCCCCCCAAATCCGTGCATTCCCCCCATACCGCCCCCCTCCATGTGTCCAAAGCCCTCTCCCCACCTCTGTTTCCTTCACCCTTGTGTCTAACCCTCTCTTTTCCTCATCGCGTCCATCCCCCTCTTCCCCCCCCCACCACCCCCCAACTTGGGCCGGTGCTTGCTTAACGGCTGCCTGACTCTCAGCGTGATCCATCCGCATCGCGCCTCTGGCTGTGTGCTGGTTCACTTCCTGCTCTCCCCTCGGCCTCTCTACCGCAGCAGCCATTCCCACTCACTCCCCGAACTGCGCAAAAACTCCTGATTGGATCCCTAGACTGGTTATCTGCACTCTCTGTAGACTTGTTGAACTGATCCACAATGGATCGGGGTGGCCAATCCCAGCACACCTGGGCCACAACCTGCCAATCAGCATTCATCCACCCAGGCAGCCCGCTGTCAGTCACAGACATTGACCAATCATGGACAGGTGTCCACCATCTGTCAGACACACGTCTGTGCCAGATGAACACTTTAATAGGAGAGCTGTCAACCAAAGCCGAGCCACGGGCAGTGGCCATCAATCAGAGGATTGGTGGGCTGGATGGAAACCGCAGACCCCTGTCTCTGCCTCAATAATGTGATAAAGCATTCCATGTTCAAATAACCGTGTGGGAAAATTTTTTTTGCTAATCCTCTGTCTATACAACCCTTGTTATGAACAGTCTTGCCATTATATACCCCAAAAGAGTCTCCCAGACTGAGCATAAAGTTTTGAATTTATGAAGTTACTTCGAAAATCAATATAGCAGGCAAGCTTAACAGCTACCAGAAATTAAAAGTATTTTAAAATGCAAATCACAAAATTGTAATGGGGTTGGTTCCTTCATTGGAAGATAGTTTGGATTTTAAGATTATTTTAAGGATAAGGCCTTGCTTTCGATAATTACCAAAAATAGTTTTGCCACAGCTTCAGGTTGCGTTTCATAAACACCATACATTCCCCTCCCCTCACTGCTTTTGGTGAAACTGTAGCATCATGATCTTGTGGTGTCTCCAAATTAGGAAACCAGACTCCTCCTCCAAGTTTTTTAATTGGGAGAATAACAAGTGAGTTTATAACCTGTAGATTTCCACAGTATTCACCTATCCTGGTAATCAGTGTTGAATTATTTTTAGTACACTATTTCTGGTGTGCTTACGTACTCTGGTGTACCTTCCTTTTTATCCTCCTTTTCCTCTTTTTCCAGCTTGCTACTTGGGCCAGTAGTCTGGACTGCCTGGGAGGTCACATCTGGTCCTCTTTTCTGCTCAGAGCTGATGATGTTAGGAGAAGTGCTGGGGCTGCTTGGTTTGCTGCTGCCATTGCTGGTGTTAGCATTTGAGCTGCTCTCACTGACAGATTCTTTGCTGCCTGGTTCAATCACTGTTATTTTCTCTTTGATTGGATCCCTAGATTGGTTATCTGCACTCTCTCTGGACTTGTTGAACTGATCCACAACTGGATCAGGGGTTGGAGTAGTCTGTAACTAAGAACAGCATAATTAATTTTAAATACACAAACTAACGTTAATAATGTCTCAGCATTAGTCATAACAAGTCAGTCAAGTCTATCCTAGGAAAAGCCTATTTAACAGACTCACTGGTCCAAACATTCATTATAATCAATAGTTACTTATTCAGCTCGATTATCTATTATATAACAATGTATTATTACAACATTCCAGAAATACACCTGTAGGTGGCAATGTGAGTGTAACGGTATGCAACAGGGGCAAGTGAAGCAAAAAGTGAGAAACACATTTTTGACAACACAGATGATAAAAATTACAAAAATGTTCTTTTAAAAAGTGCTACAAGAATTTTTCCCAAGAAACAAACTGAAAAGTCATTCTAGGAATAACCTAAAACGCACCAGCAGCCTGGAAAAAGACGGCGCTGAGAACTCCTCAAAGCACATTGCAACTGGCAAGTGAACAAACAAAAGATTGTTAAAAGAAATAAAGAAATCAAAACTCATAACAAGGTGCAAGGGTGGGGGGGGGGGGGGCAAGAGGGGAATGGAGTCAGTGGCAAGTATCTAACTGGTAGTTTAGTTTTTGCTCTCCCCATTTTCTTTTTCATAACATCCTGACAACATTATCAAATAGAACAATGTTGTGAGGAGATTTGGCAAGTTTGTCCTCAGTTGTACAACACACTTGCATTTAAGATTGTGAAAAGGATTGGTACTGAAAAAGTACTCACCCTAAAGTCTTCCCTGAATTTTTTTAAATCTGCTATCTGTTTTTTATGATCTGAAGCCATTGGAGATGTAGCTAGAAAGAGAACACAAACTCAAAATCATATGGAAAATGTGTTATTTTTACCTGCCTGAAATGAAGACAATTACGGTATTAAAAAAGGGTTTGTAAACTAAAAAGCTAATGAATGACGTTTCAAATAGGTGTTGGGACATAACAAAAGCCTTTTGCAAAATACATGCTTGGATTAATTTAATTTAATTAAATTTAGTCTGATATTCAAAGTATACAAAGTAGCAGGGAATTAACTTCCAAATAAGGGCTGAAGGAGGTGAATAAACCTCTGTGGTCTGAGAGATTAAGTACTGATGACAAAATATGACAACAATTAAAATAATTTTGGCAACTCCAAACTGCAAGGGTGCAAAGTTAAAAGACTTCATAGGGTAGGAGAGTATTTTCCTTTAGAAGGCTGTGACAAACTGCACATAAGAATTCCTACAGATACATACAGTCATGTAATACTAACCTTTGATTCCTGGCTTGGTTAAACTAGGGGAAGTACTGCAAATTTCAATAGGCTTTGGATTCTCTTTGTTTACAGAGGGAGAACTCTGCTTCTGTTCCTGAAGCCTGGTTTCTTTAGCTATAAGCAAACACAAAGATAGATAATCCGTTACTTTTAAAATAAATGTATACATAAATGCAAATATTGTGAAACAGATAAGGTTTTTCCACAGACAATCCATCCACAAGAAGCTTAACAGGAATAAGTTTTTTATGTGTCCCGACAATCCACAATTTCATTAAAGGGCCATACACTGCTTCAAATGCAACTCCCACATGACACTCAATAGGTGCTTTATGTGGGATGCATACTGATATTTACCAGAATGGTCAGAACTTGTCTCATTGAAACACTAACTCAGTGAAGAGAACTCCTTTCTTCAGGATGCATTTAATGTTAGACCTACCAGCGCACCTCGCCACAATTCAGTGGTGTTCACTGAAGGATACAAGCTATGCAAACTACATAGATGGCAATATTATTGCTGTTAAATAACCATCTTTTTCAAGGTTTCATCATTGCAGCTTAGAAAAATTCAACCGGTTGTATTAACACACTTTTGGTCTGTTTACACCTCTGAAGTACTTTGGGTCATATTTCTATATTAAAGGCATCATCCAAGTGTAAGTTGTGGCTGTATAATACACCATGAGTGAGTATCCCTCGAGTTGTCTGAACTCTTAAAAATTGAGGGTGCTGAATGAAAATAAAACAATTTGATTGCAAGTAACTGTCCCACCTTGGATACTCTCGGCATCCAGAGTTCAGTCTTAAACAGACCTTCAACAAAGAGGCCCCTTCAAGAGTGAAGAGACCCAAAATACGAAATTTGGAGTAAAAAAGAAAACATCATTTTAAGCCTTAAAATGTAACCATTAACTGAAAACAAACAATAGAGAAGTGGTACTATTAGACCCATACTATTGTTTGTTCTTTGGATGCGCCCGTTTTTTGCTTAAACTAAAAACAGAAACTCATGCTAATAGAGCTACTGTTGCATTTACTGTCGTTCAAGTTTAACAGCTGGAACAAATTATAAAAATGATACAGATTTAGTATTTAAATCCTAACATTTCTACAGTCTATATTAATTACAATCCTTTTTAACTGGAGAAGGTGGTGAGCTCTACCAAGAACCACCATAACAAAAGCAAGATTAATTGTGAATTACTCAGTTATCTGTTCTGTAGTGGCACATGCTCAAAAACACCTTCCATTAGACAGAAATACGAGTTTCCAGGTTAAGCCAGCGGTAGACTTTTTTTTTTAAAACAAAGTATTAGGAGCTAGAATAAAAGAGATAAACAGGGACAAACAAAGCTACTGACAGGAAGAGAGAAGAAATAAACAATTTAAAAAGTTACGGCAGAAATCACCAGGTGTCACCCTTACACTGGGCAGGACTCAGAGCAAGTCATTTCTCATCTCCTGGTTGATAATGCATGACATCAATGGCAAGAGTGCAGAGCAAAATGCTTTTTCTAAAAATAGTGTCAGACAATCAAAATGAGAATTGGAACTTGAAATGAATCATAGTGCAAATGGACTCCTACCCATTAAATCCCACACACAAAGCTTCACATGAAAAACAGTTGCATGGGTAGAGAGAAAAAGGGAAAGTCTGAAGTAGTGCTTTGTGTAGAAAGGGAAGGCAAGAAAAGCACAAAGAGAAGTCCAGGAGCAGCATTTATGATAAGCGGGGAAGGGGGGGCGGGAAGAAGGGAAATAGGGGAAGGAAGATAAGAGAAGTTGGGAGAAGAAATTTCAGCGAGGAGGGGCAAAATCAGTGTGCAGTGTCATAGAGTCAGAGAGATACAGCACTGAAACAGGCCCTTCGGCCCACCGAGTCTGTGTTGACCAACAACCACCCATTTATACTAATCCTACATTAATCCCATATTCCCTACCACATCCCTACCATTTTCCTACCTACACTAGGGGCAATTTACAATGGCCAATTTACCCATCAACCTGCAAGTCTTTGGCTGTGGGAGGAAACTGGAGCACCTGGCGGAAACCCATGCAGTCACAGGGAGAACTTGCAAACTCCGCACAGGCAGTACCCGGGTCGCTGGAGCTGAGAGGCTGCGGTGCTAACCACTGCGCCGCCCCTGTGCTTTTGGGAGGGGGCGGAGAAGAAGAGGAGGAAGCCATTGAGAGTGGGAAGAGCACATGGTAGGATGGAGTGTGCGGGATTAATTGGGGGAGGTGGAAGAATATGGTTAGCTAGAACTGGAGTGGGAAAAAGTTTTAGGCTGCTTGAAGTGGAGGAAAAGGGAGTGCTGAGGCAAATTGAAGGGGACAAGTGTGCTAACAAACAGGGAGGGGTTGAGCAAGGGGGAAAGTGAAAAGAGGGAAGAGAAGATGATTTTTGTGAACAGTGGCTCTGGCTAATCTGTTAAAAAGCTAAATGTTATGATGTTATACCTTCTCGCCCAGAAAGGTAAAAACATATCAATTGGAAATATAAGAATTTCATTTTCATGTAAAAATTCAAATTTTCCTCACAAAAATAATACCTGCAGTCCCTAGAAATGCACTATTAGTTGGGGTTGAGGACTAAATTGGCTCAAAGCTCTGACCAGAACAATCCTACATTCAATGGATTCAAATCCCCAGTGTGCTATTAGGTTTCTTTCCAAAAAGGAAAATTAATTAAAACATTCTTCTCTCATTAATGCAGCAAATTGCATTTAAATAGCACCTTTAATATAGAAAAATGTTCCACAGTGTGTCACAAAGACATATTCAATAAAAAAGGATGACAAGTTAAAGGGGATATTGGAAAATTCTAAATTATTTGTTGCAATTGGGTGAAGTTTTAAAATATGAAGAAAAATAATTAACTCAAATGGCAGAGAATAGTTTTCAATAAATAAAATAAAATTTTCATTCTGAGGAAAGAAATGCAGCACCCATGTTCATTCTAGTTTCCTAAATACAACTTGTATTTATATAGCACCTCTAACATAATAACATTTCCCACAGTGCTTCACAGCAGCACCAACAAAATTTAACACCGAACCAGAGATATTAGGCCAAGTGACCAAAAGCCGGGACAATAAGATCTTAAGGAGCATCTTGAAATGAAAAGTGGCAGAGCGGCTTAGGGAGTGAATTCCAGAGCTAAGGGTGTAGGCAGCTGAAGGCATGGCCACCAATGATCGAGCAAATAAAATCAGGGATGTGTAAAAGACCAGAATTGGAGGAGCACGAAGATCTCAAGTGGTTTGTAGGGCTGGAAGAGATTTACGATTGAGAGGGACAAGGGCATGGAGATAATATTGGCCGGAGAGAGCAGCGAGGGGAGAGGAGCGGCCAGAGAGCAGTGGGGGATGGGGGAGCGGAGCAGCCGGAGAGAGCAGCGAGGAGGGCGGGGGCGTGCGGAGCAGCAGGAGAGAGCAGCGAGGTGGTGGGGAGCGGAGCGGCCGGAGAGAGCAGCGAGGGGGGGCAGCGGAGCGGCCGGAGAGAGCAGCGAGGGGGGGCAGCGGAGCGGCCGGAGATAGCAGCGAGGGGGGACAGCGGAGCGGCCGGAGACAGCAGCGAGGGGGGACAGCGGAGCGGCCGGAGACAGCAGCGAGGGGGGACAGCGGAGCGGCCGGAGACAGCAGCGAGGGGGGACAGCGGAGCGGCCGGAGACAGCAGCGAGGGGTGGAGCCGAGCGGCCGGAGAGAGCAGTGGGGGGGGGGGTTGGAGCGGCTGGAGAGAGCCGCGGGGGGGGGGGGGGGGGGGGGGAGTGGAGCTTGACGCATGGGTGAATACCCGTTAGCGATGCATTGCTGTAAGTGCATGCACAGAGGCCGACCAGGCGTGCTGCCCGAAGATGCACACGTCACACGATGACGTCATCGGCACATGCACTAACCAGTCCTGGCAAGTCGGAACACAGCGCACGCATAGCGAGCAGGAGACCATCTGCGCATGTGCGCATCTTGGCGCATGCGCAGCCTGATGATATCAGTGGCCGGCTGCGTTGTCAGGAATCACTTTGAAATTTTAAAGGTCCCAATTAACTCAATAGGCTGCACACAACAAAAAGAAAAAAAAGGGCCATTGCATGGAGGCATTTGAAAACAAGGATGCGAATTTTAAAATCAAGATATTTCTGGTCCAGGAGCCAATGTAGGTCAGCGAGCAGAGTGGTGGTAAGTGAATGGGAGTTGGTGCAAGTTAAGATACTGGCAGTACTGTTTTGGATAGTTCAAGTTTACAGGAAAATACACCAAATAAAAAGTTAAGAAGCTATTTTTTCTTGGTTGATTTTGCCTGCAGAATCCCCAACCCCCCTCCTGAGAAGAAATCTTGCCCCTCCAGTGAGTGAATGAGTGAAGAACGTTGACTATAATTACAGATCATGTTGCAAGCTGACGTGCCCCTTCATCATGACAATTTGGCATTTACATAAACGCCATTAATGTAGAAACCATTCCAAAGCATTTTACAGTGGGGGCAGAAAAACTAAGAGGAGTGTGAAAAAATGAGGAGCCAAGTTAAGAGAGTCGGAAGAGATCCCCAAAACACAGTTGAAAAGATGGGCTTTCAGAAGGTCTGTAAAAGGTAGAGACAAGCAGAGAGTCAATGGGGTTGAGAGAGAGTTCCAGAATTTAGGATGGCAGTGGTGCAAGATTATGCCACCAACAATGGGGCTTTCCACCCTCATCGAGCTGGGTGGAACTGCACACGTCTGGTTCCATTCTCATCATAGCCAGACAATCACCTGCAATGGTTTTTACTCCTGCTTGCACACCATTACCTCTGGTATAAAGGCCTGCTCAGATCACAAAAAAAAACCTGACCCAAACCCGACAGAACCACATCAGACCCAAGCCTGACCCGGCCAGAGTCCCTCCATTTTTTCCCGACCCGAGCCCAACCCAACCACCGGAATGTTCCCTTTACCTACGTTGCGATTCCCAATCTGCAGGAAGCTGCAACATGAGCGTGATGACATCATAGAGATGCTCACTCGCTCATTGCGCAGACTCAGAGTTTCCTTCTTTGACATCCCAGACTCCCAGCTCAGGTAGGTTTTTTACCTTCAACACTTCTTGCTGTGTGTGTCCAACCCAGACCCAGACCCACCCGAGCCCGAAAGCCGGACCTGGAAGAGTGACCCGACCCGAACCGAACCCAACACATGTTGTCGGGTCCTGTCGGGTTCGGGTCGGGTAGCAGGCCTTTACTCTGGTGTCCCTCAAGGGCCTTGGACCCCTATTTCTCATCTACGTGCTGCCCCTCAGTGACACCATCCAAAAACACAGCGTTAGTTTTCACACATACATTGATAGTACCCAGCTCTACCCTACGACCACCTCTCTTGACTCCTCCACTGTCTCTAAATCATCAGACTGCTTGTCGGACATCCAGTAATGGATGAGCAGAAATTTCCTCCAATTAAACACTGGGAAGACCCAAGTTATTGCCTTTGGTCCCGACAACAAACTCAGTTCCCTAGCCACCATGAGGTTGAACCAGACTGTTCACAACCCTGTAGTCATATATGACAGTGAGATAAGCTTACAACTATATATCCGCACCAAGACTGCCTAATTCCACCTCTGTAATATCACCAGACTCTGCCCCTGCCTCAGCACATCTGCTGCTGAAAACCTCATCCAAGCCTTGTTACCTTTAGACTTAACTATTCAAACACACTCCTGGTCAGTCTCCCACATTCTACTCTCCATAAACTTGAGCTTCCCCAAGACTCTGCTGTCCGTGTCCCATTCACCCATGACCTGCGCTCGCTGACCTACATTGGTTTCCGGTTAAGCAATGCATTCATTTTATAATTCTCAACCTTGTTTTAAAATGCCACCATGGCCTCATCCCTCCCCATCTCTAATCTCCCCAGTCCCGCAACCCTCCGAGATATCTGGCTTCCTCTATTTTTGGCCTCACGCATCCTGATTTTAATTGCTCTACCACTGGTGGCCTTGCCTTCAGCTGTCAAGGGCCTAAGCTCTGGAATTCCCTCTTAAAGCCTCTCTAACTCTCTATTCTCCTTCAAGGAATTCCTTAAAACCTACCTCTTCGACTAAGTTTTTGGTCATCTGTCCTAATATTGCATGTGGTTCTGTGTCAAGTTTTGCTTTATAATGCTCCTGTGAAGTGCTTTTGGATGTTTTATTACATTAAAGGCGCCATATAAATACAAGTAATAGTAGTAGCTGTTGTAAGGGAAGACCAGAGTTAAAGGGCTAAAGGGTGCGAAAGGGGATGTGATTAGAGGCCGCAAAGATTAGTGGTCAAGACAGCGAGAAGATATGAAGAAATAAGTTTTAAATTCAACTCATTGAGGCACGGGGAGCTAATGCACAGATCAGAGAGGATGGGAGTGTTGGACAGGATACAGGCAGTTGAGATTTGGACATATTGCAGTTTAAGGAGGGTACAGAAATGAGAGGCTGACAAGGAGGACCTTAGAGTAATCAAGTCTAAAGGTCAACAAAAGTATGAATAAGGACTTCACTGGCAGTGGGGCTCAGGTAGGGTAGGAAGTAGGCAACACTATAGAGGTGAAGCAAGCAGTCTTGGTGATTGATAGTATATGGGGTTTCAAGCTCATCTCTGGGTCGAAGACAACGCCAAGGTATGCACCATCTTTCCAGCAGGATTATTTGTTTTCACATTTAGAGGGCCATTATGAAGTGGTCACTTTTTCTAAAACTGTTGGGTCGGCTTTTTCTGGTTTCCAAGTTGGTACATATATTAACGTTACTGCCAACAGAAAAATATATTATATACTAAAATGGTATCCAATTTAGTCACCAAATCAAAATCAAAATTCAACACTGTACTGTGCAGAAATGATATGTAACATTACAGTACAAATGGAAAGATATCACAAAATTTAAGGAACGAGAAAACAAATGACTTGCCTTCAGCTGACGGGGTGACAGCTCTATTGGCAGCAGGGCTGGCTGGTGTAGGAGATAGAGCAGTAGTAGGCATGGCTAAAGGTTCAGCTGGGACACTGCCGGGTTGAGGAGAAGATAGAATCATTCCACTTGAAGCATTTCCAGGATTGTACTGGGATGGTTGGTTACCATGTCTGGGAGATCGTGGTCTGTGTGTTTTGGGAGATAAACGGGAACTTGACCCTGAAGTTTCAAAGAAAGAGAATTACAGTTTCAAGTAACATTTGTATCTGAAGTAACAAGGTGTATCTAAATTACAAAAAAGTATTCTAAACACGGAGATCAACAGCACACTGTTTCAAAGAGTAAACAGTATTTTCCGTAACCAGATTACATTAATAGTTTAAGAGCAATTGAAACAAAATAAACAGGAATGAAATTCGGTCAATGAAAAATAGGAGAAGTGAACCAATGAAATGAAAAAAGGCCATTCAGCACTTTCAAGCAGTTTCCTTCAATGCAATAATGCACACTACACTGAGTGGCTTCCAATTAAACCAATCTAAAATTCCTGAGAAAGATGATGGTAAAGTTTAAAACAGTCCAAGAAATAAGCTTAAAAGCAAAATACTGCGGATGCTGGAAATCTGAAATAAAAACAAGAAATGCTGGAATCACTCAGCAGGTCTGGCAGCATCTGTGGAAAGAGAAGCAGAGTTAACGTTTCGGGTCAGTGACCCTTCTTTGGAACTGTTCCAAAGAAGGGTCACTGACCCGAAACGTTAACTCTGCTTCTCTTTCCACAGATGCTGCCAGACCTGCTGAGTGATTCCAGCATTTCTTGTTTTTATTCAAGAAATAAGCTTCCTTGGGTACTACATAAATACAAGCTGTCACTGTATTGAACATACCAGAATTATTTATTTATTTATGTTAAGGATGTCTAAACCCGGCTCTCAAATTCCAAGGAACACAGTGCTATTTGCACTTATATTTCTTACTTTCTTATTTGAATTTTGTGGGGTTGGATCTTTGGACAGGTAGGTTTTTAAGTGCTTCTCTCCATGGATAAATTGTAAATCAGAACACTAAAATTCTGCTAAAATCAGCTCGAAATACAATCCTATTTATTTGTGTTGATACGTTGAGGACCATTCTAATTTTGTCGACAGAAACGGTTTGTCAAAATAAGTGAACAGAATATATAAATATAAAATCACTGACACTTTAAATTTAATTTTCTGAACATTTTTTTTTTTATTTACAGCAGTTTTAAATCGAAGTCCTCCCTAAAATTGGAACAGGGAGATAGCAGTAGTAAGTCAATGGTCCCTTCCCATGCAGCTTTGGTTAGCACCCAGTTTTAAAGCATAAATGGGGAAGTCATGACATGAAAATCGTCCCCTATCCCTGAGGTTCCACAGTACTTACTCATGAAGGAAAAAGCTTGGATATTGCAACCTTAGAACATCATAGTGCAATGGTCAATTTAGTACTTTACTGTAGGCAGCTTTTTTCTAAAAGCTCTATACAAATAGAAACTAGACTTAATCTGTCCTACTTGATTTCATGTAGCTCGGGAGTGGCAGATTCAGGAGGACATTCATTGCAAAAGTCTAGGTTACAATCATATCCAGGTGTGTTAACCAACTTCACTACCGTCATCTAAGTTTGGGGAAAAACCCTGAATTTTAAAGTACAAATACAAAACTAAAACAGCTATGCAATTTTGTGCTGTTGAATGCACTGTATACAAGCACTAACAAAACCTTGGGAAGGACGGCTTTGGGCGGCGCAGTGGTTAGCACCACAGCCTCACAGCTCCAGCGACCCGGGTTCAATTCTGGGTACTGCCTGTGTGGAGTTTGCAAGTTCTCCCTGTGTCTGCGTGGGTTTTCTCCGGGTGCTCCAGTTTCCTCCCACAAGCCAAAAGACTTGCAGGTTGCTAGGTAAATTGGCCATTATAAATTGCCCCTAGTATAGGTAGGTGGTAGGGAAATGCAGGGACAGGTGGGGATGTGGTAGGAATATGGGATTAGTGTAGGATTAGTATATATGGGTGGTTGATGGTCGACACAGACTCGGTGGGCCGAAGGGCCTGTTTCAGTGCTGTATCTCTAAACTAAACATTACCCCTGAAATAATTAAGAGTGCTAAGCCGGCTATACTCTCAGCACTCTACGAACTGCTTTGCATGTGCTGGGATGAGGGAGCAGTACCACAGGACATGCGCGATGCCAATATCATCACCCTCTATAAAAACAGAGGTGACCACGGTGACTGCAACAACTACCGTGGAATCTCCCTGCTCAGCATAGTGGGGAAAGTCTTTGCTCGAGTCGCTTTAAACAGGCTCCAGAAGCTGGCCGAGCGTGTCTACCCTGAGGCACAGTGTGGCTTTCGAGCAGAGAGATCGACCATTGACATGCTGTTCTCCCTTCGTCAGATACAGGAGAAATGCCGCGAACAACAGATGCCCCTCTACATTGCTTTCATTGATCTCACCAAAGCCTTTGACCTCGTCAGCAGACGTGGTCTCTTCAGACTACTAGAAAAGATCGGATGTCCACCAAAGCTACTAAGTATCACCTCATTCCATGAGGATATGAAAGGCATAATGCAGCATCATCAGACCCCTTTCCTATCCTGAGTGGCGTGAAACAGGGCTGTGTTCTCGCACCCACACTGTTTGGGATTTTCTTCTCTCTGCTGCTCTCACATGCTTTCAAGTCTTCAGAAGAAGGAATTTTCCTCCAAGCAAGATCAGGTGGCAGGTTGTTCAACCTTGCCCGTCTAAGAGCGAAGACCAAAGTACGGAAAGTCCTCATCAGGGAACTTCTCTTTGCTGACGATGCTGCATTAACATCTCACACTGAAGAGTGTCTGCAGAATCTCATCAACAGGTTTGCGGCTGCCTGCAACGAATTTGGCCTAACTATCAGCCTCAAGAAAACGAACATCATGGGACAGGACGTCAGAAATGCTCCATCCATCAATTTCGGCAACCACGCTCTGCAAGTGGTTCAAGAGTTCACCTACCTGTCTCTCGATGCAGAAATCAACAAGGGCGGCACAGTGGCGCAGTGGTTAGCAGGGAGGTATAGTGGCGCAGTGGTTAGCACCGCAGCCTCACAGCTCCAGGGACCCGGGTTCAATTCTGGGTACTGCCTGCATGGAGTTTGCAAGTTCTCCCTGTGACCGCGTGGGTTTTCGCCGGGTGCTCCGGTTTCCTCCCACAGCCAAAGACTTGCAAGTGATAGGCAAATTGGCCATTGTAAATTGCCCCTAGTGTAGGTAGGTGGTAGGGAATATGGGATTACTGCAGGGTTAGTATAAATGGGTGGTTCTTGTTTGGCACAGACTCGGTGGGCCGAAGGGCCTGTTTCAGTGCTGTATCTCTAAATAAATGGGAAAGGCTTCCGCTGATATGTCTGGACTGGCCAAGAGAGTGTGGGAAAATGGTGCACTGACACGGAACACAAAAGTCCGTGTGTATCATGCCTGTGTCCTCAGTACCTTGCTCTATGGCAGCGAGGCCTGGACAACGTATGTCAGCCAAGAGCGACGTCTCAATTCAGTCCATCTTTGCTGCCTCCGGAGAATCCTTGGCATCAGGTGGCAGGACCGTATCTCCAACACAGAAGTCCTCGAGGCGGCCAAAATCCCCAGCTTATACACACTACTGAGTCAGTGGCGCTTGAAATGGCTTGGCCATGCGAGCCGCAGGGAAGATGGCAGGATCCCTAAGGACACATTGTACAGCGAGCTCGCCACTGGTATAAGACCCACCGGCCGTCCATGTCTCTGCTTTAAAGACGTCTGAAAACGCGACATGAAGTCCTGTGACATTGATCACAAGTCGTGGGAGTCAGTTGCCAGCGATCGCCAGAGCTGGCGGGCAGGCATAAAAGCGGGGCTAAAGTGTGGCGAGTCGAAGAGACTTAGCAGTTGGCAGGAAAAAAGACAGAAACGCAAGGGGAGAGCCAACTGTGTAACAGCCCTGACAACCAATTTTATCTGCAGCACCTGTGGAAGAGTCTGTCACTCTAGTATTGGCCTTTATAGCCACTCCAGGCGCTGCTCCACAGGCACTTACCCATTGTCTCCCGAGACAAGGAGGCCAAAGAAGATTCCCTGAAACATACATCCAAATATTTCTACAGAATGGAACATTTTAAATTGGCCACACTCCAATAAACTGACCATCCAAATACGCTTTCTGACCGCACCCCCCCCCCCCACCGTAACGCTAGCTAACATAGTAAATGGTTCCCTCTCATCAGATACTATTGCTTCTCGTTCAAAACTGCAGTCATCACCCCTCGTCACAGAAACACCCTTGACCCCTCTGTCCTTACAAACTATTGCCCTTTCTCTCATCGCCCTTTCCTCTCCAAAGTCCTTGAATATGTTGTTGCTTCCTAATTCCACTCCAATTTCCTGCAACTCCAAACTTGAATCTCTCCAAACAGGTTTCCATCTCTCCCAAAGCAATGAAATGGCCTCAACCTCTCTACAATTATTGAAATGGCCTTTCCTCCTTTTCCAGCTCTCTGGGACTGCCCTCACTTGGTTCCACTCAAATATTCAATCAAAGCCAAAGCATCTGCAGCAATGGCTTCTCTTCCTGACCTCATATCATTACCCGAGACCCCCAAGATCTGTCCTTGCTGACCTCCTATTCCTTAGCTACAAGCTGCCCCTTGGTGGCATTATCCACATACATGGGATCTGCTTCCATACGTATACTGACAACATTCAGCTCTAACACTCCACCACCTCTCTTGACCCCCTTCACTGTCATGTGTTGTCAAACTGCTTGACCAACGTCCAGTCTTGTATTAGCCACAATAAACTGAGTTAAAACATTGGGAAGGCTAAAACCAATGTCTTTGGACCCCGCCACAAACAATGTACTCTTGATACGACTCCAAACCCTTCCTTTGCCATCGTCTCCTTTTAAACCAAACCGTTTGTTATCGCATGGCCCTACAGAGTGCCGAGCCGAGCTCCCAGCCCATATACTATCACAATCACAAAGACCACCTCGTAACACTGCCCACACCTCTATGAGCTCAAATGCTCATCCATGTGTTATGACTGAGGCGAGAAGGCTGCACTGTCCTTCTCTAGTTTCACTTCTCCATGGGTCACAATATATATTTAAATGTTTACCCAGTTATTGATACGGTCAATTACATACTCTATTTTTTATTTCAGAAAGAAATCCACCAACAGGTTCCTTTAATAAACAAAATTATCAATTTATTATAAAACAAGATGGATTCAGTAAAGATGCAAAGCATTAACACAGAGATTGAAATATGAAACTTCCCTTCTGACTAAGCCCAGCACACACACACATATGCACAGAGGCTAAAGAAAAAATAAAGAGGTTTTCTCTGCAGAGATCTCTTAACAAAAAAGGCAAAAAATACTTTGGTCAAATACTTGTTAATTCTTGAAGGAAAAGGAGAAGATATGGAAGGTTGATGGCCGGCACAGACTCGGTGGGCCGAAGAGCCTGTTTCTGTGCTGCATCTCTCTATGACTCTATTATATCAGATGTCCCTTTATTCTGGCGTCCCAAATATGCATAGACAGCTGCCACTGGGATCATTTTGGAGCAGTTCTCCAGGCAATGTTGAGGATTAGTCTGGCAGGCTTTCCAGCAGAAATGCGGCATCAAGGGTTTCAGCTATCACACACTGGATTTTCAGGGTTTCTCAAAGAGGTGGAGAAAGGATGAGCTGGTTGCTTCTCTCTTAGCAGGCTTACCCTCAACTGACTCAAAACAAAACCAACTCTTGACCACCATAAATCTTGACATGTCACTTCTCTGTAAACAACTCCCCCTAGTCACCAAGGCTCTTGTTTACTTAGCTGAAGACATGTGACTTCCAGTAAGTGTGTTTTTAAACCAAGTCCCAATGTCCTTCCAGTGACCTTTTGAAACAAAAAGTCCAGCTGGTCCTCAGACTTTTATATACAAGTCCTCAAAAAATCTTAAAACATGGAAATACCTTCATAACACATCACTGTCATCCCCAGACTTGACTATTCCAATGCTCTCAGCTGGCCTTCCTTTCTCTTCCATCCATAAACTCATCCAAATCTTTGCTGATTTCCTAAGCTGCACCACTCCAATTCTCATCATCCCTCCAATCCTTCCTGACCTACACTGGCTCCTCATCCCCCAGTGCCTCTAATTTATCATGACTTCGCCCCTTTCTATCTGTCAGCTCTTCAAGCCATCACCACCAATGCCCCCACCCCATCCAACTAAACTCTCCATTCCCTAACTCTGACCCTTTGTGTGTTCCCACTCTCTTCACCCCATGCCATAAGCTGTCTAGGACCCCATACTCTGGAAATGGCTCTCTAAATCTGCCTGCTTCCCAATCTCTTGCAAGACATTCCTCAAAAAATAAGTCTTTGACCAAGCCTTCGATCACTGCTCCAAATACCTCCTCCTTGGTTTTGCCATCCATTTTTTCCTGATTACGCTTTGGGATGTTTTTCTGTATTAAAATTGTCTAAATGCAGTTTGTTATTGCTAACAAATATCAGGACTTTGTAAACGCTCTAAAACACCAGAGTTAAATTCAACATTATAAACTTAAATAGATTTACCTCCACTAACTACAGATGACCAAGTCCCTCCTGAAGGACTGTTTCGAGGTACAGAAGTAGACATTTCTCCAGATACACTGTGGGATATGAAATCTGAACCTGAAGACATCCCAGCTCGACCAGAGGGACCTCTATGTCGAGGATGACGTTGTGCCTTCGGAGACATCCGTGGAGGACCTTGATGACAAAACAAAACAAATATGTATCAGTACACGGCAACTGGCAAGTAAAATGGGGAGACTGATGATCTCCAAATTTAGGTTATAGACAGTGAGCTTCTGAATACCTTTGCAGTCACATCCAATTGTAGTTTTCATGTAGACATGCGATCTGTATAATGAGTGTACCCAGAAGAAAGCAGATTACTGTAGTTCATAAGACCACAGCCATTTTTTGCTCCGTGCATGGGATTAACCATACACCAGTCAGTTATATCAGAGGACAGAAGATTCAGAAGCTATTGGGGTGAAAATTTTAACTCTATAGGGGTTTACAATGTGGACTTTTAATTAATGGAGTTTTTACTCTGATGTGCTGCAGACAATTTGATTTTTGTTTGCTATAAACTTCCTCATTGAGCATTCACAGTAGAGCAATTTTTTTCATTTTAGGCAACTTTTAACTATAGATTTAAAAAAAGATATCTTTTTGGCGTGGCAAAATGATCAGTACCAGACTGCCAACAGTAAACCCCTCTAACTTGCTAGAAAATGTGGATCCATATAATAGGATTTGAGGACTGATGAAAAATGCTACAAAGTACTGTATCATTCTAAAAAGACAAATTCCTAGTTCAAAGAATTACATCGAATGTACAGCATAAAAACAGGCCACCCACCCCAACTGATCTATGCCAGTGTTTATGTTCCAAACAAGCCTCCTCCCATCCTACTTCATCTATAGAAGGGTAAAGAGAGATGAAAATGGTCCAGATGGCTCTTATATATGGGCCTAAACCATGAATCAAGCTAGACAGATTAAACCTTCTTACTTTATGTTTGTAAACAATGATACTCGCTATTTGTTTCTAAGTAGTTATTATTTGATAACGCTGTGAAGCGCCTTGGGATGTTTTACTACTTTAAAAAGGTGCTATATAAATGCAAGTTGCTGCCATTGTCTGTAAATCACAGGCCATGCTGTGGTATCAGTCCACTTGCATAACACAACACAATACAAGATGCTTTTAAGTGCTCTTTGATAGACATACAACTGCAAAGATAATGTAAATTTGACCAAAAAGATTAAAATCTTATACTTATAACCAAATATGATTTAGCTACATTTTTCCACCGACTCTTCAGCATTTAGTTTGGTCATCAAAAAAGTGCATTATGGAGCTAACCCAATGGCTAAGGAATTAGTTCTGTTTTATAGATTGTGACGGTCTCAGGTTTAATCCTCATCGAGTTAGTACAATGGGTGATAGGATGCTGCAGTTGACCAGAGACCAGTAGGTAGGGAAAGGAATAATTCAAAAAAAAACAAAAAAAGCAAGGATCCTCACTTTCTATACTGTAAGCTCTACTGAAAGTGTATATGTGAATACTGAATGATAAGAGGATCAGGCTCGACTCTGATGTTCTCCAGAAAGCCTGTTGGCGCTGTCAAGACTCAAAACATGAAATGCATGAAAGAATCAACCCCTGCAGGAGGGGAGGAGCATTTAGATACACCATCACAAGTAGTCAGTAAGTACTGTAACTGATGGGCACTCAGAACATGATGTAATTGTAGCAAGTCTCACGTATAAATGTTTATATACATCAGATGCAACATTAAAAATTGGAATATTTTTAGCTAGCAAAACAAATTAAACTTAAGGCCCTGGTGCTCTGCACACACTTTGAGGTAGTTTTGAATACTTGCTTTCTGATTTTAACCATGACATTTCAAATACAAGATTTTCTTGTTGCTTCCTCAAGTGCACAAGTGCTGCAAGCTGCAGGGCTACGGACCAAATGCTGGAAGGTGGGATTAGAATAGGTGGATCGTTTTTCGGCCGGCAGACACGATGGGCCAAGCGGCCTCTTCCTGTGTCTCAAACTTTCTATGATTCTACGATTCCACAAGGCATTTGGCAACTTGGAGGCTTCAAGACATTTTGTAATCCTGTTTCGTAATATAATCCCGATGCTGTGCCCAAACAGAGCCACATTATAATGTTGCAAGTACAGTAATTCAGTAAAACATCCCACTAATATATTGATATCCCCCTCCCTGTAAGGATATAATGTGTTCGCATAAGTACTTAGTCAAAATTGTCTGTGCACAAAAGGGAGCCATCAAATCCTTGTCAAATTCAATGAGCTTTGCACTATCAATGGATGGGGCTCTTGTTTGGCTAATTACACAAGAATATTAGGACAGGTGATTACATGAGTTATGCAATCTATTTACAAAATTATAAACTGATCCACTGCTAGTTTGTACTATATGAAAGTCAACCATATAGCAATATTAGCTACATTAAATGTAATTCAGTACCACACAAATGTAACTTTATTGATCAATACCAATTAGAATAGTCAATAGCTTCTCCTCTCTAACCATGGCTGTCTATACTTAGCATCCCAAAACAATAATTTAAGCGTTTGGATAAAGATGCAGTTTCATTTTGGCACCTCCTAAAATTAGATTTGGACTTACTGCATTTAACAGTTCAACAAATTTTATCCAGAGAAATTTACGCTATATTAAACAAAATGATATGGAAAGAACAGGTAGGGTACCTCGACAAAGAGAGGTACCTTTAATGAGTACGCATATTAGAAAAATAGGGAACATGCAAGTACATGTAAAAATAAACCTTCAAATGTAATCGACACTACACAGCACTATAGAACCCACACAGAGTAGGTCTCTGGCACAAAAGAACAAGGACCAGATCCAAAGAATTTTGCATCTTTCTCCCAGAAGACAATAACTTATGCTGGTATAATTCCACAAATGCCGGCAGCCTTCTGTTACCTCATCCAAGAAACCATTCCTCATGGGTGACTTTAGACAGCGATTGGTAGCAACCTATTTGGCTGTTTGAGGGTGTGGAAGCTACATTCCCAGTTCATCCCAATCCAATGCACACCTACTGCACATGTCTGCACTTCCCAGCAAGTGTTACTTGGTGGTGATCAGGACCAGGAAACCCTGACTTATTTTTTCCTCTCCCTAGTCCAGTGATGTTAAAAGTACCCATGACCAACTACATGGGGTATTAATTTTTTTTGTTTACATGCCAGGATACTTTTAAGTGATTTACAATCCATATCATATAGTCACAGAGTTATTATGGCACAGGAGGCCACCATTTGGCTGCATAAAAAAAACTTCTTCCTCACATCTCCTGCATCTCTTGCCCAAAACCTTAAATCTATGTCCCCTAGTCCTTGTACCATAAGCTAATGGGAACAGCTTTTCTTTGTCTACCTTATCTAAACCTCTCAATCTTGTACACCTATATCAAATCTCTCCTCAATCTCCTTTGCTCCAAGGAGCACAACCTCAGCTTCTCAAACCTTTCCTTGTAGCTAAAATCCCTCATCCCTGGAACCATTCTGGTAAATCTCCTCTGCACCCTCTCAAGACCTTCACACCCTTCCTAAAGTGTGGTGACCAGAACAGGATGCAATATTCTAGTTGTGGTCTAACCAGAGCTTTATAAGGGTTCAGCATTGCTTCCCTGCTTTTGTACTCAATACCTCTATTTATGAAGCCCAAGATCATATATGCTTTGTTAACTACTCTTAGTATGTCCTGCCATCTTCAAGAATCTTTGCACGTGGACCGCAAGGTTCCTCTGCCCCCGCATATGATTAATTCCTCAGCAATCTGCTGAAAAATCACATACCGTGGAACAAATTATAACTACTGTTATGCATACCCACAACCCTACATCTGCAAGTTACTTTTTTTTTTAACTGTTGGCAAATTAGCCATCTTCAGATGTTTTTCACTCAGAATATAAAGCATCATTAAACCTTTCAGGCACTAACCTCCTGAAAGTTATTTGCTTGTATAAATATTTCTTAGATGAAAGTATGTCAAACAGCTGCAAACATGCAGTGATGAAGCTGCCATACAAGTTGCTCCCTCAAGCAGCCACAGAGTAATATCTCAAGAAATTAACTTTACAAATGAATACACAGTTTTACACACAATAAGAACAGAGACGAGTGCAATGAAAGCAGTTTTAGCTCAAAGGTGACAACATCGCCCAAATCCCTATAAAATAATTACAACTAACATGCACTCATCATACATTCTGTATGTAACCTGATGTACGTTACCTGGCCTCACTCTCTAATCTGATCGGATATGAAACTAGGTCTGTTGTGGTCAGCCATTCAGTTAACATTCTCAATAAAAACAACAAAGTACTGAAAGTACGCAGCAAGACAGATAGCATCTGTGAAGACAGAAACAGAGTTAACGTTTCAGGTTGATGATCATTCATCAGAACTGAAACGTTAACTGTGTTTCTCCCTCTACAGGTGCTGCCTGACCTGCTGAATATTTTCAGCATTTTCTGATTTTATTTCAGATTTCCAGCATTAACTGTATTTTGCTTTTGTTTTGTGTTTGAGTTAACATCCTCATTGCTGATCGAGGAATATTCAAATTCCTAAATTGGAGGTTCCCTTTAAGTGGCTGTTTCAAATTGCCTACCTAACAGTCACAGCACTTTGTAATGTAATTCACTGCAAAAAGTGCTAGGAGAAATAACAAGATGGATGCTAAAGAAACGCAACTTTTTATTTAGGTTCTTTTGAACTTTCTCCCCCCACAATATCTAAACATTAATACAATGGCTAATTCTGTAAAAACAAATACCCAAGGCATATCATTTTAAAACATTAAAATTGCACACGACTGTGAACTGGTCATTTAGGAGTCTATAATACCATTATGATCACTGATCACTTGCAGTTGTTTGTGACATTTAAGGTTTACTGTTCCTCCATCCATAGCCCACCCTCATGTCTCCAACAAACTAACGTTCACATAACAAATGACAATGTCTCAGATTTGGTGCCACATAAACATAAAAATAACCCCACTTGTATGTCAGAAGTGTCCCTTTGGATTTCAGACAATTACTTTTTCAAGTCACTTTGTGTAAACAACATGCAGCATTGATCATCCCACGTAATCTTCTCGAATACACATTTATATAATTGCTTACTTACAGTAATAAAAATATAAATTTAGGGAAAGCTGGTTATGCACAATGTAACTGGCAAGTCAGAAGGATTAAATCTGTTTAGTTCTCAAACATCATACATGTTGCAGGTTAAGAAACAAAAGCACAACTGTAATATTATATAACAAAGAAATTAAACATACATATATATGGACAGACTAACTGTGGTACCTTCTGAAGACATGCGTTTAGGCATAGTAGAGACAGGAGCTGGAGAACCATGAGCAGAGGGGTGAGACGGAGGCCTTGAAGGCCGTGAAGGGGGCCCGGAGGGCGGCCTGGTAGGAGTGGCTGCCCGTGGTGGAAGAGAGTTGGGAGCTGACGGGTAGCGAGAAGGTGGGCGAGAGGAAGGAGATGGGCAAGGCGATGGCCAGGGAACACCTGACAGAACAAATGATATGAAGGAAAGTAAAAACTAAAGAAAAATATGGGAATACAAGTAACAGAAAATGCCAAATTATATACACTTTACAAGACAGTAAATATTTATAATAAACTTTGCAATAGGATTTTCACAAGCTACATTTAAAAACACTATGCACACTTAAAAAAAATTAAAAGCACTCCAATATACACTGTGCTGGCACAAGGAGAGAAAAATAATATACAGCATTTTGTAAAAAAAAAATGTCTTTTATCTTAGCTTTTCAGGAGATAAAACCAGGATTTTTTTTTTTAAATTGAAGTAGTAAGATGTGTTTGGAAAGCAATCATATCATTTTTGACATGCATCAAAACAGATTTGCGTACTTAATAAATTGGTCATAACCTGCCTCTATTCCTTGCTATGAGGCTCTTTCCATAAATGGCAATCCACCAACCACTTAGAGAGTTGTTAAAAATGTACAATATTAAGTTTTAGAAATGCTGCATCTCCAGATTGTGGCACAAAACCATTACTGCAACCAGACTTGTAAAAAAACAAATCCATGATTCTAAATTAGCAGAGATATTTATAATTTTGGTAAGTAGAGTCCAATATTCGGCAGATAATGGAAAAATATTCTCTATAGATGGGTAATGAGGAATTGTGATTGCTACGTTCCTTCAATTGACTAGAAAAGTAGAACTACAAAAAATTATGCAAAATTGTTTATTTAGTGTTTGCAAGGGTGATGAATGTACATTGTTCTTTTTATTTTGTTAAAAAATATTTAGAAGCAACAAAAAGTGGTGGGGAGAGGAAAAAACAACTCGTCAACAGTTTTGTTGAATTTTTGTGTTCATCAAGGCCAAAAAAGCCAACAGTGGGGAATAGAACATCTCACTTCAGAATCTTAATATCAACACAAAACTCTCCATGGACTGAAATCACGAATTGCAAAGAAAAGCTGTAGCTACTCTTTCTCAATATAGCTTTGTTCCAACCACAGGAGTACAGAATTGTTATTTTCCTATTTCCCAAATCAACCATCTTTGTGGAACACAAATAAAAGGGACAAATTCTGCATATAGTTGTGCTGTGGGCTTATAGCCTTTGGGAACTGGTTCAAGAAATGCCAAGCTCACAAAAGTCTTTCATGCAAGAGATTTTTATCTCTTTGGCCTGACTGGATGAAATGCAGTTCCTAGAGATGAAATGACAATGTGTTAATCTACTGTGCCACACAGTATCCTCCTACAAGAGGGCTACTAAAATTAATCAATAGATGTTTATTTTTTTAATAAAGTTATTCTTATTCTGCGGATGGAAGCCATACTGCCTCACAAATTAGATATCAATGTGGTATTTTACATACAGATGTAGATAGTTGTTGCAGATATTAAAATAGAAACAGGACTTAATTATTTGCAAATGTAAAATTCATCAAAATATTGTTCCTTTATAATAGTCAAACATTTAAAAGCCTGAATATATACTTCAATTTCATTGATGAATTTCCGGTGCTGCCTAAGTGTTCAACCCTTGATCCTGTCCATTGAATTCCTGAGAACTCCAGGTCCAATTAGAAGCAAATTTCGTTAGGAAATTTTATCAGCTGTTAAGATTCAGGTATACTACCTGCTGTGTTACAATTCACACTGATCTTCATGTCAAATGGAATCAGCTGTGGGATATATGGAGGTTTGGAATTTTGCTGTCCAGGAAGTTGTATGGCAATTGGCTTAGTCAATACAAATGTATAGATAGGAACTTCTAGTTATGCATATAAACCAATCGCAAATGCTAAATAATCCAAATGGTTGGCATTGAAATATTTCACAGCACATTACATTTGTGGGTAGTAAAGTAACATACATATAATAGAGAAAGCCATGCGTGCTTTTATACCTGAAGACTATAGATAAAACTCCTTTGTGGTTTAACATTATACTAAGTAGACTTACAAAGCAGCTTTATGGGAGGGAAAGAAGGGGGAGGGAAGAATCCATTTTTAAAGAGTATAAACATTAGGATTAATAATTGAACACAAATGTGCTTAACGTTAAATATTAGGATATAAAAGATCTCCAACACAATCAATAAGAAACACTGGAAAACTTTAATCTTGCAAACAAGAGCACAAAAATGTGTCAATCATTTGACAAAAAGATGTATTTACAAATAATACTTGTGCTCATCTTATGTATTTATAAATACTGGTGGGAAAAAAATAAACTTCTTTCTCCCTGTTGTATCCACACTTCCAAATCTCTGTGGGCCATATGCTATATACAGAATAAAGGGGATCTATTGTGGAGTTGGACTGAACCAGCCTTTTTCTTTAGACTGATTTAGATTTAAATATACATGAAAGCATTAGAATTATACCGTGTACTACATGAGCAGTGCAACATTTAGAGAGTGCACATTTGTCACTGCAAACAGAAGTGAGGCCTAAAGTTGCATCAATGTGTTTTTAATAACTTCAATACATACTGCAATAGCCATTTTAAAGAAAACAGGATATCTAACTGAACCAGATGTAAAAGGTTCATTTATGAATTTGGCCAACCTTTTAGCTCTACTGACTGCAGCATTACTGAAATTTTAGATTATACTGACCACATGTACAACTAACATATTTGACAAGTGGCTTCTTCTTAAATTAAATGCAAATACTTGCCTCCATTAACAACTCTTTGGTCTGTTCCAGAATTAGGACTGTAATCTGGTGTATGAGATCCAACCCGGGAAGATGGTGGGCCCGAACCAGATTGTCCAATCCGTGGTGAATGCTGTCGTGTATTTCCCCAAGACATTCCATCCCTATTCCTTTGTCCTGGTGGAATGTACTTATTTTCTCTATTTAAAAAAAAATGCATTTCATCTTTAGATCAATTAACAAATACAACTACACCATCTGAAAAGCAATTTAAAAAAATATATATATAAATAAATATATGAACTTCAACTAGGAAACAATTATCCCACAGGCACCAAATGCCCTTCAGTTGTCATTAATGAAGCGTGAACCTGGATAGTGAGTGACAGCTGGTATTCAACCATTGGAAGCATCACAGGAAAGACAGGTTGCGCTCTCACTCAACGTTTTCACATGTACACTTCCAGGAGGGAGTGTTGAACAGCAAGCAAGATCCAGAATAGTTACTCTCCGCCAACTTATTGCATAGAAACCAATTGTAGCATCCTCAATTGCTGCTCTGGCTAGAAGGGATTTACTGTATAGTATGACAATATTAAGTATTATCCAGAATAGCCTCTTCAGTGTTTGTTGCCTTCATGTCAAATGACATTGCTAGTTTGTTAGCTATAAGCAAGTGTCCTTTGTACCGAAAGAGTGAAAAGTTGAAGTTTATAATAATTAACCATATTTCTCACAAGGTGTGACCCTAATAAAAAAGAAACCCCATTTGGAAAGGTGAAAATGTATTCTTTAAATGTGGGTAGATTTTCACAGAAATCGGTCATGAGCAATAATTTGAAAGTATAGGAACAATGTAGCTATGCCAGCGCTAGTTCATCAACTGGAGTCATCCACTCTGATCCTTTCTCCCTGTCCTATCCCAATATCCTTGATAATTTTTCCATACATTGACAATTCCACAGAACCATAGAAGTTCACAGCATAGGAGACAGCCGTTCGGCTCATCGTGTCTATGCCAATTCTTTGCTACGACAATCCAAAACTGAACTACATGGCCCTATTCTCTCCTTATAGCTTAATATCCCCTGATTAAAATATTATCCAATTTTCAATAACTTCCTGGACCAAAGCATTCCATGCACCAACAACCCTCTGCTAAAATAAATTTTTCCTAATGTCCTCAGCATTAATTTTACAATGATAACCCCTCGATACCAATTCCCCAACCAAAGAGAGAGTCCTTTCCTTATCCGTTTGTTATGACCAACTGCTCTAGTCAAAGCCCCCAATCAAGATATATGATTCTGATTGTGGTGGGAGAAATGCACTGATAATTCAATCCCGTCGCTCCACAGATCGCCTAACATATCATTTAAAACTTTCCAAATTAAAGAAAGACCTGCCAAATCGTACCATCTATTAACCCCCGAACCAGGTGCCTTTAAAATCAACAAATTAACTCTTTAATTAGAAGAATTAACTTCTTAAACACTATAAATAACATTTAAAATAGAAAAAATTAAGAGTCCTTGCAAATTTACAATCCAATGTTGCTTGAAGTCCTCACAGTCGTCCGATGCAGGAAAAAAGGTTCTTCCACAGTAGAACAGTCCATAGTCTAACTTCAGCAGTAGGTGATGCTTTCCTTCTCCAGCAAATTTCAACAATTAACCACTTACAAACACTTTCAATAGAATCAAGCTGACTTTAGAGTTTTCGAGGAATAAAAGATGGTCACAGTCCAACTTCCCTTTCTTCAATTTAAATTACCAGAGATCTCTGTTTTGGCTTGACTTTTTAGAATTTTGAGATAATCAAACAGACTAAAATCCTATTCCTTCAGTTTAAATGGTTGAGAGCTCTTTTCTCAAGTGCTAAACACCACAGCTGTCTGTGTCCATGTCCTCTGTGCCTGTGTTCTGTTAGAACAATCTGTCTTCAACTAAAAAGCCAGTTCAAAATTGAACTGTGACAAATGTATCGCTTAATACTCACTCCCAGTAGCTGTATCTATGGTAACGAGAAAGCACCCTTTGAATTGCAGTCTCCAAATGGCTGTTTCTAAGGCAACAAAAATGCACCTTCCTATAACTCCTGAGGCTTGCTGGTTCTTAAAGCAATACTGACCCTTTGCAAGCCTTTAAGGCAAACCGCATTTTCCTGGAAAAACTACAGGACCATGACACCTCCGCCCCTAGCGGAATGAAACGCATTTCATTACAATGGGTAAAAAAAAATACATATTGAAAAAAAAAAGCGAACTTTTTTTCCCGCATTTACAGATATGCACATTTCTAAAAAAAACATTTAGACGACAGCAAGTTCCACCATAATATTTCGGCTTTAAATTTCAAAAGGTTGTTCCAATTAACCCATTTTTAAATTTCCAAGCGTAGTCTTCCAATTGCTTTGTGTTTTCCTTCCAAGAGTCCCTATTGCCCATCACTCAGTCAGGTGAGTTGCACAGCTAGCAGCACTGACCACTACTGGGTTCACTATTCTCTGAGAAGTTTCTTGAGTACCCCTTAACCTATATGGCATCACCTGACACTGGAAAACCCTGTCCGGTGTAACAGACTCTGATTTTTTCTTATCCTGGGGTGTCAAAGGAATTTGACAGTATCCTTCCAACACATCTGTCACTTTAAGACACATTGTGTTGCCCAATCTGTCCATACAGTCCTTTAAATGAGAATTTGGGTAGGAGTCGGCCTTCTTTACCACACTGAATTTTCTAGAGTCTATACAACCTTGAGCTGACCCACCAGTTTAGTCATCAAGACCATCTGTGAATTCCAGCTGTCCTAACTAGGTTCATCTAAGCTGCCCTTCAGCATGCATTGTTGTACCTCTGCTTCCACTTGGGCCTCTCTGTCTGGACCTAAGCAACAAGGATGTTGTTTTAAAGGAATGGCTCCCCCTATACCCACATCATCCTGGCTTATCCCTACAAACTTTTTGAAACATTGTGAAAACTCTGGTTAGGACTTCACGCTCTTTTGCCTCCAAGTGTAAAAGCCTATTGTTTAATTTTCCTAGCCATTCTGCATTTGCTGATTGGATAGTTGGAAGTTCAATCTGAGAACTTCTGAGGCCTACTTCTGCCTCATCCTCACTATCCTGTTCCTTCTTCACAGTCCCGATTACCTGATATACTGGTACTGGCTTATCCTCCTCCCTGCGGTAATATGGTTTGAGCAAATTAATGTGACGCAAACAGTTCTTCATCCGGTGATCAGGGCTGTTAATCAAGTAATCTACCTTACCCACTCTTTTGATCACTCTATATGGGCCATTGAACCGTGCTTTCACTGGTTCTTCCTGTGACGGTAACAACACTAATACCTTATCCCCTGGTTTTATGGTAGGTTGTGGTTTTCCCACCGTTTGACAGGTGTGGCATGCCCTACAAAATTGTCTCACATCCTTTATAAGACCTGGCCAGTAATAATGTTTGCTTATGTGTGATTTGGTTTTCCGAATTCGCCTATGTCCTGAAAAAGGAATGTCGTGTGCTAATCTTAATAAGCCTTGTTGATATTTAGGTGGTACCAGTATCTATTCAACAACTGTCCAGTCTTTGCTTGCAGGTCTATGAGGCGGTCTCCATTTCCTCCTGAAAACCCCGTTTGCCTTATAATAGCCTTCCGGAACTCCTTTCGCCTCAGCTTCTGACAGAGCCATTTGTGCTATTTGGTAGATCTCTGGATCAGCTTGCTGTGCTGCAATGATTGACAATCTGTTAAACATCTCATTTGGATTATCTAAATCCCCAAATAAGGTTTCAGATACTTGACTATTCTGTTTAGCCATTGCTCGGGTAACTACACATGCAGGAAATATTCCCGGAACTTGTTCCTGTAATCGCTCCGTTTGCTTAATTTCACATGATTCCTCTGTAACCATAGGAGAAACTGATATTTTGATCCTGCCAAATCATTTCCTAGGAGTAGATAAATTCCCTTTACTGGTAAACTGTGGACAACACCTACAGTTACTACCTCAGTTATTAAGTCACTCTCTAGACATACTTTATACAAAGGTACGGGTACACACTCCCCGCCAATTCCATTTACTAAAACTTTAGCGTTCAAGGTGCTCTCTGGTGAAACCTCATATCTTTCCCCAGCAAGAGTGTTTGGGTTGCTCCTGTATCCCCGAGTATAATGATAGGTTTTCCTGCCTCACTTACAGGAGTTACTCTCCTCTTTGACAAAAATTCATCATAACTCAGGTATTTTATTCTTAACCTCTGCACTCCTTTTGGTTTTAGTATCTGGTTTCACATTCACAGCTGTCGTTAAAGCTATAGCCTGGTCTGCTATACTCGGTCAGAGTCTTTTCCTCTGCACTAACTTTGCGTACCCCAACAAGTCCTATGGGTTTACCTTGCAATTTCCAGCACTGAATGAAGATGACCCGTTTTGTTGCAATGATAACACTTTGGCTTGCGAACCACAATTCTACCCTCAGCATCTTCCTTTCTGACCCGAGGAGGTGCTCCTGGGGCATTCCCAGCTGTTCCTTCTCGTCTCCGACTACTTGCCTTCCTTTCACTCTGCCACTTTCTATCCTTCTCAGGTTTATGGGGGTGACAGACAAAATAGATCGGCTTATTCACAAGCTCAAAATCATCAGCAATCTCTGCTGCTTGCCTAGCTTTCAAAACTTTCAGGTTATCTACATGAGTTCTCACTACTGAAAGAATGGAGTTTTTAAATTATTCTAAGAGAATCAATTCTCAAAGGTTCCCATATGTGGTTTCTATCTTTAATGCCCGTATCCAATGGTCAAAATTCATTTTCTTCACCCTCTCAAATTCTAGGTATGTCTGCCCAGTCAATCTCCATAGGTTCCTAAACTTCTGACAGTAAGCTTCAGGGACTAACTCATAAGCAGCAAGAATAGCCTTTTTTGCCATCTCAATCTTCAGAAGTCTCTTCAGAAAGCATGGCATAAGCTTCATGAGCTCTGCCTGCCAGCCTGCCTTGCATGAGCAATGTCCAGCTTTCTTTCGGCCATTTCATCTGTTTGGCTATTTTTTTCAAAAGATATGAAAAATGCCTCTACGCCCCTTTCCTCAAACTTAGGTAGAGCCTGTATAAATTTAAACAAATTCTCACTGGGTCCTGATCTAAATTCAGATTCTTCCTGACTCGAATTTTCCCTGTATTTAAGACTACCCTTTTGTCTTAGTTCCATCTCTTTTAACTTCAATTCTCCCTCTTCTTTTTCACTTTCTCTCCAAAATGCTCTCTCTCCCTTTCCTCTTTTTCCAACTCAAGTTTTAATTTTTTCCTGCTGAAGCTCCAGTTTTTTCATTTCTAACTGAATCCTAGCCAATTCCACTGCATTGGTCTCAGACCTATAATCTTCATGTCTCTCGTATTCCCTTTCTTGTTCCTCTTATTGCTCTTCATCTGTATCATTATCATCATCTACTAATTCCAGATGTTCGGCTATTATTTCAATTATCTCTGCTTTTTTGGCACCTGATTTCAATTCCAACCCCAATTTCACTGCCAATTCTTTTAATTTGTTCTTAAAGTTATCAAGTCACTCAGGGAAACATTCTGCTTTCCCAAAAACTCTGCTACAACCACTAATGCCACAACAATGGTATAGACTGTACCTTATTATACAAGAGACCTGATTCTTTTAATTTCTTTGTAATTGGTGTCAGATTTAGATCCCAACTATCAAGTTTCCAACTGAAAAGATTCCAGACTCGAAAGCAATTAATCTGATGCCAAACGCGAGGCCCCAATTTAAATATGTTATCCCAGAGTCGAGTAATTACTATGATTCCAAATGCAAGCCCTCCAAATTTGTCTGATTCTGATCCCAGACGCGAGCCACTGAATTAAATATGATTCAACTGCGAGCGAGGCCCCTATTAAGATATGATTCACATCCCGAGAAGCTCAATTAATAGGTGATTCAAATATTAAGTGAGCCCCCAATTAATGTGTTATTTAAATCCCGGGACAATCCCCCAAAAAATACGTTACGACCGACCTCTCATCAAAGCCCCCAATCAAAATATACGATTCTGATTGTGGTGGGAGAGACGCACTGATAATTCAATCCTGTTGCTCCACAGATCGCCTAACATATCACTTAAAACTTTCCAAATTAAAGAAAGACCCAGCCAAATTGTACCATCTATTAACCCCCGAATGAGGCTAACCAAACCTGGCGTTTTTAAAATCAACAAATTAACTTTTTAATTAGAAGAACCAAATTCTTAAACACTACGAAGATATAAATAACATTTAAAATAGAAAAAAATTAGAGTCCTTGCAAATTTACTTGTTGCTTGAAGTCCTCACAGAATGTTGCTTGAAGGCCTCAATCGTCCGATGCGGGAAAAAAGGTTTTTCCACAGTAGAACAGTCCGTAGTCTAACTTCAACAGTAGGTGATGCATTCCTTCTCCAGCGAATTTCAACAAATAACGACTTGCAAACACTTTCAATAGAATCAAACTGACTTTAGTTTGAGAGGGATAAAAGATTGTCACAGTCTAACTTCCCTTTCTTCAATTTAAATTACCAGAGATCTCAGTTTTGGCTTGACTTTTTTAGAATTTTGAGAGATAATAATTAAACAGGCTAAAATCCTACTCCTTCAGTTTAAATGGTTGAGAGCTCTTTTTTCAAGTGCAAGACACCACAACCGTGTGTCCGTGTTCTGTTAGAACAAACTGTCTTCAACTAAAAATCCAGTTCAAAATTGAATTGTAACAAATGTATCGCTTAATACTCACTCCCAGTGGCTGTATCTATGGTAACGAGAATGCACCCTTTGAATCGCAGTCTCCAAATGACTGTTTCTAAGGCAACGAAAATGCACCTTCCTGTAACTCCTGAGGCTTGCTGGTTCTTAAAGCAATACGGATCCTTTGCAAGCCTTAAAGGCAAACCGCATAGTCCTGGAAAAACTACAGGACCATGACACCTTCATAATTTTTAAAAAAAACTTCTATTAAACCTACTCTCTGCTCCCGTGATAATAGCCCCAATATCTTAGATCTTTCCTCACAACTATAGTTTCCTATCCCTGGCAATCTCTGTTGCTTGAGCACTATGTCATTAATGCCCTTTCTCTAATCGGGTGCCTAGAACTCCACAGTACACTGTGGCTTAACCAATGTCTGTGCAAATTCATCATTCCCTCTACATTTCTCATACTCTCTACCAGAAAATATACTTACTAGGAATAGGTAGTCAGTGTGTGAAGTTATATTTTCCAAGCCAAGCTTGGGTCTGTTGGAGATCTGTTGAAAATCCACTGAAAGGTATTTTCTCATTCTTTTCTTGTGTACCATTTCCCCTTATATTCATCCCATGACTCTTAAAACCAATTAATCCAAGATAGGTACCCCTTTTGTGTGCCTTTAAGCTTTAGTTCAATTTTTTCTTTATGTAAATTTAGGTTACAACTACTATTTCCCCAGTGTTCTCCTACCTTCAAATGGCTTACTTGTCTTTGTTACTGAAAACCAGGTCTAGAACAGGATCCTTCTTTTGTGAGTCATGCAATGTTTTAATGAAACCTTTACTTGAGAGGGGAAACACCTGTTTGTTAAAATGTTCCTGGCAAGCTTTACCAATAATGTTGCTTTTTATGACCCAGTGGTACCCTGTTTTGGCATATCATCAAAACATGCTGTTCAGTTGTGAGCATTGATTTCTCCTAGTCATTTCGACAGAGAGAGAGAGAGAGAGAGAGAGAGAGAGAGAGAGAGAGAGAGAGAGAGAGAGAGAGAGAGGGGAGGAGAGAGAGAGAGAGAGGGGAGGAGAGAGAGAGAGAGAGGGGAGGAGAGAGAGAGAGAGAGGGAGGAGAGAGAGAGAGAGGGGGGAGGAGAGAGAGAGAGAGGGGGGAGGAGAGAGAGAGAGAGAGAGGGGGGAGGAGAGAGAGAGAGAGAGAGGGGGGAGGAGAGAGAGAGAGAGAGAGAGAGAGAGAGAGAGAGAGAGAGAGAGAGAGAGAGAGAGAGAGAGAGAGAGAGAGAGAGAGGGAGAGGGAGAGAGAGAGAGAGAGAGAGAGAGACCTGCAATCGAGCACACACTCACAAAACAAAATGTCACGACAAATATTGAAATTTTGCACATTAGCCGGACGCTCATTAAATGAACTATACCCAGCTCTCCCTTTAAATTTTTTTTTAACACTTTTATAAAGGAGAAAAATTAGAGAAGACTCTATATTTAGCTGTTCCAGACCAGAACTTAAGAAACAGAGCAAGAGTAGACCATATGGCCCCTCGAGCTTGCTCTGCCAATCAATATGATCACGGCTGATCTTCCTCAACTTCACTTTCCCGCCCGCTCCCTATATCCCTTGATTCACTGAGACACCAAAAATCAGACAGAAATGCTGACAGAAAGAAGATATACAAACATTGCGCCCGTTTCAGCTAAACAGAAGTGACAGCCATTCACTGGTTCATTCTTCAGGGCAATGCCTTGACCAGAGTTAAGCTGCCTGGTTTAAATTTCAAACAAAGCTCAGCAGTTAACTGTCAGTCACCATAAACTGGCGCATTCTCCATGGTAACACCTCTACCAATCAGAGTTCACTTGCCAACCAATCAGCACTCTCGTCTCATACGTATAAAAGTTGTTGTTTTCCCTTACATTGGTATTCTTGCGGATTGTCCTGATGAGTGCAAGACAAAAAGCTTCAACAACATGTCTCTATTTTCAGCAATACTCAAAAATCAGTTTACTGAAGCCTTGAACATACTCAATGATGGGGCAACCACCCACTCTGGGACAGATAATTCCGAAGATTCACAACCCTCTGAGTGAAGAGATTTCTCCTCACCGGAGTCCAAAATGATCAACCCCTTATCCTGCAACTGTGTCCGCATTCTAGATTCCCCAGCCAGGGGAAACAAGCTCTCAGTGTCTACCCTGTCAAGCCCCTTCAGAATCTTGTATATTTCAATGAGATCAACTCTCATTCTAAACGCCAGACAACATAGCCCCAATTTTCTCAGCCTATCATAGGACAACCCTCTGATCCCAGGCACCAATCCATTAAAGCTTCGCTGTACTGCCTCAAATACAGATAGATCCTTCCTTAAATGTGGAGACTAAACTGTGCACAGTACTCCAAGTGTGGTCTCAAAGCCCTATACAATTGTAGCAAGACTTCCTTATTCTTGTTGTCCAATCCCTTTACAACATAGGCCAACATGTTATTTGCCTTCTTTACTGTATGCTAACTTTGCGTTCCTTGTTCGAGTATACCCAAGTGTTTCTGAACATCAACATTTAAAAGTTTCACACCTTTTAAAAATATTCTGCTTTTCTATTCTTATTACCAAAGTGAATAACCTCACACTTCCCCATATTATATTCCATCTGCCACCTTGTTGCCCACTCACTTAACCTGTCAATATCGCTTTGTAGCTTCTGTGCCCTCCTTACAGCCTATATTCCCAGCCAACTGCCCTAGTATGCCATGGATGGATCTTTCTTGCTTAGGTTTTGTTTATTTAATTGAATGTGTTCTTGATGAACATTTTTAATTGCTTCTTGAAATGTTTTCCACTGTTTATTTACAGCCATACCTTTTAATCTATTTACCAAACCAACCTCAGCCAGCTCTCCCTTTATACCTATGCAATTGGCTTTAAGATTCTTGTTTGAAACTGGAGTATATTCATTTCAAACTTAATATGGAATTCAATTGTACGATGATCGTTTTTTCCCAGAGGATCTTTTACTATGAGATTACTAATTAAGCCTGCCTCATTGTACAATACTAGATCTAAAATAGTTTTATCCCTAGTAGAAGTGAGACACTACCTGGGGCTGACACCATGATTCTCTCTTTCATTGGGAGATCTTTGTACAGCAGTATATTTCTCCTCTTCCGTCCTTTCATCATTTTCTAAGGCAACTCGTGCCTTATATAGGGCACTTGATTCAATTTCTTCAGCAAGCTGAGCTGCTCTAGCCTCCCGTCGTAAAAATTCTTCAGAATTATCCCTTTCCAAAGGTACCCTGTGAGAGATAAGCAGATAAAAAAAACAAGTTAGAGAAAACCACAGCAAATAAAAAGAATGGAAAATGAAAGACCAATTAAATATGAATGAGATGGAGAAAAATTACATTAAAAAGAATTGATAGAGAAGGTATAAAGGAATGTTAAGTAAAGGATAGAAGTGAGGATAGAATGTAGACAAAAAAAAGTAACAAGTAAGGATAACATTCAATTATTACTCCCTTTTATGGGCAAAGGAAGCAAAGAGGGAGGAAAAGTGTATTTGTATTAACAAAGATAAAACTGGTAAAGCGGAGACACTGGTGCCAAAAACTTGAAACGATCAATTAATCACAATTGGGAAATTATAATGGAGCTCTGCACAGATGTGCTGGGCAGAACAGGCTCCATATTATATATGAATAAAAGTACTGTAATCAAAGAAAAATACTGCAGATGCTGGAAATCTGAAATAAAAAAAACGAAGTGCTGGACATACTCTGCAGGTCTGGCAGCATCTGTGGAGAGAGAAACAGAATTAATGTTTCAGGTCTGTGACCTTTCATCAGGGGTTCTGACCTGAAAAGTTAACTCTGTTTCTCTCTCCACAGATGCTGTCAGACCTGCTGAGCATTTCCAGCACTTAGTATTTTTATTCTAAAATAAAAACTGTCACTTTAAACAAATATGATTTGGGCTCAACATTTTAGGCATTTTGTTTTTAAACAAAATCACAAACAAATAAAATAGATTTACTGCCAATTTTCTGTACAAAAATATTCACATCCAATTTTTAACTTGAAGATAAAGAGCTAAGTCACAATATATCAAAATTATATAGGCAGCTTTATAAACTGAAAAACAAAATTTATTACCCATGGTGTAAGTTAAAATCTATGTACTTACGTATATGAAGACAAACTGCTGTCATATGTTGATCTCACTCCATAAGTCTCCTCATTAAATCTGAACATGTCATTGGGATCCCAACCATTAGACTGAGGAGAGAAAGAAAATATTTTAACCAAGAGAAAAAAATCCCTTCCAACAGCTTAATTTTGCAACCCAACATAATAACACATCATTCACTGTTATAATCATTCATTTTCAACAAGTATAAACCGAATGCTAAAAAGGCATCTAAACAATTATCCACAAATAGAGGTCTTCCCTTTCATGATACCCAACAGAAATACAACCTTTTCCTCATATGAAAAGTAAAGATGCTCACACAGGTAGTTGTATTTAATTCCCATAGTCTATATCAAAAGAGCAAAACTCGAATGAGTAGCTCAAAAATGAAACAGCGCCAGAGGCGGATACAATGAGGACTACTCTGCTTAAATGGGAGTAATGCTCAATTAATAAAATAGACATTGCGCCTCTCATTGTTTGAAGGAATGGTTTCTAAGAAATTCACTTCATAGTGCTTCCAGTTTGAACCACCGTTTGATTCACTACCACTACATTTGGTCAAAAATTGAATAAAAATTAGAGCAAAGGACCACATTACAAGTAGAAGGTGCAAATGACAAGTGGTCAAAGCAAAAGGATATACAGAAGCTTCAAAAGAATTGCAACTTTCATTCTCAAACAATGAGGAGCAGCACATATCTATGGTAGATAATCCAATATTTTTCCACCTGCACAAAAAGAGCAGCAATAAATGATGAATACACCTGGTTCATTTAGAAACTAGTGGTGGACTTCTAAAGCCTTAGCTGAACTGCCCATTTCCCTCAACTGTCAAGACTTTTGCCTTTTGATTTGCTAACTAATTGACTTAGCAGTTGTCAAACAAACTGGGCTTTAAGAGTTGTTTTTATTTTAGCTAAATTGCCACTATTTGTTTTAAAGTTGCTTTCCCTCTCCAAAATGGACAGTGCAGCAATGTTGTAAAAAGAACAGTGCAACCAAATGGTAAGATGGGAAAGGTTAGACTAGGAACTACAGGTAAGTTAAAAGTTTAAATTAAAATGGCAATGGGAAGAAGGAAGAGTGTTATAACTGAATAATTCAACTTAAAATAATGCAAACAATACTATCAGATAGTAGCATGCCTTTACATTCAAACAACATATAGTACTTTGATCTGGAACAAATGATAAAATCCATGCTTTCCCTGGAACATTTTGCCAATCTGGACATGGAAAACTGGTTGTCCTGATCTATGGAATACAAAGCCAACTTTTTCTTCATATCCACTTTTTATAGGTCTCCACATACCATCCTCTTTCCAGCTGTATTTTCCCAGCAAAGTTAAAATCAGTTGACCAACTTGCATTCAGGCCAATATTGAACTCCCTGCTAAGTAAAGTACTATAATGGTTCTGACTCCTTAGATCTTAGTGGAATAACTATATAACAGCCTGGCTGCTGTAAGAATGTAATTTTATTTCCTTCCTAGAAAACAGACTGCATGTAACAAGTGTAAGCCACAGACATAATTTAAAATATATTTTGGCTATTTATTTGTACTGATCTAAATTCATAATTAAAGTTTACCACATCTGATTCCAGAGCTTCCAAATCTTCATTGGTGCTATCACCACCATCCCATGGTTCTAGATCTTTGTCTTTGTGCTCACCATTTAGTCTAGAGCCTATGGCAGCATCAGTGAAAGCATCTGAAATAGTAATTAATTAAATGCACGTTACTTTTTTTTAAAAAAGCCGACATGTTAATCTGTTGTATCAAAACAATTTTAAATATTAGTTAAAAAACAATTATGCAATTAAATTACCGCATATTTTGCACAGATACAAGATGTTTCTACACAGTAATAGCTAGAGACCACAGAAACACGAAGTCCATGTTTAGAAATCTACTCATGTCTACAAATTTATCAATTAAATTTTAATGTCAAATATGGTGCACCAAACTAGTATAAAGTTGAATTACTGGGAATAATTTTATTCATTCTATTCTGTACACAGAATTTTCATACATGAGATCAATTCTATTAGAAAATGACCGAATCAATTACAAATTTGCAGCCCAAGATTATAAGCAGTTATGTCTTGCTTGCCAATATTTTATTACAGATCATTCATATATCATTTTAAAGACAATATTGTAGTTGGAAAACATACGTTTATACTAAATATAAAAAGTCACAAGATAACTGACATCTACATTTCAAGTCAAACTGAGCACCTATATGAAATTCATATTTATAATTTTCATCTACTCAAATATGGTCATTTAGAAAGTGGGTTAGAGAATGATGTGGAGAGGCTACACTGGGGCATATACCACCAAATGAAAAGATACAGGTTTGAACCTCATCTCTTCCAGTTTCCAAGCTGAGCCATGGCAAGCAAGAAATTCTGGGCAGAGGCCAAGGCTGCCCCTGTGCGGAAAAGTGGAGGTAATCAGATGAATGCATCATGGTTGCAATCATATGCTTCCCACATGTTACTCAAAGACTGGAAGAAATAGGAAACCAGCTGCCCATCTGTCCTCAATGGCAGAATAAAACCTTAAAATACAACAGGAAGAAAATGGAAGGCATGGGCCCTTCATTGGATAATAAATGCTAACAGAATTTTTTTCAATGCAAGCCTGAAATACACTAAAAACATCATGTGCATGATAAAGAATCAGGACAGTGGTCAAAAAGTCTTGTACATGCACGCAATTACTAAACCAAGGAGCTGAACACCTAACTGATGAAAGCATGTATTATGTAGGCAAAAATCAAACATCCCCAATTACTGATATGATCCTTCAAGCTCTGAAGCTTGACCATGTCAAGTGCACGGTCAATTTTTCTGTACAGCATTAATCTCACCCCATTTCCTTTCTGTCGATCTCCTTGGAGTACACAAGCCATAATTCAGATGACAGAACTATGTGATCTGTGCTGATAGCTTTCTGTAATCTGTTCCAGGTGAGGTACAAGAGCAACCTGTGATGACATTTTCCCTTCTCCCTAAAAGCATCTGGCCTCCATTTTGTACATCGCAATTGCCCATATTTCTAACATTTTTTGGCACAGCACAGTGCAAGCTTGATGCAGGCTATGCAGTTAGTGCAGAGTCAAATGATCTCACCTGGAGCAGCAACTAGAATACTAAAATCAACCTCAGCTTCCCAGGGCTGAGGACAAGCGGGGGGACAAGTCAACTAGGAATTATACTCATGGTCAAGACTAATCACCCATGCTGTAAATTACATGTGTGTGAATAGAGTCACGGGAAGTCAGCATCCTTAGCTGCTAGCATTCCACATCAAGGAGCAAATATGAAAAATACCCCCTTCTGTCTGCGTCAATGAAACAGTAACCCAAGAGTCAGTACCTTCAGATCGGAGGGAACAATTAGCAGGAGAAAACACTCAATTTCTGAGACTGGAAGAGGTAATCAAGTATAGAGCAGTGTTTAACTTCATGCACACATACTGAGCATTACAAGGTATTTCAAAAAGAGATGCATCTCATCTTTAATAGAAAACAGACAGTGTATGATAAATGCCAGTCAGTTAAAATTTAAAAAAAATCAGATCCAAAGCACTGACTAATTTCCAGTCACGGACAAAAATAATAATTAATTAATTTAAATATTTATTTAGAGATATAGCACTGAAATAGGCCCTTCGGCCCGAGTCTGTGCCGACCATCAACCACCCATTTATATTAATCCTACACTAATCCCATATTCCTACCACATCCCCACCTTCCCCTACCACCTACCTATACTAGGGGCAATTTATAATGGCCAATTTACCTATCAACCTGCAAGTCTTTGGCTGTGGGAGGAAACCACAGTATTTATATGGTTACTCCATTTCAGTTTCTGGTAAATGGTGACCCCCAGCATGCTGATGGTGAGGGATTCAGTAATGGTAATGCCATTGAATGTCAAAGGGAGATGGTTAGATTCTCTCTTGTTGGAGATGGTCATTGCCTGACACTTGTTACATTAACAGATGGGAGCTTAATTTTAATTCTGAAATGAAATCCATATTTTTTTTTATTCATTCATGGGATGTGGGCGTCGCTGGCCAGGCCAGCATTTATTGCCCATCCCTAATTGCCCTTGAGAAGATGGTGGTGAGCTGCCTTCTTGAACCGCTGCAGTCCATGTGATATCATATTGCTGCCCATTGAATAAGTGTCCGGATTTGATCGACACATATGTACAGAGTACAATTCAAAGACCTTGCCTGAAAATTACAATATTTTCTGGGAAGTTCCATTACTTTTCTCACTGTTTCCCCCCGATAAAACAATTTCAATGGGTGTTCCCCACAGGATACCCCTATACATATGTTTTTTGGAGAATGAGAAGGAGTGGAGGGATGGCAGGCTGATTCTGCACCCACCCATCAGTGCGCTCATTGCATGCATCTACAGAGAGAGGAACATATACCTCGAATGTCAAAGTATTACTGCACATGGAGGCTCCAATTCCCACAGCAGGCTCTGACATAATATGTAACAGCATAAATGAGATACATGGAGGCCTGACTAACTTCAACAAAATTTTACATCACAGAAGAGGGGCTTTCAGTTCATAAAGACTGTGCTAACTCTCTGAAAAGAGCAATTCATTCAGTCCAATTTCCTTGCCTTTTCCCCATACTCCTTTTTAAATTTTATCAAATATTTATTCATTTACCCTTTAAAAGATGTCATGGATTCTGGTTCCAATATGATTTCTGTTAAATTATTATACATCTGAATTCTGCTTAACACAAATTCTCATGACCTTCTCCCTTCATTCTTTTGATGATTTTAAACTTATGGCTTACAGTTACTGACCAGTGGAAAAAGTATTTATTTATTTACTTCATTAAAACCCCTCAATTGTCAGCACATCCATCAAATCCCCCCTTAAGCTTCTCATGAAAGCAGCCCCAGTTTATTTGCTGGATGCTTATTTGGGAAGCATCCCAAACACAATACTTCATGCTTTGAATTGCACGAGATTAACACATGCTAGGGTGATAACTGCCAGCAAAGCTCAAATGGCAAAATGCATGATGCCACCAACCATATCTGCAACCTTTGACACAACACCCCGACAAGAACCGTGGGAGACCTGCTTCACAGGCTCCATGGACAGCAGAGACACAGATGCAGAACTATATAATTTGCTGCAAGGATATTAAAAGTTAATATGTACTTTAGGGTAGGCATAGACAGGAACAGACGCCACAAATCTGCCTCCACCTTCATCCAGGCAAGCTGCAACACCGATGCATGGGAATGGTGCCCCATTGCATCAAGCAGGGTCATCCTCCTTGCAACCACCTCATGCAGCACCATCTTCACTTCACCAGCCATTTAAACATGGGTCAGGCGCTGAATTACACTGTTACTTACTTAGTACACTGTTACTTATAGTCTATACCCCCAAATTCATTTTCCTTTCTCTTCATTTTTGCCTCACCATTTCTTTCCCCCCTCCTCCTTCAGTATTTGTTTTTCAAAGTATGTAACAACAAATTTCCCACTCAATTCTGCGGCTTACCTTTAAGTGTCCACATCTCTTACTATCCCCCATTAGGCTACCTGCCTGACCAAGACTAAAGGCTCACATGGAACATGAAATTATTATACTAATAAACTGACCACATAAATATTGAGCAATCAGCATACCACACACTGGTCAGCTTTGCATTGGTTTCTGAGCTGCCAGGTCATTATTCGAAACAAGACTGGGAAGACAATAGCCTGGATTTTGTATGGCCCCAAGGTGGGTGGGAGGAGGGGGGGTGGCATGGAGTATTGCGATGGGTGGCGGGCATAGGGCCCATCGCCAAATGACATTCCCAGGGGCGGGCAAGACAGATGACGGTCTTCCTGCCCAGAGACCAATTGGGGCCCTTAAGTGACCTATTAATGGCCTCTTCCTGCCGCCGGGATCTTACTCTTACCAGAAGCAGACGGGGTGTCTCTGCTGTGTGGGAATGACACCTTGCAATATGAGCCGCCCTCCTGTGGGCTTTTTGGGGGGGGGGGGGGGGGGGGAGGGGAAGAGGGAGGAGATGGGGTCCCTCCTTCTTTGACAATTTGTGGCCCACAGAGGACTCCCACTGGGAACAACTTTAACCAACACCCCCCTCCCCCAACAACCCCACAGACTACATGACCACTTCCTCTACCCACCTTGCCGGGGCCTTCCAGACTAGACCCGACAACCCCACCTCACCTACCTCTGGTCCAGGGTTCCAGTTCTGGGCCTGAATCTGAGGCCTTTGCAGTACCGTCAGTGGTCACAGCTCCCAGGGGCGCTGCCAATACTGCTGAGCAGCCAGCCCTCAGATTGGCTAGCAGCTCTTGGAGGCAGGATCCCTGTCTTTAAAGTAATGGGGATCCCAGCTCCTGAAATTGAGATTTAAAAAGACCAGAGGATTGCTCCACAAGGTTGGGGGGGGGGGGGGGGGGGGGGGGGAAGAGAAGACACGAAAAGGCCCCGCCTCCAGCACGAAATCCAGCCCACTGAATGTGCACTGACAACCAATAACTCTTTCACCATTTCTAAGTGAATTGCTAACATTCTTTTGACTGTTGATTGAAGGGAAAAATTACTACAAGTTCAAGTTAAAATGGGCTAATCCACAAGTAGCTGGCAGGGAATTAACAAGGTTCTCTTTTAATTTGGCATTCTGAGGAAAGGTCATAAAGCAACACCCCAATATCATGGCTACTATCTTCGGGGAGGATGAGGAATTTTCCTCAGTGCTTATTTGAGTTTATCCTAGTAGTGTTGACAAGACACTGCAATGAGCTGATTTTTAAAAAGAAAATCACAACCTAAACCTTGTTTGATGCATCTGGAGGTATTTGTTTGGCAAAATACTAATCCCTTGCAATCACCTTGCCGAGCACAAAGTAAAATTGGAAAAGTGCAGTATGTTCCAAATGGAACCAAGCCTCAGTGTTACAATAAATACAAATGTCAATTCTGGAAGACCTTTATTGTTTGAAATGTATTAAACAGTGTTTCCCTCCTGCTGAATGCCACCAACCTCATGATCCAAGGATTCAAAGGATCTCATGAATGCTGTCAATGCTTTATTGATCTAGTGTAGTAAAAATTAGTTGGTGCTGTAAACTATTTTTTCAAAAGAGGTGGTCCTCAGGGAGTGCCAATAATGTTTATAAACCCATTTAAGCTAATTACATTAACTCCTCACTCACCAAATGTCACATTATATAACAATGCATGTCCTTTCCTGTGCCTCAACATTTCCATTAAAGCAGTAACTGCAAGTGTTTGCATACATTATAGGAATCACTCCAATCCCTTCAAGTAATTCTGCTACAACAGGCAACTAAAGTGTACAAAATGCAAGTTGACCTCAAGCTGTCAATGTACAATAGTAAACTCCTGGTTCACCATGGCAATGGAAAGAAGCAATTCAAGGCACTGTGGAAGGTGTGTGAGGTGACATTTATTCATATTTCTGGCTCTAACAACTGTGAAAATGTCACTAGAATAAGACTTGTTTGGTTTACAGCATGTCGTGGCTCTGAAAATGATGCTGTGACAATGCAATTTAAAATAGGAAAGCCTAACTTATAGATTTTATCAGCTTGGGAAGAAGCCCGGCAGCAATACTTGCAATAAAATAGAAACAGCATACAAAATTTAAAAAGCAAAGCCTTTAGAAGTATGACAGTCACAGCCATGTGCTTTGGACATTCACTGAACATGCTAAACAAGCTGAAAGTCTTTTGTTTCACTTCAGCAGCATCACATGGCCCCAACCATTGCTGAAAAAATGCATTGCTGTACAAATGCCAAAAATTCTCTTGATCCTTTTAGGGCAACTTGCTGAAACAGACTTCAGTATTTCCAACCGATATTTTCTCCTTAGTTTTTAGTTTAGTTTTTACTTTGTTATGATGTACTGGAACAACTGCTTTAGAAAAATTGTGATTTAAAGATTTTTCAAGATGAAAAAAGTTTCTGTGTTATTTCTATGTTCACCGATTTAATGTAATGCTTATAATTTTACCACAATTAGAGGTATACCAACTTTTTAACAACACCAAAACAATTCTACAAAGGTTATGTCATGCTGCGACTTGTAAATGCTACTTCCATCTTAATACAGTACAAAGCTAATATATTGGTGCAAGTTTTTTTTAAACGAGCTGTTTTATTGAAAAGAAAAGCAAACTAAAAATAAAGCCCTATTCAGTTCATTGAATTAGGTAGCTTGACACAAAATGCTATTTACCCATCGGGAATTCAGAGTAAATAAATTACAAGGAGTTTCTTTTTAAAATGTAAGCCATTTCACACTTAAACCTTTAATTTACTATTGGAAATGATGGTGTTTATACAAGTTAATGCACAATTTTATACAACTGCATAATTTTTTTTTTAAGGTGTCTCCAACTAAAAGTCATTTAGGACGAATGCCAATAGGTATTTACAGAAGACTATCGAATTTTAATTCATGTCCAATAAGGTGAAGTTGGTTCTGCAGCACAATCCCCAGTAAACTAAAACAATCAATTCAGACTAAAAATCCTAATGAATTTTTCTTGAAGCAGTTATTGAATATTTTTAGTAGTTTCAGGGTCATTTGAATTTAACATGGAACGCTTTCAAAGATTTACTGTCACTTTAAAGTAGTTCATAAGCAGATGTTAAGCTCAGAATCAGTTTAAAATAAATGGGACAGTGTTAATATACACACATGGTATAAAAACAAAGTAAACATCAGAATTACCTGTTTCAGATGGAACTACAGAGATCAGAAAGAGAAGGTGGAAAAAAGAAACAATATCAGTAAACCAAATATATATTAAGGATCAAGATGATCAATCTGCCTGGCAGGTATAATTAATTGTGACATTCACTTGCTGAAAATACTGTGTATGGGCTCATCAAAAGAGAAGGGATGACCATGCATGAAAGTTTTTTTTCCATTTTGTACTGAAGTTACAGCAGTGTTCAGAGCAGATGGAAAAAAGTACCTATTTCCTGATGAAATATATTTCAATGCTAAACACAGCAGAAAATACTAGTTGAAAAAGAGTGCGCACAAGCGGGCAGACGGGCAGGTGGGGGCGGGGAGAGAGAGAGAGAGAGAGAGAGGCACACACAAAGATAGATAAAAAAGGAAACAGAAAAACAAATATTGGGTTGGGGCTTGACCAAATGTTTCAACACACTGCCGGTCTGCTGCTTGCTCATCTGCCAGAGGATCATAATTTATTGCATGAATTATTCCAAATTTGAGAACTGTTGATCAATGGATCCTTTTAATTATCTTCATTAATCAGCATGAAGTTCTTTGAAGGACTGCTAAATTCCAATTAATAAACTAAAGATTTTTTTCACATTATCGTAAAGTTAAAACAAGCAGAAGGGAATTACCACTTTATGAAAACTAACTTCAAAACTAAGTCTAACCAGTTTCATGTTGCATAAGCAGAATTGCACAAATTTAGGTGCTTCACCCAACTATTATTCCCATTAAATTAAGGGATATCTTTAGTCCATACATTTTTAGGAACTGACATTACTGTCGCAATAAAGTGCTAAATAGTACACCACTATTAATGCTAAATGTAAAATCAATGTATCTATTTTTCAAGTAAAGTTTAGAGAGGGAGGGGAAAAGATAACAATGCACCGTAAAATTGTTTCATTGCAATACTCGGCATGTGTCACAGTTCCAATCAAGTATTTTAAATATGCCCAGTTTGCTTCTGCAATATATTTTAGAATCTATTTCTACTAACAATGCACAATGAATATATTTTAGCACAACCACACCAGGCCATTGCTGCAGTAGCTCCTCAGGGTAACTATTTCAGCTGCTTCATTGATGACCTTTCCTCCGTCATAAAGTTAGAAGCGGGGCCGTTTGTTGAGGATTGTTGTCTTCAGCCAAATTCACACTTACTCAGATAATGAAGCAGTCTGTGCCCACAAACAGCAAGTTCATCCAGGCCTGGAGTTATAAGTGGCAAGGAGCATCCAGACAACACAATTGCCAGAACATGAACATTTCCAATACAAGCAAGTCTAACCACCTCCCCTTGATACTCAATGGTATTACCATGGTTAAATCCTCCACCAACAACATCCTGGGGGTTAACTATTGCCCAGAAACCATGAGTGTCATGGAAAATTCTCCGCATGTCTGGATGTGCAGCTGCAACACCCAAGTAGCTCAACACCATCCAGAACAAAGCAGTCTGCTTGATCAGCATCCCATCCACCTCTGGTATACCATTGCTGCAGTGTGCCTACATGATGCACTGCAGCAAAGTCATCAAAGCTCCTCCAGCAGCACCTCAAAACCTTCATCAACTAGAAGGGTATGGGGAGTAGGTGCACGATCCTAAATCTCCCCCTCCTGTCACACACTATCCACTGCTGGATATATAACAGCCATTCCTTCATCGCAGCTAGTTCTAGATCCTGGAACCCGGCCCCTACTTAACTGCACTGTAGGAGTACGTCAGCACATGGACTGTAGTGGCTGAAGGAGGAAGTTGACCACCATCTTCTCAATAGCAACTAAGGACGGGCAAGAAATGCCAGTCTTACGAGTGACATGCACATTCTGAGAATGAAATTTTTTTAAGCTGACTAAAAAGCTGAAAATCAAATGGACCCAAACGTTCCATACCAAATTAATTTTGGCTTTTTAAAACACAATGGAGATCTTAAGAAGTGAATTAAAATATCCAGCCTGTAATTTTTAAGATCAGCCGAACCTCATGCTCAAATCTGCTTCAGAGTCTTGCCACCAACTAAAAATACATTAAGAAATCAGAACACCTAACTGCTGACATTTACACAATTTTCTACAAAGATTACCACATATTTTGGCAGCAGTAGCATTCTATAATTCTGTGGATGGCTATTTTTAAACTGGGGGCATGTTTATTTTTCATTTGTTGGGAAAGCAGGAATGAGACAGCCAAAACATTCAGGTATCGAAGCTATACAATCTAGATTTTCCATCACTGACTATGAATAGGCAGAGATTATATCTCTAGATTAGAGATACAGCACTGAAACAGGCCCTTCGGCCCACCGAGTCTGTGCCGAACATCAACCACCCATTTATACTAATCCTACACTAATCCCATATTCCTACCAAACATCCCCACCTGTCCCTATATTTCCCTACCACCTACCTATACTAGTGACAATTTATAATGGCCAATTTACCTATCAACCTGCAAGTCTTTTGGCTTGTGGGAGGAAACCGGAGCACCCGGAGAAAACCCACGCAGACACAGGGAGAACTTGCAAACTCCACACAGGCAGTACCCTGAATCGAACCCGGGTCCCTGGAGCTGTGAGGCTGCGGTGCTAACCACTGCGCCACTGTGCCGCTCTGTGGACCAAAGCCATCCCAAACCAATACTCTGCCAAGCCTCCAACATTAAGTAATTTTTTCACGAATTAAGTAACCTGTCTAAAAAAAAAACTAGGTCCTCTGCAGTTATAAGTTTAACAGTTAATTGATATTTTCTTCATAATGAGTTTTAAACAAAGAAAATAATTCATTGATTTAACTACAGTCATTTTGTTTACTAATTAGGCTAACTTTAACCTCACTGGGATTTTACCACAGCAGGTGTGAATTATGCACTGGATTTAAGTTATAGGATATTATGAAATTTTTTGGACATTTTAATTAAAACGCTTATGGAGCTGTAAGAATTCAGATATTACAGACTGTCACCCTAACATCCACCCTTTTTAAAACCCAAATACTTAGAATTGTATCTCAGTTTTACAACAACTATAAATAAGACATCATGCAAAATATTACCATCAAGCTGCCAGCGTTATGTCAAAATAAAGTTTTCTTAAAGGTATTTTAATAATGTTAGGCATTATGATGCTTCTATATTGCCAATTGAGTAGTTGGCATCATACAATTTGTACAGCAAATGTTAAATCATGTGTACAACTATTTCAAAAGTAAGCAACTAGCAGGTGCTTTTTACTATGATTTCACTGTTGAGTAATAGTTCCACTTCTCTTCTACTGGTCAGGCCCACATCACTACTGAATTCTCTGCCGTCCTCAATGATGAATTCAATTAATGAAACATATCCCCAAAAGGCTTACAATTTAGCTAATCTTTAAGACCTTTTCAACATCTCAAATCTTGAATGGCATCTCCTCACTGACCACTATTTCATTGTCTTTTGTAGACTACCTGCAATAAATTATATCGTAAACCAATCCCATTTTTTCTGGCCAATCCTTACCATACATTACTCTTGCTTCCAGACCACCCTTCTTTCAGCTTGGAAATTTCCTAATTCCAAGAAAGTTGGTTCCTCATACCCTTCAAAGTACTTCTCTATACACTAGAATTTCTTAAAGTTCTTGCTTAATCCATTAGGGGCCTTGTAATCCCATGTTATGCACCTCTAGGATTCTGTTCTTGAATCAGCTGGCATTGTCTTGAAAATATTCAAAATCAGATCTAGCAACTTGTACTTGCACACAATCAAAGACTTCAACCAAAGCTATGTCCATGACTATCTAGTTTTTTTCTCATGTGTGGTAGTTCACCCTGTTTTATTTTCATTAACTGAGCAGCCCTCCGGCATTCTGATCACACCCTCATTCTTCCTTCTTCATATCACCGATATCCACTTATCATCCAACCCCATCCACTGGGGTCCACTCTGCAATCAACTGCTTTCGCATCATGTGCCTGCAATGCAAGACCTAATCACATCATTTTCCCACATGATGGGGCAATCAACGTCTTAACTTTTAATCCTTCAGGGTTTTTTTTAGACCTGTTGTAAACTTAAAAATCACTTTTTACCTCGCAGGGATGACAGTTGCAGCCAGTAAAAAAACATTCTTGGTCTCACTCACTCCAGATATCAAATGGAACTTCTACAACTACTCCATTGTTAAATCGGCCTCCAAGAAGCTATTAACTCATTTGCCCAAACACCACATTTCAAAAGTTGTGACTCTTTATAAAGCCCTGGCACAAAATGGAATATTGTTCCCATATCTCAGGAGGCTCCAACATCTCTCACACACTCCTGCAAAAAGAATAGCAGTTTATCTTTCACCTCTCGCATCCCCCCACTTCCTTTCTTGTTCCTATTTTACCTATACAATGATCCTTATCTGAACATTATCGTTATTCCTTCTAGACACCAAATATGCTGTCCTACATCCTCACTGTATTTACTTATTGCAGAGTTTCCTAATGACTCAAAAATGTGAAACTTTTTAACTCCCTCAGCCTTCCCCCATCAGTATTCAGCTCTGAAAAATCTCATCGTGGAATTACCTAATTACTAGTCCAAAATTTAACAACTCTTCTCTTATGCTTCTCAACTTCTAGTAATCAATTAAAAAATTATTTTAGTAAACCATACAAAACATTGGTTCTCACTTGTTTGTTGTATCAACTTAAAGAAGGGGTCTTGCCATTAACACCATCTTGAGACAAAATGTCAAGTAACTGATTACATCAAAACAAAATAATGAAAAAGTTAACAATTTCTGATGCCCTCATTGTGTCTTTTTGGGTGGGGGCTGGATGCAAGACAGTGCAGGAATGAATTAGCATACTGTTGAAGTTGGATTACAGAACTGTATTACTGACACTGGCACAGAATTTCCTGTAACAGTGAGATCATAAATTTTGCCATTAGTACATTTATCTTTGATTTTTAATTTGAATAGCTATAACGAGCATAGAAGTGAATCAAAAGCAGCATGACCAATGTTTTCTAGTGCCAGCCTTTAGTACTCACAGCGCAGCAGTGATGGAGAAGTTCATCGATATTTTGAGTTTGTTTAGAAGCAGCGCTTTGCATCCTTCACCCTGTGATTTAACATATCTGACCAAAATGTCAGTTAATATTTCAAAATGTGCTTTTGTGAACTTGGTTAAGTTTTAAATAGCCTATTTGAGAGGAACTTTTACTTTCCAAATGAAACAATTCTTTGATATCAGGAAGAAAGTATTTTTTAAAAAAGCATTCTAACAACACTTACAAGGGTGCAGACCTCTGACAGCAAGTTGACAGCATCCATATTATTTGGCTCATACATGGAACCACGTTCTTTATTTAAAACTACAATTTAAAAATAACCTTTTACCCTAAACTGGATTAAAATTAACATTGGAATGATTAGTACTTTTATTGTGCTGTTGATAATTGTTCAGTGTAGTTCTTCCGAAAGTTCAAGTGAGACTCATCAGTCGGATCGAATTGAATTCAGCACACATTTATCTTATATGTTTGGTTGAAATAAAGCTATGACCAGAGCTGCGTGTAGGCAGGAGTGGGGGCATTTTAACCACAAAAGGAATTCAATTTTAAATATATAATCTTACTAAACTATTGTCTTGCTCACAAATCATTAGATAAAGCAAACTTTAATGTCTCTTCTGAGCACTGCACTGTTTTCTACCTGGAGATGCAATGCTTCCACTGCACATGCTGCTGCTAAAGTTGATTATAAATAATTTATTTGGGCTTCACAAGTTTGTTTAAAGGAAACTGGTATTGAAATAAGTCACCAAGCACCCACCTGTGCGAGTATTTAAGTCTAGGAACCAGCAGCGACAGAAGTAGCACTAATTCAGAAATTCATGATCACCTTTCATTTTGATGGCTGGCAGAATGGAGCTGTAATTAATTTCTTACTGTTTTCAGCAAGAGTAAGGAAACAGTGCAAATGTCTCAAGAAATTATGAAACAAATTACTTACTCTATAATTTCCTCTTTCTTTTGTGCTGTACAACAGGTCTCACAATGGCATAAGTCTCCAGGAAATTCTGGGCCATTAACTCAGCTCCCTATGAACACAATTGTTCACACCAGGAGTTCAATTTTGCACTTACAATTAATCCCAAAGATTGGCACACAGGGCTAAATAGTTGAGCAGCTGGCTTTCAAGACAAGTGTATAGCAAAATAGGGTGTGTATTATTAGACTCTCAGTTTAAACAGCTTTAAACTCATTTAGGAACAACAAACTTAAAGCTTCAGTATCACTGGCAATAGCAGATTTATTAACTGAACAACATACACTTTGAGAAGTTTCCCCACATCTAAGGCACACACGAACAGAACACAGCACCTTTAAAAAAAAATGTTGTCACTGTTTCTCTATTAGGTTCTTTCCCCTCTCCTCCCTTCACTCATTTTTATCTTGAATTTTCATCATATTTGATCTTAATAAATTAATGTGGGTTTATTTTGTTGGGATTGCAATACATCTTGAAACATGTTGAAAAAGCATAACTTGTACACGGCATGATAGCAGCACTGGATTTTTTTCAATAAAAATGTTTCTTTGTAAGGAATGCACAAAGAAACTTCAAGATGTTTCAACAGATTCAGTAACAACTTGGTCAATAGATACCTGCATACGTTTAGAAAGTAGTTACCATGCAGGTGAATTGAAAAGTTGCGCTAGTTCTTCATTAAACTAGAGTTAACATTTTGCACTTCAGAAAAATGTGTTGTTATTACATTGTACCATGCCAACATATTTTTCCATCAAAACTAAATAATTGGAGAAAAACTCTTAAGACCTAGATATAAATGTACTTAACTGTGATATGGAAGAGTCTAGACTTTTAAGTTTCTTTTGCTTCTGACTCTACATCACTTTTCAGTTATCCTTCCCTAGGAGCTGATGGAATTATACTTTTGGGAGCTCTCTACAATACAAGCTTTATTATTTCAAAATGTATCTCAGAAGGAATTCAACTGATGTCCCATGTAGTTTATTAATTTCTTGCTTAAGGATAACATCTTATTTTTTTGATTGCCTTTTACTAGAGGTCACTTAATTTTCCCTTCCTTTATTCAATGACTCCAGAAGCCTCCGTGTGCTTGACTGTTTAAAAAAAAAATGATGCATTTCAATAATTTGAAGCAGGTTGAGCTTAACAGTGGCACAAGATTTCCCTATGTAAACTATGGATATTAGCAAGACTGGGTTAGAAGAATAGTTGACAAATTGTATTAAAACAGCCATGAAAAATACCTTCATAATCTCAATTTTTATTAATGAAATAGCATGCTACAACTTGAGAAACAATTTTTGTTGGACTAAATCAAAATTGTAATTAGACTTTTAGAATTGGGTAGGCCAAACCATGGCTTGTAAATTACACACCACTCTTCTGTTCCTGAACAGAGCTCTTTCCCCTGAATTCAATTACCTGTGGTGTTGCTTTCTCTCTCCAAATAGCAATAAATCAGAGAATCACTCTGGGCAACCCTTATTTATCTTCTAGTAGCTACCCAAGGACAGCAAAGTATGAAAATGGTACATGCCAAAAAGACAAACGAAACATTCAAATTAGATAACTTGTTTTAAAAAGGGACAAAATTCAACTCCTACCAACTTTAGCACTTCAGACAGCAAAGTGCCCAAGCTCAGTGAAGTGGAGCTTTCTCAGGTGCATAATATTTTTATATATGTATATCCACTTACAACCACAAACGTTGGGAACACGAGAACAAAAAAAAAAATACATCTTACCAGAGAAAGAACTGTCTACATGAATACTGCAAACATTTTCAGTGAGGGAACTAAGTATTGGGACTGAACAGCCTTACAAAGAACTATTAGCATTAGCCTGCCTCTCAAACTGGTTGGTTACATAGTAACATAAAAGGATGGATTATAAAATTCAAAGACTAAGATGCTGTTTTGGGACTTCAAGCAGATTGATCACATGTCAAGTAACTACCTCAGTCAGTAATCTATTACATGCTACAAGTAAATTTGAAAAATCACATACAGCATCATGGAAGGGGAGGAAAGTGAGGGGTCATCCCTAGATCATGTACATTCCACTTAGCAGCCGGTTCAGAACAGCATGAACAGAGGCGTAGGAGAAGATTGTATGCAGCTCCAGATGCTGCGTGGCCAGTTGGGAGTCCAGAGATTGGGAAATAACCCTATGGGAGTCTTGTACCTATATTAAATCATTGCAAGCAAATGTGGTCTGCAATATTCCTATATGAGGATTAAAGTAGCTTTTCTAAATCTGCTGCAGTAAAGCTGAAAGTTCCCATCCAAGAAAGCACTAAAAGTAGTTTTTAAAAGAAAAAATGTTAAAAGGAACAGAAATTCTGCTTTAGGTATTAGTTGAGGGATGTATATTGACCAGGGCACCAGCAGAATGCCTTCTCTCTTTCAAATTGTGTCACGTGATCTTTTATACACACCTCAGAGGACATGACAGCTCCTCTGTTTAACATCTCATCCAAAAGATATCACCTCCAACAATGCAGTACTCTCTCAACAGTGCATTGAAGTGTTAGCCTAGGTTATATGCTCAAATCTCTGGAGTTGGACAGGAACCCATGAGTTTCTGATTCAGAGGAGAGACTGCTACCAACAATTTATATAGCACCTTTAACATAACAAAATGTCCCAAGAAGCTTCACAGGAGCAATATAAAACAAAATACGACGCCGAACCACATAAGGACATATTAGGCCAGATGACCAAAAGCTTGGTCAATAAGGAGTGTCTTAAAGGAGGAAAATTAGGTCGAGAGGTGTAGGGAGAGAATTCTAGAGCTTAGGGTTGAGGCAACTGAAGGCACGGCCATGAATGATGGAGCAATTAAACAAGGGGATGCTCAAGAGGCCAGAATTAGATGAGCACAGATATCTTAGAGAGCTGTGGGACTGGAGGAGATTCTGGAGATAGGGAGGGGATGAGGCCATTGGGAAGTTTCAAAACAAGGATAAATGAACGGGACCTGGTGCAAGTTAGGATACTGGCAGCAGATTTTTGGATGACCTCAAGTTTACGGAGAGTAGAATATGGGAGACCAGCCAGGAGTGCATTGGAATTGTTAAGTCTAGAGATCACAAAGGCATCAATGAGGTTGTCCGCAGCAGATAAGCTGAGGCAGGAACAAAGTGAGGTGGTGTTACAGAGATGGAAATATACAATCTTAGTGATGGTACAAATGTGTGTTTGGAAGCTCATCTCGGGGTCAAATATGACGCCAAGGTTGTGAACAGCCTGGTTTAGTTTCAGACTGTTGCCAGGGAGAGGGACGGAGTCAGTAGCTAAGGACTGGAGTATGGAGTGAGAACCGAAAGCAATGGCTCAGTCTTCCCAATATTTAATTGGAGGAAATTTCTGCTCATCTAGTACTGAATGTCAGATAAGCAATCTGATAATTTAGCAACATTGGAGGAGCCGAAAGATGCAGCGATGAGGTAGAGCTGGGTGTTGCACATGTGAAAACTAAATGCTACACTTACCACTTAGCCAAGACTGACAACTATTAGATAGGATAACAATGCACAGTTGGAGCCAATGAGAAACACCTCACCCAGTCATGACCCTGAATTATTCTAGCAGCACAGATATAGAGTCAGAGTCATACAGCACAGAAACAGGCCCATCGTGTCCATACTGACCATCAAGCACCTATCTATTCTAATCCCATTTTCCAGCACTTGGCCCGTAGCCTTGTATGCTGTGGCGTTGCAAGTGTTCATCTAAATACTTCTTAAATGTTGTGAGGGTACCTCACCACCCCTTCAGGCAGTGTGTTCCAGATTCCAACCATTAAACTATGCCAAGATATGAACATAAACCCATCCAGCATGATCCTTCCAGTCTATGCATGATCAACTCAATCATCGAACCCCATTCCATCAAAAATCAAATTTATTAGGCATAAAATTTCTGTGGACAAAGGATAGAGTTCCAGGCAGCCACAACACATGACAGTTCCACAGACAGGTGAAGCAGTGCATGAAGCTGTAACAAGGTTTAGCTACAGAACATCATGATGCAGTTGCAGTCGTTTGAGATTGTGGTTGCAATATCTTTACAGAAGGAAAAAAAACAAAGCCTCGAGCTCAAGATATTTAATTCTGTAAAAAAACAGCACAGTTGCAGATCAGCTGCACTTAAGGGGAAATTCTCCATTTACACTATGATTTTTTTTTTTTATAATTAAATGCTCAGGTTCTGGATGACGTTACATGATCACATTTCATCACCCACCCCTAGTTGCCTTGAGAAAGTGACAGTTGACCTCCTTGTTTTGTAGTGATATGTGCTCCATGCCATGAATGCATAAGATAATACTGTATTTAGGAGCAGAAAAAAAATTGTATTTTGAGACAAGTGTCAATATAAAGTTATCTTTTCCCCATAGCTCAAGTGGAGGTTAGTGCCTAAATCTCTCACTGCAATTGCAATCCTTTCCAGCAACTTAACATTCTGTTAAACATATCTTAATGACAAATATTAGCTAAACTTGAAATTAGTTCTACAAAAGTTAGAAAGTCAATACCTCTTCTTGCATAACTTAAGTCTACATCTTTAAAATGCAGCATTACGACATCTGCAGATTTAAAAATGATACTTTCAACAATATCTTCACGTTTTGGCCCCAGTTCTCGTGAACTGGATTCAGTATTCTTTCGGTGAGCAGCATCAAGCACTAGGTCACACTGGGGAAGGGGGGGGGGGGGGGGGGGGAGAAAAAAAAATCAAAGCATTAGAAATCCTGATAAGTAAAGCACTTGACAAACAGCACTGCACTGTTCCTTTCCAAAGCATTACGTTTATGGTGAAATTAATGACACTTCAGAAAATAAGTTATGCAGAATAGTGTGGATAGTGCAAATGGGAAGCGCATATTTAGTCAGGTACAAATATACAAATGCACTTAAAAAAAAAGCTAATTAATTACGTAGCTATAATTTAAGTGTGTTCATCCAGAGCGATCCCAACATGCCCCCAATGTAGCATCCAATTGTTTCTTAAATGATTCCAAGGTTTTTGACTCCACCATTTGAAGTTTATTCTACACATTGATCATTCTTAGTGTGAAGAAATTGCTGATGTCTACCCTAAAAGCACCTTCCCTAGTATGAACCTGTGTTTTTTAAAAAAAAAACATTTATTCTCAGCATGTGTACGCCACCAGCAAGGCCAGCATTTTATGGCCCATTCTTACTTGCACTCGAGAAGGTGGTGGTGAGCCACCTTCTTGACAACTAAGTAGCTTGCTAGGTCATTTCAGATGCCAGTTAAGAGTCAACAACATTGCTGTGGGTCTGGAATCACATGTAGGCTACACAGGGTAAGGCACGTTTCCTTCTCTAAATGTAATTAGTGAACCAGATGCGTTTTGTTTTAAAACGAACATCTGCAAGTTTCATGCTCACTGTTACTGATGCTAACTTTTCAATTCCAGATTTATTTAATTAACTGGGAAAAAAATCCCCAGCTGCAGTACTGGGATTGGAACTCATGTCTCCAGATCATTAGTGCAGACCTCTGGGTTACTGGTCTAGTAACATAATCACTCTATCATACCTGTAGTTTCCTTGTTCTACTCCTAATGCTTAATTTAAAGTAATATTGACAGCATGTTAGGTGTGGGGTTGAAACATATTTCCAACATTGTCTCAGGTGCTACCATCTTTGCTTACCTTGGCCATCCTCGCACAATCGCCAAACCTCATTGCATAGCTGTATGTAAAGTGGTAGAGTTGACACTGACTAGTATTGGCACCTCCTTTCATAATGTCCAAACCACCTTTTTAAGCTTTCTCTCCTCTGCCCTGAGGAGCTGATCCCTCCTCGTCATTATTTCCACAAATAGAATCTCCAGAGGCGAGAGTGAAATTTGGAGCTCTTGCCATGTGGCTGTACCAGAAGTTGCTCCTCCTTCCTAAGGACTTTGACTGCAGTTTAATGTTCTTTCTGCATTTCCACAAATTGCCTTCCCCTTTACGCAAAAGAAATAATCTATGCATTGCAACTGTATAGCATTTCTCAATGATAGTGAACTACTTAGGCGCAGGGATACCCACTCCAATTATGACGTTGTCCCAACACCAAGAAAATTGGACAGGGTTACAGCAACAGGCAGAGTTTCTGCCCTGCTGTATCTCGTGAGAAAACCACATCATAGGGAAATCCAGTCTCCTATACAACGAATTCTAATGTTGAAAAGTCTGCTGTACTGAATGAGCTGATATACAAATAATGAATTAAAACATTTGCTGATTTTACATGAATTTCTATATTTCAATCTCCCTTTTCAAATCATTTTATTTTTAATAAAAACTCATGTTATTCTTACAATAACTCAATTTCACTGGTCACAAGATGTGGAATAGCCCACTTCTAAAAGACTGTAGAAACCACAACATTTGTAGTAGGTGGATTCTAAATAACAATGAAATTGTAACCGACAACTGCCTGCACTTGTGAAGGTAATGATCTACTACTATTCACAAAACCTCAAATTGTAAATAGCACCTGCTCAAAACAGCTAAACGAAAAAAAAGTGCATACTTGTTAGCAAGATCTACTAGTTTTGCTACAATTAATAACCTGATGTACAAAGAATTCATTAAGCAAGAATTTAGCTTGCTGCTACAGAATCTGGGCATTTAACATTGTGAGTTATTAGAAATATACAAACATACTGCAGATAAACAGTACTGTTTTAATAACTGATTACTGACCACATTAATCTACAATAACATTAGATTACTGAGAGAGGTATTAAGCCTCATTGTAGACTGCTTGTCAAAGGGTCACCATAATATCTAATTATGCATTGGGTCACATTAAGCTACTTTGTCATATACTATACTTAATAATCTGAAAGATGTATAAACAACTTGTGGATCTTTTACTTACCTTGGGACTATAGGTTTTAAAAACGCCTTCATATATTCCACCATTTTTCACTTTGAGTTCACATTTTGCACCCTGCAAAATTAAACATTACATTATTTATTTAACCAATGACACAAGTCTGGTCAAGTTACACCTCGAGTCAAAATTTTGCAGTTAGGGTTGGAATATTTATTTCTAAAGCTTTGCAGAAATGGTTCTGAATACCATTAAAGTAATATATTTCATTAAAACACACCCTCTTCATAATCTTCAAATTGCCATGACTGAAAGGACAAGAACAAAAAAACACGCAATAATTGCAAAACAATTGAGCTCAGACGATAATAAATAAAATTGAGGAGAAAGTTCAAATCAGGTTGCAAGACCAGCCAACTAAGAAGAAATTTGTCTGTGCTAGAGTTAGTAGGTAACTATTAAATTGTACTTTGATTCTTTAGAGAGACTGCTGTTAGCACTTTTTTTTTTACACGGAAAATGCTAACTTGACTGGTTTGATTGATGTGAATGTATTGGTAGCGGGTGTGATTTTTCATTTTGCTTTGAAAGTGCAACCTGGGTTTGAATTGGCTATTTCTTTGTGCAAATTATTGTTTGAGTAAATTTTAGACTTTACAAGCAAGCAGTTATTAAGCTGCCAGCACACAACCGAGTCAGTAGATGGAATGTAGCATAAACTGGAGTAGCTGACTTGAAACCACTTTCAGTTATTTGTGTTTCTAAGTCCTCTGCGAATATTTATTGTGGCAAGACAATGGAGACCAGCGATGTGTAGAACTTGCATGATGTTACATCTGTGGTTGACCTGGGCACGTGTCACCCAATAGATTCACTCAAGTTATTCATTAATCTCCAGAACAGCAACCTCATTATTCCTGCTGCCACACACTAGGCCAGTAAGAGAAACAAATCAAACAGATGAATACAATGTATGACAAAACAGGATAAAAGTGAGCAGGGGGTGGGGTTCTGATTTCTGGGGTATTGGCATTAAGTTCTCGACAGTTGGAAGCGCTACAGATGACATGAGCTTCAACTACTAGATATTTAACATCCATCAACAGAACTTATTAGACATTGATTCCCCTCTTTAAATTAAATACATATATACATATAAAAAGAAAAAAAGTCAAAATAATGACACATTTTTCTTTATTTTACATTATACCATCAACCTTCAACAGCACCAGCTATTAACATACTGTATATTCCCCCCTTTATTTAAACAAAAAAACTTGTTTGAAGAATTACAAAGAAATCTTAACATTAAAAAGTTTCCATGTTTTCCTAAATTATAACACAAGAGGGCATCCAACAATTTCTTTGAACAAGCACCTCTCTTCGTAAAACAATCAGACAATTGATGACTTGCGTTGACCCATTTTATTTTGGAAATTTCTTTGAGTCATAGAGCTATACAGCACAGAAACAGGCCCTTCGGCCCACTGTGTCCGTGCTAGCCACCAAGCACCTATCTATTCTAATCCCATTTTCCAGCACTTGGCCCATAGCCTTGTATGCTATGGGGTTGCAAGTGCTCATTTAAATACTTCTTAAATGTTGTGAATGTTCCTGCCTTTACCACCCACTTCAGGCAGTGTGTTCCAGATTCCAATCACCCACTGGGTGAAAATTCTTTTCCTCAAATCCCCTCTAAACCTCCTGCCCCTTACCTTAACTCTATGCCCCCTTGGTTATTGACACTTACGCTAAGGGAAAAAGTTTCTTCCTATTTACGCCCTTCATAATTTTGTATACCTCAATCAGGTCCCCCCTTAGCCTTCTCTGCTTTAAGGAAAACGACCCTAGCCTATCCAGTCTCTCTTCATAGTTGAAATGCTCCAGCCCAGGCAACATCCTGGTGAATCTCCTCTGCACTCTCTCCAGTGCAATCACATCCTTCCTATAGAAATGAAGCAGGGTTAATTAGTAATCTCACAGAGTTGTGAACGCTGGATTTTGTAACATGATAATGTTTTAAAAATTGTGATTTTAAAAAAAAGTTTAAGATGGAGTCTGGAAAGTCAGATGATCGCACATCCACACTGCGAAAGAACAAGGCAGAAATCATGGTTCCCAGGGCAACCGAGAACACAGATCAAAGAATTTTTTTTGAAAAATCAGAGACTGCAGAATTTGACACCTTGCTTTCGGATGATGTCACTGAGGAGCAGCCTGAAGATGAAAAAGAGGAGGGATGCAATGTGGATGTTTTGGGAAATCTGCATATCAGTGTGGAGCAAGAAGAGAAGCCATTACTTTAGATGGGCTGGCAGTATGGGACTGGGTAGGAATGGATCCATGGAAGGGTTAACCCTTGAAATTGAAACACAGGACATGTGGTGAATGAGGATGACATAATCAACAACACTGAATCCTGTGGAGATGTGAAGGAGGAAAAGGCAAAACTAACAATTTGAATTAAATAACTTAAAATTTTTCTTTCCAACATTTCTTTTATCCTCGTGCGATCAATCCTCAACCGCTTTCCCTGACACTTTTTGTCGAATGGACATTATCCCAGTAAGAATGGTTATCTATATAGTACTCTAAGAAAAATTTTCTTCGATTGCCTCTTACATGAGAGTTCCTTTAAAATACTCGATAAATACATACCCATATCTATCGCTTCTATCAGTGCAAGTGTCTCAGCAGCTAAGGTGCTTTTAACTTTCTTCTTTATTTTCTTCGATGCCCAGGCTAATGGACAACATTTATCATTTCCTTCCACCAAAAATATAATGAACCCTGCTGTGCTCGAATAACCATCGGGAAGACGCATGTGACGCATTACTAAAAATGACTAATTTCATTTCTTCTGGGTCACCCAAGGCTGGAAACTGGAGTGTACATTTGTCTAAACTCAATTTCTTCAATGTCTTATTTGCTTTCAGCACTTCCACAACAGTACTATGTTTCAGCATGGTGCTCAATTCTAATATATCATAGTAAGCATCTGGCCTAGTTTGTGTGCACAACCAGTTTAATTGCCTGATTAAGCTCCTTAACTGGTCTGTTTCTTCCTTGGTTGCAGAGTCTTCCTTTTGAGAGGATCTGGCCTGATTTACTGGGATCCCATTAACATTGTTCATTTAGGGCTACCCCCAACTTAGTCTGTCTAATATTCAACCCTATATATTTAAAAGCTCCGGAAGCCTGACTTCCAATTTTAAATTCCTGTAGAACTTGATCTACTACAAATTTCTCAAATGCCGCAGATCCACCACACAGAAAATCGTCTACGTGTATCAAGAAAATGCCCGCTAGTTTTTCTTCAATAAAACATTGCCAGATCCGCTTTTAGCTGAATACAACCAGCTTTCAGTAGGACGGATCTAACTGAAAAATACCACCACACTTGATGCATTGCTTAGCCCATAAACACACTTGTTTAGCTTCCTTAATTTCCCCTCTATATCTTCAGCTTCTTTTGGTGGCTTGAAAAATACTTCCCTTTGAAATTTCTCCCCTTGCAAAAATGCTACTTTGATGTCAATGGACTTACATCCCCATGAGCGTGTCGCTAAAAGGGCTAGGAAAATCCTCACACTTGCTTTTCCTGCTGTTGGGGAGTCTACTCTAACTTCTTGGTCGCCTAGTCGTTCCTAAAATCCCCGAGCTACAAGTCTGATCTTAGCTTTATATGTACCATCGTGAAGTATTTTCTCTGTACAGATCCATCTATGAGACAGTGCTGGTTGTCCTCTATCTGGCACCTCAGTGTATATGCCAAACTCTCTCTGCTTTGCCTCCTTTACCATCTAACTTGTTAGTAGCCACGAGAGCTTCTCTATCGTAAGGGCTCCTCGCCTGCTCTCTGGTTCTTGCTCTTGTGAAACCATGTCCCCCTACTAGATTTCCTATCCCTTTCTGGACTCCTACTACTCGACCTGTCCTCCCTACGATGACTTCCTTTCACAAGTTCGCAACCTTTTCCTTGGACTATGATCATCTTCAGGCCTACTGTCTGAACTTACACTACATTTTCTGGCCTTCCACATTTTCACTTTGGCCAATCTATAGGTCTGATATCCTGTTCCCGGTCTTGCACATTCAGCCAAAGTTTGTATTTCCCGGTGGCCTTTCCTGTCCTTCCTATAATGTTGGCTTCCCTCCATTCAGTAGCCCCTTCTGGCACAAACGTCACTCTAGTTCCAACTATCGGCAGTTGAACTTTGGGATAACTGGCCTTATCTTGATCTCCACCATCACTTGGTCCACTCTCAGTTCGCCCGTTATCTGCCGCAATCTGTTGCTCATAAAGGTCTGACGTATGTGCACGCGAGGTACATGGTGCATCATCAGCATCCATCATTTGTTCAGATTCTGTCAATATTCTGTGCCAATAAACTATGAGGAATGCACTCCAACAGTTTGGTTGCCATGTTGTAAAATTACCATTTTGCCATCGGTGCCTATAACTTCTCCTGGGCCTCTCAATTCTTTCTGCCCTTCTCTTTTGTAATAAACTATGTCCCGAGTATTAAATTTTTTTTCTGATGGTCTGATCCAATAACTCAAAGTTCTTCTGATTTTTTCAGAAACTTCCGCCTTCATAAATCCTCTTCTCCCTGCATGCATGGCATTCAAATGTTCCGCAAAAAGTCAACTAAAAGTAGTCCCCTCGAAAGGCGGGGGATGATCCCACATCACCGAAGGTATTTTCGGATTCCTGCCATAAACTAATGGATATGGGCTGTCGCCCCAACCATTTGAAGCGTGTTTTTTTGCATGTACCACCCGCACCAGAGAAGTCGTCAATTTACAATTTGGTTGGTCAGTTAAAACTTTTCAGAGCATTTCATCAATCACAGCGTGATTTCTTTCACAAATCTCATTGCTAAAAGGACTTTCTGCTGCCATGTGCATTGCTACAATATTCATATTTTCACACATACTCCTGAACTCATCATTGGCAAATACTCCTCCGTTGTCAGTTAAAAGTCTAGCCGGTGCTCCCAATCCCTTTCCATTATCTTGTCCACTATTACTTTTTTATCTTTAGTATAAATTACCGTTGACAGACTGAATCTAGTTGCTATGTCTATAAAGTGAAGAAGAAAAATGTTTTTGTTTTTACCCTATACCTTCAAGTCCATCGCGTCGGTTTCATTAAAGACCTTGCTAACGGGAGACTCACTACGGGTCACAATGGTGTCCTCCTGTATTTTATTTTTATAGATATCACATTTTTTCACTGATATCCTCGATAAGTTTAGTGTAGTCATCATCTATTACCCCTTCAGCTTTCAACAGAATCTTAAACCTATGACAAGATGGATGTGCAAACTGTCGATGTAGTTTTGAAATAATTTGCCTGTACTCCTTTAAATCCCTACCCCCAGATGCCATTAATACCTCTTTAACATCCTGCTTAGAGATGTTAGGTCTTGCTAAAGGAATACAATAATGTCCCAAGTGTGTCTTTGGGAAATCTGTAGCTTTGCAGTTTACGATCGCCTTATCATGTTCCATATCCAATTTCATCTGAGACTTTTTCATAGACTGTTTACTTAACAGCAAAGGTATTTCACCGGATACTACATCCATACTAATAAAATGGTTTACCCCTGCTATTTTACACAGAATTACCACTCTTTTTAGTGATTTCAATGTGTTGCCATCCCCAAACCTGAAACAGGTAGGATTAGTATAAATGGGTGGTTGATGGTCGGCACAGACTCGGTGGGCCGAAGGGCCTGTTTCAGTGCTGTATCTCTAAACTAAACTAAACTGTCATATTCTTTGATTTTATTTCGGTCTTCCTTACTTCAAGAATCCACGTGACACTTTAACCAGCTCACTCCACATACCGTGGATGTACACCCACTGTCTAGCACTGCGCAACTGAACGAAGCTGCGACTAGGACACTCATTACCAGACTGAAGCTTCTCATGATCAGTACAATTCCTTCTGATTATCAGTAGCGCATCCTCGCCTTCTGAACCTTCCACGTTATGTGTCATCTCAAAAACCCTGTTGTTATTCCTTTTTGGAAAATGCAACGCATAATGATACTTTGAGTCACATCGGAAATGCCTGTTGACCACCCCTTGGTTATTCCTGGGGTTCATCCTTCTGCCATAATTGCCCAATTACTGCCGTCTGTTACAACTGCCAAAAGGGTCGCTATCCTCATTCGTTTTGTTTGAGTTTCTTCTTTCGTACTGACATTTGGGCCCCATATTTGAACGGCCTGGAAATGCTGCTGGCATTGTAAACTCCATCTTTGGTGTCGCCGCTGAAGAGCCCATTTGTGCTATGAAAGCAGCCAGAAAGGAATGTTTACTCAAAACTCTTTTCAGGGCATCAGACATTGATCAAAAAGCAGATCGCTTTCCTTGAATTTAACTCCAGTTAATACTAAGAGTCTATCCATGTTCGATATCGTAGCACAATGTAACAATTTGAAGGTAAGTACTGATTTAGGAATTTCCAAGTAGAATCTGCAACCTCGCATATAGTCGGTTAAACTCCATAATATATTCTTCTATGGAAGAACCATCCATTTTCCTAAATTTATCAAAGTCCGACCACGCCTCATAGGCACTCAATAAATCATCTTTCATATAAATTTTATGGGATTGTCCAAACCTTCCTCAATGTCCAAATGTTGAGCCTCTGGCTCAGAGAACACTTTGCTCCTGATCTTGCTTCTAGTGAGAAGTGCAAGTGTCAGGGTTATTCCTTGCTTCCTTTTTGGTAAAGACATAACCAGTGTCCATAGATCAACTTCATTCTTCCATTGATCCTAAGATTTGGCTTCACAAAACAGCGGTGGAAAATCATATCCCGAATCCTTACACCTGGTTTCAGTCATCTTTCCTCAAAATTAAACTCCAATTGCAGTCTTCTCAAAAAAAAAATTAACTCCAATTCTAATCTCCTGCCTGAAAACAAATCTTAGCCCATAATCTTCACTTTTAGGCAGCTATCCTCTGCTACTAATGTTAGAGAAACTTCCAAGCCTGTTTGCGAAGAAGACACTGAGACTAGGATGCTTTGGTGCAGACTGTTATTGCTTGTCACAGAGCTTACTTCTCCACACCTAACACCCAGCCAATGCTGGCTGGTTCTTCTTTCTATATACATCAGAGTACAATTAAGAAATCAACACCAAACACCTGTTCACCCTATTACCTTCAACTACTAGGTATTTAACATCCATCAACAGAACTTATTACACACTAACATTAGAATCGAATATTTGGTGCCAGATTCTTTCAAGGGAACCAGCAGAAAAATACTTCATTGCAGTACAGTGGGCGTAAGGACAGGGTCGTGAATTAAAATAGCAAGCAACCGGCAGCTCGGAGTCATGCTTGCGGACCGAGCGGTAGATTTTGTGCCAATTTTAAATTTGACCACAGCATGGTACTGACCTGTGTGGAAGTTCCTGACAGGGTCATTAAGATCGCTGTTAACAGGGGGTTCATAGTTGGGATTGGAGAGCACTTTTGGCCATCTCGTGTTTGCGGCTGGTCCAGTGACTTGGGTTGTATATAACTGGAAAGGAGTAACTGAGGTGGGTGGAGAGGGTTTTGAAATTCTGAACAGTCAAAAGTATGATTAGGGACTTAACAATCTGCCGGTGGGGGGGGCTCCCTTTAAGGTAAATTATTGACGATCAGTTGTGTCAGGAAGAAAAATGATGATCAATTTCAAATAGATGTTCCCTAATTTTACCAAAATAAAAATTTCAACTTCAGTATTGTGCAATTGCACAACCTATAATAATTGGAATAGCTGTTGCAACTACTGTAATTACATAAAATTATTCCTGAGGTCATCCATTAATAGTATACTTCATCCAAACCATTTGAATAAATATTTTATGTACACGTTCTAGTGATCAATTATGTTAATAAAGTCAGAATGAAGTTTTTAAATTATTCATGAATATATACTTACTACAACTGATGTAAGAATGTGGACCATACGCATGTTTGCATATATTCCATCATATGGAATCTGGGAAGAAACACAAATGAAGACATTGCCAAATTAGTTTAACACACTAATTGATAAATTATTTGTTTCGATTGAGCACAAGTGTACTTAAAAATTCTGTACAGGATTCACTAAACAAATCATATCTTCCCAAGATTTCATTGTACACCACTGCCATTTAACATAGCAAAAATTAGGTCAAACAGACTAACAGTGGTCAACCTGGTTAGAAAACAAGGGCACATGTGAAAGCCTCAGATGGCCTTTATTCAGAGATGGGTAGGTTCAAAAGAGAGCAACAACCGCCCACAAATTTTACAGGCAAATCGCTGGGTTGCAATTAAGAATCTGTACTAATACTTTTATCAAAAATAGGCCAAAAATGCATGCCATGCGACCTTTTCGAAACAAAAGAATCTTCAAATTTTAGCTGGATTTTGTCAAATCCTTCCAATTCCCCTTCAAATGATGATTACCATAAAACTACTTTTTTCCTCATTCTGATTGTAGGTACACAACCCTGCAGGCAGGCAATAAGCTAGGATTTTTTTTTAAATCTTGATGTCATTAACAACAGTTTTTACCAAACATCTTTGTAGGATGTTCAAGCTCTCAGCTCAGAACAAACCACATGGGTGCAGTTTGAGTTTAAAAAAAAAACTCTAAAAAGTTAAATCTATGTCCCTTTTAAAGAGTGTACAGTTAACCTATAGTCAACTCTCAAGCTTTCTAAAATCTCTACTTATACCAAAACATTTCTTTGGTCGCTGTTGAAACTATTATGGTCAGTGCAGCAGTTCAAACTTTAAAACAGAAATGTACATACTCGAGCAATGCCATTAGGTCATAAGCTTTTTTTGCGCACATCGCTTAAGGGCAGAAAATGACTCCAACAGCAAACTCAATGGGTGGTGAATTTGTTTATTCAGTGCTCCATACCAATTAATCAGAACTTCTGTATTAAAACATTAACATTCAGTTAACAAATATAGCCTCTACATTAGCTAGCAAATGTTTCTTTGGCTGGGACAGATGGATTTTATTAATGGCACAATTAGCTGCATGTATCCTCAGTAAATGCAGATGTATTGGGTTTGGATTTATTTGTATGACAATCAAGCTCTCTCCCTACAAAAATAGCACTGAATGTTGCAACATCCAAATTGTCAAAATTATTCAATTGTGGTTCAAAAATAAATTGTGGCTACCCAACTCAACAGTCTTAGTCAGTAGCTGAGTACATAGGCAAGGAAGACATCAGGTTTGATCATAACCTCTATCAAGTTAGCTGATAGTGGGCAGGGATAAGGAATGAGGTTCACTGTCCTTGGGTTAGGGAGGAGAGAAAATAAGTAACTATTGCTCCTGATCACTATCCAAATAGATCCATCAGGCAAGGACTGAGTTGAGCTCAGCTATAATACCAATGCATAACTCGCCAACATTCATGGTCTATATTCACAGATTAACAATGGTCACTTAGGTGGAGATCCTAAGGGCAACCATCACCTGTACCCACCATAAAAGTCAATAATTTCAGAAGATGAGGGGAGAAAACTGTCAAGGAAAATAAAGCCAAACGGTGTTCCTGGAAAAGCCTATGTTTTGTCATAAAAATGTGTTGCATCTGTACTCCTGATTTCATTCTATGTATGCCATTTTAGAATATACCCACATTTATAATTACTAGTTAAACATCCTGTAACATTGCTCACAATGAACCAGAAGACAATACTGTGTTAGCCCTGCCTCACTCAATTATCCCCACTATCAGCTGAGTCAGAGATCCTCCTACTCCAGTAGGGCACCTCTAACTTGCTCCCTCCCCTTTCAACAGGCTCTCTTGCTCCATCCCTACAATAGGTTATTCTGACTAATAGCTGCAGTACTTCATCTGCCCCATCCACCACCTTAAACTTTCACTTGCTACACCACTGGTTCACATTGGCAGCAGTGTGTGCCGTCTACAAGATGCAATGCAGCAACTTACAAGGCTCCTCCTGAGGCAGCACCTTCCAAACTCACAACCTCTACCACCTAGAAGGACAAGGACAGCAGACGCATGGGAACACCATCACCTGCAAGCTCCCCAAGTCACACACCATCCTGACTTGGAACTATATTGCCATTCCTTCACTGCCGCTGGGTCAAAATCCTGGAACTTCTTTCCTAACAGCTCTGTAAGTGTACCTACATCAGATGAACGGCAGTGGTTCAAGGAGGAGGCTCACCACCACCTTCTCAAGGGCAATTAGGGATGGGCAGCAAATGCTGGTCTTGCCAGTGACACTCACATCCCATGAACGAGTAAAAAAGTGGCACATACTCCACAAACTTAACTGTTGTGGTTGATAAGGGCTCTCAACAATTCAGCCTTTGCAGTTTCAATCACTTCCACTAGCCTGTGCTACCTCAGATACTGCGCTACCTTTTCCTGTTGCTTCTCTGGAATTAGCTTGTCCCCTCCATTAAAATACTATCAGATTGAACACCAATAATGGTGCTGCACGCAGATCCCATTGCAATATTCTACAGCTCCACTGCCAAAAAGTCCACGACATAATCAAAGCATCCACAATCCTGCCAATAATCAGCAACCCATCTGGATTAACCTTCTCTAGGGAGGCCAGTATGCACACAGACAGCAATGGGAAGTGATAAACTGCAAACTATTTCAAAGGCTGATATGGGGCACAGACTGCTACTGCGTCTAAGCCCAAATGATCCCAACCACCTTAACTTTTTTTCTTCACAAAGGTTGCGCCAAGAGCAAGATAGAAAGTGATTTCTTTAAAAACGGTTTTAAAAAAAGCTCAAAAATGATTCAAGGGTGGATTAATTTTTTTTTTTTAGGGAACACAAGTCAACAACAGCATAACCACACTCTAATCCCTTTCCCCTCTCCATCTCAGGAAGGAGCACTCTATAACCTAGATAAGATCAACAATTCCACCGTATGACGCAGAAGGGATGCAAATCCATATCCCAGTGGAGTTTCAATTTGCAGTGCCTACCCCCCACAAATCAACTTGTTCAACTTTTTTCCTCAGTTCTTAAAACTTCTAATTCACACATTATGACCTCAACTGGTTTTCTTAAATCATTCCCATTTTTCTCCCTCTTCCTCCACCCACAGCTTGCCAGTTCACCAGCTTTTGTAGCCCAACTTAATACAATCCTAAAGATTTCTCTATTTCATATGCTTTCAATTTTCTTACTCATACTTGAAACGGAACACACTAAAAACTCCCCAGCAAACTATTCCGTATATTCATCTATTATTAGCAACACTCCAATCCATGTGAAAGATCATGACTTAATAGAAGGCTTGCTGTAAACTGCCATAGACTCAGACTCATTACAGCACAGGAGGAGGCCATTTGGGCCCATCAGTCCATGCTGGCTCTCTGTAGAGCAATCCAATCAGTCCCATTCCCCCACTCTATCCCGTCGCCTTGAAGGTTTATTTTCCTCAAGTGCCCATCCAATTTCCTTTAGTGCCATTATTTTCTTCATTACTGTTATTTTGCTTACGTGAACTTTGGTGAATCCCCGACCCTAATTCATACTAGTTTCCTCTGGCACACTGACCTCTTAGAACCATAGAAAAATTACAGCATAGGAGGCCATTCAGCCCATCATGTCTGCGCCAGCTGTAAAACCTAACCGCCCAATCTAATCCCACCTTCTAGCATAAAAGCAAAATACTGCGGATGCTGGAAATCTGAAATAAAAACAAGAAATGCTGGAAATACTCAGCAGGTCTGGCAGCATCTGTGGAGAGAGAAGCAAAGTTAACGTTTCAGATCAGTGACCCTTCTTTAGAAGGAAGGTCACTGTCCTGAAACGTTAACTCTGCTTCTCTCTCCACAGATGCTGCTAGACCTGCAGAGTATTTGCAGCATTTATTGCTTTTATCCTACCTTCTAGCACCTGGTCCATAGCCTTGTTGGTTACAGCACTTCAGGCTCATGTCCAGGTACCTTTTAAATGAGTTGAGGGTTTCTGCCTCCACCACCGTTCCTGGCAGTGAATTCCAGACACCCACCACCCTCTGGGTGAAAAGGTTTTTCCTCATGTCCCCTCTAATCCTTCTACCAATCACCTTAAATCAAATAATTGACCTCTCTGCTAGGGGAAACAGGTCTTTCCTGTCTTCTCTATCTAGGCCCCCTCATAATTTTGTATACCTCAATTAAGTCACCCCTCAGCCTTCTCTGTTCCAAGGAAAACAACCCTAGCTGATCCAATCTTTGCTCATAGCTGCAACTTTCAAGCCCTGGGAACATTCTTGTAAATCTCCTCTGTACCCTCTCCAGAGCAATTATGTCCTTCCTGTAATGTGGTGACCAGAACTATATGCTTCCCCCATTGCAAATAGTAATGCAAAGAAATTATTCAACATGTCCAGCATTTCTTTGACATTATCGTCCATCCCCCAGTACCTTCAATTTCCCATCACTGCCCATCCACTCTGTACCATGACTCATTCAACATCAGCCATCACTCCAGTATCAATTCTCTCTTCAGCGCCCATCACTTCAGTGTCAATTCCTCTATCAACACCCATCCACCCACCTCCGCCCCCGAATACCTTCAACTTTCCCAACACTGCCCATCCCTCCAGTACTTTTAAGCTCCCATTGAAACCCACTCTTCTAATACCTGACATTCCCATCAAAACTCATCCCACTATCCTGAAACGCCCACTAAAACACCTAAATCTCTCATTGAAACCATGCCCCTAATGCCCTAACACTACCACCAAAATCGGTCACAAATATACCGTCAGCATTACTTGGATGGGAAAAGGCAGCCTAGAAGGGCGTATGTGATTCCAGTCATCACCCACTTCAAATAAGGCAGAGATGCATATGCCCTCTGTTTAAACCTAGATTTTTTTTGCATGTGTTTCTCTAACTCATGCAATTAATCCTGCAAGGAACTTCAAAGCTAATGTAATGTTGCGCATGTCATGAACTATGTCAATCCCAACTTCCAAGTAATTTTTAGCTGAGCCCTCAAAGTTTACCTTATGTTGGATAAACTCATGAGCTGCACTTCACACTTTCCATTTACTTACATGACCTTTTAATTATACAGCTCTGAAACACTAGGAATCCTGGTCAGTTAATCTTAAAACATTCTTCAAACACCAGACCATGCACTGTACTATATTTAAGGAGAGATTTAAATACTATGACACTGTAATGGGAACAAAGTGAAGTTCTTTACAGTATGTCTCGACAACTTCCTCCAACCTAAGACCACTTTCAGTAAAATCTAAACTGAAAACATAATGAACATGCCCCATGAAGGTTAGCAAAACTTACAATGCAGCACCTATACATCTGCACCATTTTCCCAGTGGACCTTTTGAATGAAAATACTGCTTCACATCCTGATTTTGTTGCACCTTACCATCACAAAACTAAAGCTCATTAGTCATCAGAGGTTGGTTGGGGGATGGTAGAAAGATCTAGCAGACAATGCTCACTACTAACCATGATAATGATGCATTTTTAAATCCCCAAATAATGAAATATGCTTTGGTCTGCTGCATGGACTTAATCTAGGTTTCTACAGATGGCCTGTTGATATAAATCTGTGATTGCCAGATGATCTATTATCGTATTAATTTCCCAAAGCATCCTTGAAGTTTGTTTACAACTACATTCATGACTTGAAATTAGCTGATCATCCCTCCCAGAATTTAGACCAAATTAGCAACTTTCACTGACAAATTAGTCTGTTAGCAGCCACATTAAATGGGGTCAAAGCATCCATCACTGACAGAGAAAATTTACATAGCATGGCACCTGACCTTCAATTTGAGGAGTTCTTATTCAGTCCTGTGTTAAATCCAGTCATGCAACCTTTTCCTTTGACCATACATGCCAGATGCAATTGTTTCCTCAGGTAGTGTCTTTGCTTCCATATTAGAAATGGTAGCGGTTTTCCCCATGGCTGCCAGCGTAACAGTAAATACCTTCATCATTGGTTTTTCTACATAAAATAGAAGCTCCTTTTCCACTCACCATGATGTAGCTAAGTATATACCACAGGGTTTTGTTGGCATTTTCCATTTGATCCCACATGCAATCATATTGTTTATGCGGCATTGTGATGTACTGCTGATTCTGTACAGCCTTTGATTTGCAGTCATCCGAAAAGCACCAGCTGATGGCTGTACAGCATTATATGGCAAAACCATTGGGCCTCAAAAAACAGAACCCCATTCTTGGCTCACCTTGAACACAAATATCTTAATTCTTTAGGTATGCTATGCTTTTGCTAACTGCAAAGCCATTTCCACATTCTGTAGAATTATAGAATGACCAACACAGAAACAGGCCATTCACTCCAACTGGTCTGTGCCAGTGATTATGCTTCACATTAATCTCCTCCTGTCCCATATAATCCCATAAAGATAATGCTCTATTCCTTTCTCCCCACGTGCTTATCTAGCTTCTCCTCAAATGCATCTATATAATTTGGCACAACTACTCTTCGTGGTAGCAAGTTTCACATTCTAAGCATTTTCTCCAGGTAAAGACGTTTCTCCTGAATTCACTACTGGATTTATTAGTGACTATTATTTCTATCCACTAGTCTTGGATTTCCCCTCCCCATCCCACCACCAGAAACATGTTAACTATGCCTACTTAACCAAACACTTTCATAATCTTAAACAGCCTCAATCAGTTTCACGCTCATCTTTTTTCCAGACTACTTGAGCAAACTGTTTAATTTCATTCTCAATTTCTAGGAACACTTCATATTTGTGCATTTGAAATGCTTTCCTTTGCAAAGAGGCATCAACTAGTTTGTTTCCTCCATTTTCTACAAAAATTACAACTTGCACGGTGATACTGTTGCTTTCCTTTTCTTCCCACAATAGTACTTCCAATAATGTTAAACATTCCATGATGCCTGCTTTAATATTCGCAAGTAATTGCCATATTGTTGTGTGGCCTAAAATTTTACTCTTTATTCACATCAGCATCACTACTAAGGTATTCTAGCATGTTAAGTCTTGAGGGGCTTTTGAAGTTATCAAAAGGGAAATCTCTGGTTATAGGTTATACCGCATTTTTAAAAAATTTAAACTTTCAGCTCAAAAGACCTCAAGAGTGTATGTACAAGTGCGTCAAATGCACTGAATGTTTAAATAGCACTGTTCTGCCAGCACAATAGGAATTTTATAGTTATGTTGTATTTATCTTACAGTGCTGTTTAGAGCAATCCAGACTTCTATACAGTGAAAGAAGGCACTGCTACTTATAGAACCTCCAGAAGCATTGTTTCCATTAGCACTTCAAGGGGTGCCCTGCCCATGTAAACATTGCTGCCAGAGGAAAGGTGGCAATGGACTGAACCCATCTGCAAAGGTCAGCAATAAAAGTTGTTTACAAGCCTGTACAGACCTTGCCAACCATTGTGGAAGGCATAGCAAAGGGGAGGAAAGAACTACAAACTAGGATTGAAAAACTTTGGGCAGGTTGCATTATTGCTCATGATTGCAATAATGCTGAAACTGCATGTCAGGACTTCAGAAATAGCTTGCAAACAATCATTACCTAAACTCATACATAAGGTTGCCATCTTTTGCCAGGTCAAAAACTGAACAGCAGGCGAAATAGATAAAAAGCAGCGTGCAGCTACATGGCTTGAGTTCTGGTGTTTGCTTTGCTAATGAAAATTAAATGAAAGCTTTTAACACTTGTACATGACAAAATAAAAACAATGGGAAAAATCTGTTAAAAACATGATTTTTTTTTTTAGTTTTCTTTAGACATTTCTTGGCCCTTTTCTAAAATTGGAAAGACAAGTTTACTCACACATGAACACCACCCCCTGCTGGTTCTTACAGCACAGACTTGTCATTGCGCATGGCAACATAAGCTTGGTACACTACCAGACAATTAGATTAGAGATACAGCACTGAAACAGGCCCTTCGGCCCACCGAGTCTGTGCCGAACATCAACCACCCATTTATACTAATCCTACACTAATCCCATATTCCTACCAAACATCCCCACCTGTCCCTATATTTCCCTACCACCTACCTATACTAGTGACAATTTATAATGGCCAATTTACCTATCAACCTGCAAGTCTTTTGGCTTGTGGGAGGAAACCGGAGCACCCGGAGAAAACCCACGCAGACACAGGGAGAACTTGCAAACTCCACACAGGCAGCACCCGGAATCGTAAAATCTTGCTTCGAAGAAAACTGATTTATCATAGCAAAACCATATTTTGATTCCAATTAGTTAGGTTACAAATTTATTTTCTGAAAATACAATCTGAAGGGAATTTGTTCAGCATGACAAGCACGTTGCTGTGCAAGTTACCATTATATAGATACAAGTCTTCATAACAAATAGAATCAGTGACAATCAACTTAAATACCTTTTATTCATGTACCTTATTAAAAAAATGCTAATTATATTTAGCAGCTAGGAAAAAATAAATGGAAATGTAATAAAATGTTAATATATAAAGATTTGTACTTACTGTAGACTGTGGAGGTCCTTTTCCACTGCTGCGTCCTCTGGAACAACATTATTACATTCACATTAGGATCAAAAGCATTAGTGAGGCAATATAAGAATGATCTAAAATGTCTTTAAACCAGAACTGTGAATGAAGTTCAAACATGACCGATGACAATATCATATCGCATCACTTTCACTACTATAAAAAATATTTTACTCCAGGAAAAGAACTGTGCGCATGCAATTATAATAAATAAATAACGCCACTCTATGCCCAGCTTATGACCAAAATGTTTTCATAAACCTGGAGTCACGAACAAGATGATAGTCACAGCAGCTGATCAATTTCATTCAAGCCAATTTTATTAGTTAACTTGAATAGAGTTGAAGATTGTTTTTGCTCTGCAACATCCAGGTAGGAACTAAACAAGCTTGGTCCAACCATCTTAGAATATACTTGCATTCGGTTACTTTTTTTTAAAATTATTCATTTGCACAATGCCAGTGTTGGTGGCATTGCCAGCATATATTGTCCATCCACAGTCACCCCAAGGATGATGATAGTGGGTTGCTTTTTTGAACCACTGCAGTCCATGCGGTTAAGATATTTGCACAATGCTGTTAGGGAGGGAGTTCCAAGATTTTGACCCAGCGACAATGAAGAAATGGCAATATTTGTCCAGGGCTGGACAGTGAGAGACCTGGAAAGGAAATTGGAGATGATGGTGTTCCTGGGTGTTTGTTGTGATAAAAACTGCAGGTTTGGGACATGCTGAAGAAACTTTCGGGACTTGGGAAGTACAACCTATAGATAACAAATACTGCAGCCATGGTATGTCGTGGTAGAGGCGTCTGGTGGGTAGGATGCCAATCAAGCAGACTACTTTGCCCTTAAGCTTAAAGTACTTTTGTAGCTGTACCCATCCAGACAAGTGGAGTGACTTGTGCTTTGTAGAAGTTGGAGAGACTTTGTGCAGTCAGGAGGTAAGCCACTCACTGCAGAATACCCAGCCTTTGATCTAGCCTACAGTCACATCAATTATGTGATTGACCCAGTTGAGTTTTGGTACTGATGACAATCCCCCAACTCCCGCCCCACCCACAGGATGTTGTTGATGGGAGATTCTACAATGGTAATACATTGAATGTCATGGGGAGATGATTTGGCTCTCTCTTTTTGGAGATGGCCACTTCTTGGCACTTATATTACATGAATGTTGCCCAGGTCTGGCTCATCTGAGTATAGACTGCTTCATTATCTAAGGAATTGCGAATATGGCTGAACACAGTATAACCATCATCAAACAACCCCACCAGTGCCCTGGGAAGGTTATTGATAAAGCAGCTGAAGATAGTTGGGCCCAGGACCATGACGAACTCCTGCAGCAACATCCTACAGCTGAGATGATTTTTTTTTATTCATTCATGGATGTGGGCATTGCTGGCAAGGCCAGCATTTATTGCCCATACCCAATTGTACAAGGTGGTGGTGGGGAGCCGCCTTCTTGAACCACTGCAATTCACGTAGCGGAAGTACACCTACAGGGCTGTTAGGGAGGGGAGTCCCAGGATTTTGATCTAGCGACAGTGAGAGAACAGCGATATAGTTCGAAGTCAGGATGGTGTGTGACCTGGAGGGAAACTTGCAGGTGGTGGTGCTCCCATGCATCTGCTGCCCTTGTCCTTCTAGGTGGTAGAGGTTGCAGGTTTGGAAGATGCCATCAAAAAAGGCATGGCGAGTTGCTGCAGTGCATGAGTGGTGGAGGGAGTGAATGTTTAAGGTGGTGGATGGGGTGCCAATCAAGTGGGTTGCTTTGTCCTGGATGGTGTCAGACTTCTTGAGTGTTGTTGCAGCTGCACTCATCCAGGCATGTGGAGAGTATTCCATCACTTTCCCGACTACTTGCCTTGTAGATGGTGGACAGGCTTTGGGCAGTCAGCAGGTGAGTTACTTGCCGCAGAATTCCTAGCCTCTCACCTGCTCTCGTGGCCACAGTATTTACATGGTTGGTCAATGGGAACCCCAAGGATTTGATGGTGGGGGGATTCAGCAATGGTAATGCTGCGGAACATTAAGGGAAGATAATTACATTCTCTCTTATTGGAGATGGTCATTGCCTGGCACCTGTGTAGCATGAATGTTACTTGCCACTTTTATTAGCCCAAGGCTGAATGTTGTCCAGATATTACTACACGAAGGCACGGACTGCTTCAGTATCCGAGTCGGCGCAAATGGTACTGAACACTGCAATCATAGTGAACATCCCTACTTCTAAACTTATGTTGGAAGGAAGGTCATTGATGAAGCAGCTAAAGATGGTTGGCATAGGACACTACCCTGAGGCACTCCTGCAGCAATGCCCAGGGGCTGAGATAATTGGCCTCTAACAATCACGACCATCTTCCATTGTGCTAGGTATGACGCCAACCAGTGGCAATCTTCCCCTTTTCCCCTCACCAGATGCTTGGACTCCTTGATACCACACAGAGTCAAATGTTGCCTTGATGTCAAGGGCAGTCACTCTCCTCAGGAATTCAGCTCTTTTGTCCATGTTTGGACCAAGGTTGTAATGAGGTCTGGAGTCGCGTGGCCCTGGTGGAGCTCAAACTGAGCATCCGTGAGCAGGTTATTGCTGAGTAAGTGCTGCTTGAAAGCACTGTCAATGACACCTTCCATCAGTTTGCTGATGGTTTAGAGTAGACTGATGGGGCGGTAATTGGCCGGATTGGATTTGTCCTGCTTTTTTGCGAACAGAATATACTTGGGCAATTTTCCACATTATCAGGTAGATGCTCGTGTTGTAGTTGCACTGGAACAGCTCGTTTTAACATTTATAATTGCTCATAATTTCATATATGTGCATTATTTAGGCAATCAAAAATCAGATAAACATTACATTTTGGGATTTTTTTGAGCATTCATCAACAAATGGTAGAAAAAATTTATAGTTAAAAGTTGGGTTTTTAAAGCAAAGTGTATTCACTCAATTTTTTTAAAAGCAGAGGGTGAGGCATGAGCAAGAGGGAGAAGAAAGGAGGGAGGGAGAGGGGGAAGGAAGGAGACTTGGATTCATATAGCACCTTTCACAAGCACAGGATGTCCCAAAGCACTTTATAGCCAATGAAGTACTTTTGAAGTGTAGTCACTATTGTCATGTAGGAAACACAGCCAACCAATTTGCACACAGCAAAACTCCCACAAACAGTAATGTGATAATGACCAGATAATCTGTTTTTGTGTTGACTGAGGGCTAAGTATTGGCCAGGACACCAGGGATAGCTCCCTGCTGTTCTTTGAAATAGTACCATGGAATTTTTTTTTTTTTTTAACATCCACCTGAAGGGGCAGACAGGGCCTCAGTTTAATATCTCAGCTGAATGATAGCATGTCAGACAGTGCGGCACTGAGTGTCAGCCTAGATTTTTGTGCTCTATCCAGTTCAAGTCACAGGAAGTTCTACTATTACACCTGGGTTATGGTACTATAAGACGTAGCCTAAAACACCTATACAGGACAATGAAGCAGCTGAGTGACAAATCCAACAAATGGGAAAACACTGATGGTGGGAGACAGTATATAAGATAGGCTAGCATCCGTGGTACCATCTGTTATCTGAATCTTTATTTGTCACTCAGATTGTGTTACTGGGGTTTTGCTCATTTTAGTCTGTTGGCTTCGAAGTGTTCTAAAACACTTAAATAACAAAGTAGATACACCTGAATCCCCCACCAACATCCTGGGGGTTACCACTGACCAGAAACTGAACTGGACCAGCCACATAAATACTGTGGCTACAAGAGCAGGTCAGAGGCTGGGAATTCTGCAGCTAGTAACCCATTTCCTAACTCCCCAAAGCCTGTCCACCATCTACAAGGCACTAGTCAGGAGCGTAATAAATACTCTCCACTTGCCTGGATGAGTGCAGCTCCAACAACACTCAAGAAGCTCAACGCCATTTAGGACAAAGCAGCCCGCTTGATTGGCAACCATCCATCACCTTCAACATTCACTCCCTCCAGCACCGACAGTGGCATCAGTGTGTACCATCTACAAGATGCACTGCAGCAACTCACTACACCTCCTTCGACAGCACCTTCCAAATCTGTAACTTTTTTCACCTAGAAGGACAAGGGCAGATGTGTGGGAGCACCATATCTGCAAGTTCCCCTCCAAGCCACACACCATCCTGACTTGCAAATAGATCACCGTTCCTTCAGTGTCCCTGGATCAAAATCCTGGAACTCCCTCCCTAACAGCACTGTGGGTGTATCCACACCAGATGGACTGCAGCGGTTCAAGAAGGCAGCTCACCACCACCTTATCAAGGGCAATTAGGGATGGACAACAAATGCTGGCCTTGTCAGCAATGCCCACAAACCATGAAATGAAATAGCAGCTTTATTAAGGGAACAACAGCAATGATATACAAGAAGTTCTTCTCCCTCAAGCTGGGGACTGTAGAAATATGAAGTAATAATTTTCATACCATTGAAATATGATGTATTAACACAAATCACTGTTAGATGGCCTTGACCTCATTAGCTGTTAAACAGCCTTAACTCTGTTAACTATCAACTTGTATAATTGTATGCTTTAACAGTAGATTAGAGGAAGGTTAGGCACACAATGGTCTGTGTTACATAATGGCTGGTTGAAGCTAAACAGGCTGTGTGATAAGCTTCAGTTGGTCTAAGAGTATGCATGCACAACAGTCATAAGGAAAAGGGTATGAATGACAGAACACCACCAGAATAAAACACAGCAGACCTGAACAAGACCTACCACACTGTGCTGCTGTCCAGAGACTTGGATCGGCTAATACCAACCTTGATTCTGTTAATTGTTGCTTTAATACTGTGTGCATGATTGAATCTGCTAATGTTGCAATAAAGCCTCGTTATACCCAATTAGGAATGCCAAGCCAAATCACTGACAGACTGACCTAAGGCCGAGCAGCCCTGACAGTGGGGCCCTGTACAGTGTACAGATATGAGGTAGAACATCAGAAGCAATCCAAAATAAATTTACTATGGAGTTCGTAGAAGATGTTGTTTTAAAGATTTTGATCGTTTTTCTGTCAATATATAGGCAAATGACCAGCTTGTTCCAAGCAACTGATGTGCAATATTAAATCTTTCAGAAGGGAAATCAGCAAACACTTTTCACACAAAGGGCAGTGGATGCTGCATCAATTGTGTCTTAACAAAATCTATCAATCTCAGTCTTAAGTCTGGGTATCTAGGAACATGAGTCTAAAGGCAGTTGGTAAATCGGGTTGAGGTACAGAACAGCTTTGATCTAACCGAAAGGTGTACCCCTGTACAGAGGAACAGCAAGATAGGAAAACATTCAAGACCTACATTGGCTGCCTATTATATACCTACATTCCCTTTGAAGTTAAGGTGGTATAAAAGACAAACAAAAGCAGCATATTCACAATTAATCAAAACTGCGAACGTAGATCTCAAAGACATAGAATGTAGCCAATAAAAAAATGCACAAAATAGACATTAAGCTAGAAAGCAAGAATTTTTGTTCTAAATTTTATTATTCTTTGGTTAGACCTAACTTGGAATATCATTTCCAATCTTGTCATGCTATTATGATATGGAGGTCCTGGGAAAGTCTCTGAGGAGAGTCATTCGACAGATACCTAAGGCTTAGAAAGTTGGGTCTTTTTATTTTGGAAATGACGAGACTTGATTGTGGTCTTGAAAATAATAAATCAGACTCTGCCCATGTAAATTAACTGTTTTGAGTTAGATGGATTAAGGAAGATTGGGTTACTTGCATGCAGTTACAGAAACATAAAATCAGGTTAGACATTAGAATGTTTTCCTTAATGTAGGGGGTCAACCATCTCTGGAACAAGTTGCCAGCTCGTGCAGGCAGCATAGATTCGCTGCAAGTGTTCAAAAAAGGGGAACAAATTACCAGCTATGACAAATATTGCTGTTTACAAAAGGAAGGTAGGGCATTGCAAATGGTATCTCGTGGTCACAGGTATCCTGGAGCATATTTTTAATCACCTTCAGGGGTCAGAGGGGAACTTTCGAGATTGTTATCCTCCCTGAATTGGCCTAGGTTTCTCCCCCTTCTCTCAGATCATGTAGCGACTCATGGGTGAAGGTAATGGGGCACATGATGCTCAGCTGCATTTTGATGGCATGGGACAGGCTCAAATAGACCACTTGTCATTTTCATATGTTCATAACTTCATCTTATTGACAGACAACCCAACTTGCTTTATGGAGATTCTTTTTCCCTGGTATTATCATGTAAAACAACAAAGCAAGAAAAGTTTCAATTCTGCACACATGCATATATCCTCAAATGTAATTAAGACATCTGAGAAGCAAAAAAAAAATCAAATCTAAAGCTACTCAATCCAAGTAGTTGAGGAAGCTAGACAACCAGCTGTGTATCACGTACCTTCCCTTATACAGAGAATTACAAACAACTCTTAGCAAGTCACAGAAGACAATTGCAAAGTTGTTACCCTGCTAGCAATTTATAAACCTCTAATAAAAATATACAAACAGGTCCATTATGGAAACTACAATTGAAAAATAGTAGATAATTTCCATCATTCTAGGGGGTGATGCATTAAATTTCTGCTCTGCTGTATTTATTTATTTATTTATTTATTTAGAGATACAGCACTGAAACAGGCCCTTCGGCCCACCGAGTCTGTGCCAACCATCAACCACTCATTTATACTAATCCTACACTAATCCCATATTCCTACCACATCACCACCTTCCCTATATTCCCCTACCACCACCTACCTATACTAGGGGCAATTTATAATGGCCAATTTACCTATCAACCTGCAAGTCTTTGGCTGTGGGAGGAAACCGGAGCACCCGGCGAAAACCCACACGGTCACAGGGAGAACTTGCAAACTCCGCACAGACAGTACCCAGGATTGAACCCGGGCCGCTGGAGCTGTGAGGCTGCTGTGCTAACCACTGCGCCACCCAACTAGCAACTTATTTTTCTTGCTGTATATATTTAAATACTAATTCAAAAAAAACACTGCTTATGCAGCACTGTTATCGTTTGGATAGCTGACGTTTTCTTTTGGAAGTTAGGACAGCAAGTCCCAAGAGCTTTAACATATGCAAGTGGTCCCCAAATGTAACAACACTGGCAGCATGTCCCCAACACAGAAAAGTTTGAAAGCTACTGCTGTACTCTAGAGCAATACACAACAGTCAAATGCATATAATGATAAAAGCAGCAGTTGGACACCATTAAAAATAAACCCAAAGTACTGTACAATGAAAATATTCAAATCATTATGAACAGTTGCAAAACGTTTACAAATTTGGAAATCACTTCTTGTATAACAACAGCCTGTTAAATACATACCAGAAATTCAAAACCATTCAACAATTTAACAAATATGTAAGCCAAGAGTTCCCGCTTTGGGCATAAATTGTGCTCAAAATTACGCTAGTTTTCAGAAGCGAGTTATTTGGCTCAAGTTTCTGCTCAAACTCATTTACAGGTCACCCAACATAAAATCTTTCATGAATCAGCGGAATCAAGCAGCATTTTAGAATGTAATTCTTCTGCATTAAAAAATATTCCTTGAGATATTTAAGAGTGGTAACCTGGTGCAGTTTTTAATACAGCTGTTTTATGCAGTTTTTCACAGAAAATAAGCATTTTTGATCAGAAAGTCTAGTCCACCACCTGTCAGTAACCTGATTGTAAACTGAAAATGACTTTAAAAACTATACAGAACCACTTACAGTTGCATTGTAGAGTTTTAGTATATGAAATACTTTTTACTTTTTAAAAAGGTGTTTATTAATGTCCCGGTACCTAAAAAAGCCTTGCTTTAAGAGCCCCCCCCACCACCCCACCCGAAGACCTGCAAGCAGAACAATTAGCGGAAACTCACCCTGGCTATTAAGTTAATCTGGGATTGCTGCCAGCTTCCAACTCAATTTTTTTTAAACTGTATTTGCGCTAGACACAATTTGCGTTTGAAATTCCTCTATCTTTTGCACTGCTTTGGCCAATTTCAGGCGATTTGCGCTGAAAAAAAACCCCAGTGCAACCCAGCTGAAACTCCAGGCCACACTCTTTCTCAGATTGCTATTTAAGAAAAAGATCCCTCAGTCTGCCCACAGTAGCACCATCTGAAACAGCTAATAGATTGTGTTATGTTGCACAGGTTGGGTGGAGAGGAGAATTACTTAGATTGATTTGCACTAACTCAAGTAATCTGAAACTAGTGTCACCAAATGGCTCAAATTTTGCAAATATTGGTTAAAAGCGGAGTTCAATCACTGGGAATAAATTCCCTACAAAATCTAAGACATCGTAAATGTAAGGAGGAATTAAGTTTTACTTTAAAACAAATTCAACATTTTCGTCGCTATTCCTTTCACAGTTTGGGGCTGGAGCTGAAGCAGGGAAGAGGAAGAAACGTGGGAACATCTGCAAGCTACTTCTGAAGTCTGTCATTGGTGAGAGTTGATTTTCAAGCTACACTTGTTACAAATGACAAGTTAATTTGAAGTAAACGGTCAAATTACCTTCTATTGTTTTAACTCCGCAAGCCCTGGTGCTATCCCTCAATCTGTTTACAATAGACATCTGTTTGCTGTTGTGTACATTTCAAAGAATTTATAAAACAGTCAATGCCTATCAAAATTCTGTTCCTACTATTAGTTTGTCATTTTATTCACGCTTGCTTTAATAAAAGTGACTGCTTTTTATTGTCCTTGTAGTAACCATCAACAAATTTGGTCATGTCAGTGACTAATGTTGAAGATAGAAAGAATTCATTTAACATCGTTTTTCTCTTTCAACAAACTGTAGGATGGGCAACACAGATAAATCTTAGTGACTAGAAAGAAGTAATCTGAGGTGAAATGCCAGAATACAATTAAATTCATCAGTAATTGCACAGATCTTGTGACCAATGCTGATACTGAAATGCATCATTTACGGGATTCCCTTCTATAGTTACCTAAAACGTTTATCCCCTGGAGCTGCCCACCTACCATTCTGCAATGAATGCTCAGCACGTTACTGCTGGTCATTCGGGGTTGGGGTGGTAAGGAAAGGAAAAATAAATCACAGGCCTCTCGCATATTCCATATTCACTCTCTCCCAAATGTAAAGTTTCACAGAAGAGCAGAATATCCTCAGAACTAGAAAATTGTTTACCAAAAAGGGATTGAAGGGGGCAAAAAAATAGATACTGGAGAGGTTGTAGAGAAGCCAATCAAATTTAATTCCACATTTTCTGAACAAATCTTAAAGAGTACAGTTAGTTTTTCTGGGCTACAATTCTGAGGACCATCAAGTGCATGACTGGTGTGAGGACTATCCCAAGCCCCTACATTATCTGCTGGGAAGTGCAGCTGCAATTCTTTAGGGCCGCAACTGTACTGCTGAACTCCAGATGAATTTGGCATTCAATGTTTACTGATTATGTGGTGTGAAGCCAAGGTAGCAACACATCCACCGTGGGTCCAGATACTCTGGAAGATACTAGTCAAAACTGGCCACTGTCCACAAAGCATAAAGCAAATACAGGGCCCACTATAATATGATTGCCCATTGGGCAGCCTCAGGTAGAACCGGTGTTCAAGATTCAAGCAAAATGCATAGGACAGAGGAACCAGCTTTTCATTTCCTCCAATGTGTTCCCAGACCTTTTTTCACCCACCATTCCCAACAATTCACCCATGCCTAGCCCCAGAAACATCCTCCATTTCTTACCACTGAAGTGAGCAATGTTTACCCCTCTCAGTATAACTGTGATAAACTTTATAACCATCGCTTTACAAGCAGCAAGGTTTTAAAGAAGAAAAACTTGCATTTATGATAGTGCCTTTAATGACCTCAGGACATCTCAAAGTACTTTACAACCAATGAGTTGTAGTCACTTCTGTGATGTAGGAAATTAATTAATTACCTCTACTCAGGAGGTTGCATACTTCACTAACATTATGCTATACAGGCAACCATGCAGGCAATTCATATAAAATAGTCTATGATTGAAAATTTGAAAAGCGAGTAAAATAGAACTGTACATTTTCAAAACTACAGAAGAAATATAACCTGAGCAGAAGCCCTACAATACAAAAATGTTCACTGCCCTCATTGAAAAAATGAATACAGACTGAAACACTTCCACGTCAAGAGATATTTGGCCAGTGGGCATATTAGAGCAGATTTTACTAGCACGCACTTTTGGCAAGGTACCTCGTCTACTAGTCAGAAAGACCAGGACATCCAGTGTGTATTGGCCACAAGTTCCTAATCTGCCTGGCTAGCAGAAAAAGATCCCCAACTTTAGCACACACATTTATAAAGAACACTCTTCTCTATTCATTTACTATCAAATGCTGATCAACTGGTGGAATCAGTTATGCTTGGATCAGGAATTCTATAAAATGAGTGAATTAAACAGTTACCAACCCGAACAAAAAATGTCCAAGGATTGTATGCCAAAGTGGATTACAACACTGTCCTTTTCACAAGTTTCAGTTCAACTCAAACAAACAGGATTAAAATCTTCTCTTTCCCTGCTGTCTGAAAGAACCAACGTGAAATGAGCTTGCACGCTTTCAATTTAACCTCTAATGAGCAGTCATAGTAACAGGGTTACAGCAATCTGGAAAAAAGTTTTTGGGGCCTAAGCAAAAGGGGTCCACATTGGAAATTAACAAGACACTACTTTTCATCTGGTTGGGCTATATGTGACCAAAGAAACCAGAATGGAAAAATCATTGTGACAGCCTTTTCTCAATGGTAAATAAACTCACTTCTCAGTCAGAAAGTCATGAGTTCAAGCCTACTCCAGAGATTTGACCATATTCTAGACTGACCAGTGCGTTGAACCATTGGAGGTGTCGTCTTTCAGATGAGATGTTAAACTGAAACCCATCTGCTCTCTCAGGTGGATGCAAAACATTCCATGGCAGTATATGAAGATGAGCAGGGAAGCTCTTCCCATGTCCTGCCCAATATTTATGCTTCAAGCAACATCACCGACTATTTGGCTGTTTCTTTTTGACTTTGCTATGCACAAACTGGCTGCCGCATTTGCTTACATTACAACAGGGACTACAATTCAAAAGTATCGTACTTCATTGGCTGTCAAGTGCTTTAGACGTCCTGAGATCGTGAAAATATCCTCAGATTGCGAAAAGCACTATATAATTTTTTTATTCATTTGTGGGATGTGGGCGACGCTGGCTAGGCCAGTGTTCATTGCCCATCCCTAATTGCCCACTGCCCTTGAACTGAATGGCTTGCTAGGCCATTTCAAAGAGAATTTTTTTTCAGTCAACCACATTGCTGTGGATCTGGAGTCACATGTAGGCCAGACCAGGTAAGGATGGCAAATTTCCTTCCCTAAAGGACATTAGTGAACCAGATGGGTTTTACAACAATCGACGATGGTTTCATGGTCACCATTAGACTAGCTTTTTTTAATTCCAGATTTATTAATGGAATTCAAATTCCACCATCTGCCCTGGTGGGATTCAAGCCCATGTCCCCAGAGCATTAGCGTGGGCTCTGGGTTACTAATCATGACATTACCACAATGCCACTGCCTCCCCCAATGCAAGTTCGTTCTTAATCCACTTGTTCCTGGCTAAGCACAAAAATTCCAACACATAAAATCATATAAGTACTGATTTACCAAGTGTTTCTCTGGACAGTGTGTCTAACTTGAATAGTTCCAAACGGCTCACTACAGGGGTTAAGGGCTTAGTTTTCAACCTGAGCCATCTAGGTGATCAGAAGGCACATTAGAAGATCCAGCAAACCACACAGGAGACTTGCAGATTGAGCCTGAATCATAAACTGGTGTCAAATTAGGCACCCATTTACATTACCAATTAATCAATGCTAAACTGTGTACATATAGAAGAACTATTGCACAAAGTTCACCTTGGTTAGGGGACCCATGACTTAAATTCAGACCTGACATCTTGTGAAAGCAGTACCAGAATCCTCCAATAAAATTCTTTGAAGCTGAACTATTTATATTACATCTGGAAAAGTCAGAATGTGTTTTTCAACAGCACAGAGGTAAAGATTTTTGATGAAAGTCTTAAGAAGCAACACTTACACTTGCTTTGACACATATGACTGAAAACCCATTCTCCTTGACATGGTCAGCTCATCACAATCACAAAAGCAATGAATGGACACATTATAATGCTATAAAGACTTAAAATAGTTTTTAAAAAGTCACGTACACACACAAACTGATCAGTATGTTAAAAAGCAAGTACAAATCTAACAATACATTTGCAACTATCTGTTTGGAAGTGGGAAGCACGCCATTCCAGACAACATGGGTAGAATACTATCATAGCTGTAATGGAACAAATTACTTGCAACTTGCACAGCGAAACATTTCAAAGCACTTAATAAATATTTTTGAAGTGCATTGACTTATTTAGGCCAACGTGCCATGTAATGGCAGTCAAAACTTTGGCAAAGTTAATATAAAAACAGGCCAAGCACTCATTTACTAAAAATGAAACCAAAACCAATGTAAACATGATTAAACACCAAATCATCAATTCTATTGCAACATAAGGGATGAAGCTTACACATGAAAAGTTACAGTGAGCCACTTTTGAATTCCCAGTGTTATGATCTTGGTTTTAAGTAAAAGCAGTATGATTGATGTTCAAAATTTTAATTTGTATGTCTTATGAATATTTGTTGCTAATAACTTTACATCATTTAAACCTGAGCAAGTGTATTTGTTTTCATTTTACCTCTTTTTGAGATTGAAGAAAATTAAAAGGTCGCAGAAACTTTGAATATTAACTGCCTGCTGTGTAACCTGTAACGGGTTTCTCTAAAGGAATGCCTGTAAACATCCGCTTTCTGTATTTGTAACCTACATCTCTTTAATATTTTATTTTAAAAGTTGCCTGTGCACAACAAATATTTATGTGCCCTTCGGCAATCTGGGCCCAGTCCACGTTCGCACGTAGGCCGCATCCCCATTGGACATCAGCCCCCTGGAAGATTAGGCCCGGGCGCTAGGCCTCAGTTAAGTACTAAAATAAAAGCAAAACACTGTAGATGCTGGAAATCTGAAACACAAACAAGAAATGCTGGAAATACTCAGCTGGTCTGGCAGCATCTGTGGAGAGAGGAGCAGAGTTAACGTTTCGGCTCAGTGACCCTTCATCGGAACTGGTCATCATTAACTCTGTTAAGTATCTGCGTTTCTCAGTAACGCCGGCCCGGCATATTGAAGGGTAAAGCGGGCCTGCCCGGCGATAACACAAGGCCGCTTCAGAGCCATGGGCTAAAGCTGGACTGAGAGAGGGCGTGTTTATTACCTGCCGCCAGACTGTCTCCCTCCTCCTCCTCCTCCTCCAGCCGCTACTCCACTCGCTCCGATGCCACCGCCAGGCTTTCGGCTGTTGGGCTGCTTCATGGACATGGTGGTGATGCCACTTCGAGTCACTTCAGATCCCTTAAAAACAGGGTTCGGCTCGGCATCCACAGTACGAATTAAACTCGGGGATTCGTTTAGAGAAGATGGATGCGGCCAACTGCTGTCTGGCTCAGTGGATCAGTTAGTTGCCGCCACAGCGCCCGTTGCTATCGCAGAGCTTCGGCCGCCACCACAAAACGGCGGGCGAGAAAGAGAGGGGGGGAAGGGGAGGAGGAGGGGGAGGGGGCAGGGAAACAAGGTCCGGGCCCACCTGCGCGCGCACACCCACCACTGGCGTATTAACACCTCGCCCACTGTGTGACTGAGCCCCCCCTCCCCCCAAAACAAAGTAGACCAGGCTTCAATGAAAACCAGCAATCACCACCCCATCTCCCTCTATCTGGAGGAACGGCGAGGCCGCCGTTTAATTGAATCATTTATGACGCTTTTAAAAATTTTTGTCTTTGCTCTCCCTGCCCTATGCTCCTGACCTTTGACCTCGCCGGCAGGGGCGGAGGTTTATTTTACTTGTCCCGAAGGACGTGGATGAGCTTTCCGGACGTCGATGGTGGGCACTGAGGAAATGGCTTATTACCTGCACCAGATTCCACCCCCCCTCCCCCCCTTTACCCCCCTTCCACCCCCCCCACCCCTGCTCCACCCTCTCAGCTCACCCCCTCACAACCCCGTCCCAGCCCGCCCCCCCCTTGCACCATCTTCACCCCGCACCCCCTTCCCCTGCACCCCCCCCCCACCCCCTCCCTCTACCCCTCCCCCTTGCATCCCCTCCTCCCACCGGCACCATCCTACACCTGTGTAGGGGCCCCAACAACCCCACTGCCTTGTGGGCGTCTCGGGAGAGACCAAGGCTAAGGGAGTAAACCCTAACAGAAAATCCGGAGCGGAACCCCGTAGGCGGTCATGTGTCACCTTTGGCATGTTTCCGGCAGTTCCTGCAGCCATACTGGTGCCAAACGTCGTGTCCTGCACTCCTTTGGACCCCACCAGAAAGGCCGAGAGGGGGGTTTTGACGACTGGGCAACTCTCAACCTCCATAAATTTGCCCAGGCATGCGCCATGGAGAGGTCACTCCATAGTTGCCTCACAGTGACTAAAACAACACGGAAGGCAGCAGTTACGGGTTATATGTCCAGATAAATTGGCGTAGAAACTGGGCGCCACGGGTTGCCTTTGTCGGTGGGAGAGGTCATTGCACCTCACTGGACAGCTACCGCCCGCCTCAAACCGGGCAGCCCCCGGTCAATAAGGTTCTGTCCCGCCACAGTCTGCCTGCTTCAATGGGTGCTTGGAGCTCAGGGTCATTGCCCGAAAGGTGGACTGATACACCGCACCAAACAACATGAAAAAAGGAAAGAAGGTACCAGCCCTTCGCTTTGCAAGCTGGAACGTCAGAACTATGTGTCCTGGCCTGTCGGAAGACCTTACACAAATCAACGATTCTCGGAAGACCGCCATCATTAACAACGAGCTCAGTAGATTCAATGTGGACATTGCAGCACTTCAGGAGACTCGCCTCCCCGCGAGTGGCTCTCTAGCAGAGCAAGACTACACCTTCTTCTGGCAGGGCAGGGATCCTGAAGAACCAAGACAGCATGGAGTGGGCTTCGCCATCAGAAACTCCTTGCTCAGCATGATAGAGCCTCCCTCAAATGGCTCGGAACGCATACTGTCCATCCGACTGCTCACCACCTCTGGTCCAGTACACCTACTCAGCATCTATGCTCCAACACTCTGCTCCGCACCTGAAGCTAAAGACCAGTTCTATGAACAACTCCATAACATCATTAGCAGCATCCCCAACACCGAACACCTATTCCTGCTGGGGGACTTTAATGCCAGGGTTGGGGCCGACCATGACTCATGGCCCTCCTGCCTTGGGCGCTATGGCGTTGGAAGGATGAATGAGAACGGGCAGAGACTGCTTGAGTTGTGTACCTATCATAACCTCTGCATCACCAACTCGTTCTTTCACACTAAACCCTGTCACCAGGTTTCATGGAGGCACCCAAGATCACGTCGTTGGCACCAGCTAGACCTCATTGTCACAAGGCGAGCCGCCTTAAACAGTGTTCAAATCACACGCAGCTTCCACAGTGCGGACTGCGACACCGACCACTCCCTGGTGTGCAGCAAGGTTAGACTCAGACCAAAGAAGTTGCATCATTCCAAGCAGAAGGGCCACCCGCGCATCAACACGAGCAGAATTTCTCACCCACAGCTGTTACAAAAATTTCTAAATTCACTTGTAACAGCCCTTCAAAACACTCCCACAGGGGATGCTGAGACCAAGTGGGCCCACATCAGAGACGCCATCTATGAGTCAGCTTTGACCACCTACGGCAAAAGTGCGAAGAGAAATGCAGACTGGTTTCAATCTCATAATGAAGAGCTGGAACCTGTCATAGCCGCTAAGCGCATTGCACTTTTGAACTACAAGAAAGCCCCCAGCGATTTAACATCCGCAGCACTTAAAGCAGCCAGAAGTACTGCACAAAGAACAGCTAGGCGTTGCGCAAACGACTACTGGCAACACCTATGCAGTCATATTCAGCTGGCCTCAGACACTGGAAACATCAGAGGAATGTATGATGGCATGAAGAGAGCTCTTGGGCCAACCATCAAGAAGATCACCCCCCTCAAATCTAAATCGGGGGACATAATCACTGACCAACGCAAACAGATGGACCGCTGGGTTGAGCACTACCTAGAACTGTACTCCAGGGAGAATGCTGTCACTGAGACTGCCCTCAATGCAGCCCAGCCTCTACCAGTCATGGATGAGCTGGACATACAGCCAACCAAATCGGAACTCAGTGATGCCATTGATTCCCTAGCCAGCGGAAAAGCCCCTGGGAAGGACAGCATTACCCCTGAAATAATCAAGAGTGCCAAGCCTGCTATACTCTCAGCACTACATGAACTGCTATGCCTGTGCTGGGACGAGGGAGCAGTACCCCAGGACATGCGCGATGCCAACATCATCACCCTCTATAAAAACAAAGGTGACCGCGGTGACTGCAACAACTACCGTGGAATCTCCCTGCTCAGCATAGTGGGGAAAGTCTTTGCTCGAGTCGCTCTGAACAGGCTCCAGAAGCTGGCCGAGCGCGTCTACCCTGAGGCACAGTGGGGCTTTCGTGCAGAGAGATCGACTATTGACATGCTGTTCTCCCTTCGTCAGATACAGGAGAAATGCCGTGAACAACAGATGCCCCTCTACATTGCTTTCATTGATCTCACCAAAGCCTTTGACCTCGTCAGCAGACGTGGTCTCTTCAGACTACTAGAAAAGATCGGATGTCCACCAAAGCTACTAAGTATCATCACCTCATTCCATGACAATATGAAAGGCACAATTCAACATGGTGGCTCCTCATCAGAGCCCTTTCCTATCCTGAGTGGTGTGAAACAGGGCTGTGTTCTCGCACCCACACTTTTTGGGATTTTCTTCTCCCTGCTGCTTTCACATGCGTTCAAATCCTCTGAAGAAGGAATTTTCCTCCACACAAGATCAGGGGGCAGGTTGTTCAACCTTGCCCGTCTAAGAGCGAAGTCCAAAGTACGGAAAGTCCTCATCAGAGAACTCCTCTTTGCTGACGATGCTGCTTTAACATCTCACACTGAAGAATGCCTGCAGAGTCTCATCGACAGGTTTGCGTCTGCCTGCAATGAATTTGGCCTAACCATCAGCCTCAAGAAAACGAACATCATGGGGCAGGACGTCAGAAATGCTCCATCCATCAATATTGGCGACCACGCTCTGGAAGTGGTTCAAGAGTTCACCTACCTAGGCTCAACTATCACCAGTAACCTGTCTCTAGATGCAGAAATCAACAAGCGCATGGGTAAGGCTTCCACTGCTATGTCCAGACTGGCCAAGAGAGTGTGGGAAAATGGCGCACTGACACGGAACACAAAAGTCCGAGTGTATCAGGCCTGTGTCCTCAGTACCTTGCTCTACGGCAGCGAGGCCTGGACAACGTATGCCAGCCAAGAGCGACGTCTCAATTCATTCCATCTTCGCTGCCTTCGGAGAATACTTGGCATCAGGTGGCAGGACTATATCTCCAACACAGAAGTCCTTGAAGCGGCCAACACCCCCAGCTTATACACACTACTGAGTCAGCGGCGCTTGAGATGGCTTGGCCATGTGAGCCGCATGGAAGATGGCAGGATCCCCAAAGACACATTGTACAGCGAGCTCGCCACTGGTATCAGACCCACCGGCCGTCCATGTCTCCGTTATAAAGACGTCTGCAAACGTGACATGAAATCGTGTGACATTGATCACAAGTCGTGGGAGTCAGTTGCCAGCATTCGCCAGAGCTGGCGGGCAGCCATAAAGACAGGGCTAAATTGTGGCGAGTCGAAGAGACTTAGTAGTTGGCAGGAAAAAAGACAGAGGCGCAAGGGGAGAGCCAACTGTGCAACAGCCCCAACAAACAAATTTCTCTGCAGCACCTGTGGAAGAGCCTGTCACTCCAGAATTGGCCTTTATAGCCACTCCAGGCGCTGCTTCACAAACCACTGACCACCTCCAGGCGCGTATCCATTGTCTCTCGAGATAAGGAGGCCCAAAAGAAGTGAGTGCGGTAGTGACGCGTGAGGGAATGTGTTTTATTCCGGTTGCTGTGCAGAGCAGTTTGAGGTTTATCGGGGCAAAACAGCAGTATACAAAAACACCTCTGCCTGGTTTATTAATAAAGTTCATTTTTAGCAGGCTGTGGAATTCTCACCACTTTCATTATTGTAAACAACATAACTTCCCAGCCCATTTCTTTCTTAAGAGGTGCAGCTGTTTTCCCCGCTCTCTGAGTGACTTCTAGCTTGTGATTAGACTTTGCGCATAAAAAGACTTGCATTTATTTAGCGCCTTTCACGACCGCAAGGTGAGCCAAAGTACTTTTGAAGTGTAATCACTGCCGTAATATAGGATACACAGCAACGATTTGCACACAGCAAGCTCCACAAACAGCAATGTGATAATCTTTTTGTGGTGCTGATTGAGGGATAAATATTGGCCAGGACACCGGGGATAACTCCCCTCCTCTTCAAAATAGTGCCATGAGATTTTTTACATCTTCTGGAGAAGACAGAAGGAGCCTCGGTTTAACGTCTCATTGAAAGACAGCACCTCCAACAGTGCACCCTAACCCTTAGTACTGCACTGGACTGTCAGCTTTTTGATCTTTGTGCTAAAATCCTACAGTGGGACTTGAACCCACAACCTTCTGAATCAGAGACAACAATGCTACCAACTGCTGAAGTCAAATAGGCAAACTCTGATTTTAATCCCTTTTGCATGTAAACAGACATGGGTGAATTGATAGAAGGAAAAGTATTGAAACAAAAACAGAAAGTCCTGGAAATACTCAGCAGATCAGGTAGCATCTGTGCAGAGAGAAGCACAGTTCACGTTTCAGGTCTGTGACCTTTCATCAGAACTGGCAAAGGTCATAAAAGTATTCGGCTGTAAGCAAATGAAGGGTGGAGGGGAAGAGAACAAAAGGGAAGGTGTGTGATAGGACAGAGGGCAGGAGAAATTAAATAACAAAGATGTCACGGGAGCCAGTTAATGGTTGTGGTGATAGACAAAGCATTAGTCCATAGGGAGTGTTAATGGGAGAATAATGAACAGCTCTGTCCTAAAGCACAACATGAAAAACAGGCACACGGTTAAAAAATAAAATAAAATAATAAAAAACTATTTTTAAAAGGCCAGTCATGCTCTGAAATTGTTGAACTCAATGTTGAGTCCGCAAGGCTGTAGAGTGCCCTACAGTAGGAAGCAGACAAATTTACTTTTGCCGTGGGGAATTCATAATCCCATAACAATTTAAACATAACTAATTTGATTTGAAGGAATTGATAAGCAACTGCTTATATGATTCTAGTGGAAGTATTTTTTTCATAATGTGTATTTCTTATTGCTCAACTGCCTCAAAGAATTACATCACAGAATTGTTACAGTGCAGAAGGAGGCCATTCAGTCCATCGTGTCTGTACGGGCTCTCCGGAAGAGCAATTCACTCAGTTCCATTCCCCTGCCTTCTCCCCGTAACCCTGCACACACTTCCTTCTCAAATTACAGTCTAATTCTCTTTCGAATGCTTCAATTGAATCTGCCTCTATCACACTTTCAGGCAGTACATTCCAGACCTTAACCACTCGCTGCGTGAAAAAGTTTTTCCTCATGTCACTTTTGCTTCTCTTACCAAATATTTTAAATCTGTGCTCTCTCATTCTCAATCCTTTCACGAGTGGGAACAGATTCTCTCTATCTACTCTGTCCAGACCACTCATGATTTTGAATACCTCTATCAAATCACCTCTCAGCCTTCTCTTCTCCAAGGAAAACAGTCCCAACTTCTTCAATCTACCTTCATAACTGAAATTCCTCATCCCTGGAGCCATTCTCGTGAATCTTTTCTGTACTCTCTCCAATGCCCTCACGTCTTTCCTAAAGTGCCGCACGCAGAACTGGACGCAATACTCCAGCTGAGTCCGAACTAGTGTCCTATACAAGTTCAACATAACTTCCTTGCTCTTTACTCTATGTCCCTGTTAATAAAGCCCAAGATACTGTATGCTTTATTAACTGCTCTCTCAACCTGTCCTGCCACCTTCAATGACTCATGCACATATACACCCAGGTCCCTCTGCTCCTGCAACCTCTTTAGAATTGTACCCTTTACTTTATATTGGTCTCTCCTTGTTCTTCCTACCAAAATGAATCATTTCACATTTCTCTGCATTGAACTTCATCTGCCATCTGTCTGCCATTCCACCAAATTATCTATGTCTTTTAGTTTAGAGATACAGCACTGAAACAGGCCCTTCGGCCCACCGAGTCTGTGCCGACCATCAACCACCCATTTATACTAATCCTACACTAATCCCATATTCCTACCACATCCCCACCTGTCCCTATATATTTCCCTACCACCTACCTATACTAGGGGCAATTTATAATGGCCAATTAACCTATCAACCTGCAAGTCTTTGGCATGTGGGAGGAAACCGGAGCACCTTTTGGAGTTCGACACTATCCTCCTCTCAGTTCACAATGCTTCCAAGTTTCGTATCATCCGCAAACTTTAGGAACATAGGAACAGGAGTAGGCCATTCAGCCCATCGAGCCTGTTCTGCCATTCAGTCCAATCATGGCTGATCATCCATTTCAATGTCTTTTTCCCCACACTATCCCCATATCCCTTCATGTCCTTGGTATGTAGAAATCTGTCAATCTCTGCTTTAAACATACTCAATGACTGAGCTTCCATAGCCCTCTGGGGCAGAGAATTCCAAAGATTCAGAACCCTTTGAGTAAAGAAATTTCTCCTCATCATAGTCCTAAGTGGCTTCCCCCCTATTTTGAAATTGTGTCCCCTGGTTCCAGACTCCCCAACCAGGGGAAATATCTTACCTGTATCTACTCTATCACTTTAAGTATTTTGTAGGTTTCAATGAGATCACCTCTCATTTGTCAAAACTCTAGAGAATACAGGCCCAGTTTCCCATTCATAAATCCATGTTGACTATGCCCAGTCAAATTATTATCCAAGTGTCCATTTATCAGATCCTTTCGAATTGATTCTAGCATTTTACCTACTATTGATGTAAGGCTAACAGGTCTGTAGTTCCCTGTTTTCCCTCTCCCGCCCTTCTTAAATAGTGGGGTGACATTTGCTACCTTCCAATCTGCAGGAAACATTCCAGAATCTACAGAATTTTGGAAGATAATTACCAATGCATCCACTATCTCCATAGCTACCTCTTTCAACACTCTGAGATGTGAAATATCAGGTCCCAGGGACTTATCAACCTTCAGTCCCATTAATTTCTCCAATACTAATACTTCTTACTAATACTAATTTCCTTCAATTACTCATTCTCCCTAGTCCCTTGGATCTCTAATTCTGGAAGATTTCTTGTATCTTCCTCAGTGAAAATTAATCATTTAGCTTCTCTGCCATTTCTCTATTGCCCATTATAAATTCTCCTGACTCTGCCTGTAATGAACCCACATTTGTCTTAGCCAAATGTTTCCTTCTTACGTACTTTGAAATTGTGCTCTGTACACCAAGGTCTAGGTCATTAATATATATCAGGAAAAGCAAGGGTCCCAACACTGACCCCTGAGGAACTCCATTACAAACCTTCCTCCAGACCGAAAAACATCCATTAACCACTACTCTTTGTTTCCTGTCACTCAGCCAATTCTGTATCCATGTTGCTACAGTCCTTTTTATTTCATGCGCTATAACCTTACTCAAGTCTGTTGAGTGGCACTGTATTGAATGCCTTTTGAAAGTCCATGTACACCACATCAACTACATTGCCCTCATCAACCCATCTGTTACCTCCTCAAAAAACTCTAGCAAGTTAGTTAAATATGATTTTCCCTTCAGAAATCCATGCTGGCTTTCTTTAATTAATTTGCATTTGTCCATGTGACTATTAATTTTGTCCCAAATTATTCATTCTAGAAGTTTCCCCACCATCGAAGTTAAACTGACTCACCTGTAGTTGCTGGGCTCATCTTTACACCCTTTATTGAACAAGGATGTAACATTTGCAATTCTCCAGCCCTCTGGCACCATCCCGAGTCTAAGGAAGACTGAAAAATTATGGCCAGTGCCTCCGCAATTTCCACCTCACTTCCCTCAGTATTCCTGGATGCAACTGATCCGGTCCTGGTGCTTTATCCACTTTAAGTACGGATAGCCTATCTAATACATCCTTATCAATTTTAAATCCTGCTAGTGTCTGAATTACCTCCTCTTTCACCATTGCCTGGTTGCATCTTCTTCCTTGGTAAAGACAGATGCAAAGTGTTCATTTAATAACTCAGCTATGCCCTCTGCCTCCATCCGTAAATCCCCTTTATGGTCCCTGATTGGCTCCACTCCTCCTTTTACCAACCTTTTACTATTGAAATGTCTATAGAAAACTTTGGGATTCCCTTTAATGTTAGCTGACAGTCTCTTTTCATGCTCTCTATTTGCTTTTCTTTGCTTTTTCACTTCCCCTCTGGATCTTCTATATTCAGCCTGGTTCTCAATAGTATTTTCTACCTGGCATCTGTCATAAGCACACTTTTTCTTCCTTATCTTAATCTCTACCTGTTTTATCATCCAGGAAGCTCGGGATTTGTTTACCCTACCTTTCCCCTTCAAGGAACGTACCTTGACTGTGCCCAAACGATCACTTCTTTTTCCTGCCAACCTTTGACTCCAATTTATTCACCCCAGCTCCATTCTTACCCCATTGAAGTTGGCTTTCCCCAGTCAATTATTCTTACTCTGGATTGTTCTTTGTCTTTTTCCATAGTCAGCCTGAACCTTATGTTACAATTATCACAATACCCGAAATGATCTCCTACTGATACTTGATCCACTTGGCCCACCACATTCCCAAGAACCAGGTCTATCAGTGCCTCCTTTCCCATTGGACTAGAAACATACTGCTGTAGAAAATTTTTCTGAACATACTCTAGGAACTCTTGCCCCTCACTGTCCTTTACACTACTACTACTATCCCAGTCTATGTTTAAATAATTAAAGTCCTTCATTATAACTACCCTCTAGTTTTTTCACCTCTCTATAATTTCCTTGTTCCTCCATGTCCTTCCCACTATTTGGTGGCCGATAGACAGCACCAAGCAATGTAACTGCATCTTTTTTGTTCCTTAGCTCTAGCCAGATTGATTCTATCCTCGACCCCTCTGGAACATCCTTTTTCTCCAGCACTGCAATGTTCTCCTTAATCAGTACCGCCACCCCTCCCCCCATTTTTCCTTTCCTATTTTTCCTGAACACCTTCTTTCCAGGAATATTTAACACCGGTCCTGCGCTTCTTTGAGCCAGGTTTCTGTTATAGCTGCAACAGCATATTTCCACGTGGCAATCTGTGCCTGCACCTCATCAATCTTATTAACCACACTCCATGCATTCACAAACATGCACATTAACCCTGATTTAGACTTTATTACTTTCTCCCTTATTCTGACCCTACCTAATAACTTACTATTCCCTTCTCTAGTACTATCTATCTCTCTCAGTATTCTGTGCACCTTGGTATTCCTCTCTGATATTTCCTCCTGGTTCCCACACCACTGACAAGTTACCAGCTTTGCTTCCCATCCCCCTGCCAATCTAGTTTAAACCCTCCCCAACAACACTAGCAAATCTCCCTGTGAAGATATTAGTCCCAGTCTAAGATGCAACCCATCCAGCTTGTACAGGTCCCATCTGCCCCAGAACCTGACACAATGCCTCAGGAATCTGATGCCTTCCCTCCTACACCAGTTCTCCAGCCACGTGTTCAATTGCTCAATTCTCCTATTTCTATGCTAACTCGCACGTGGGACTGGGAGTAATCCTGAGTTTACTGCTTTTTAATCTCCTTCCTAGTTCCTTAAAATCTGCTTTCAGGACCTCAACCCCTTCCTACCTAGGTCATTGGTGCCAATGTGGACCATGGCCTCTGGCTGTTCACCCTCTCCCAGAAGAATGTCATGTAGCTGCTGTGATATCTTTGACCCTGGCACCAGGGTGGCAATATACCACCCTGGAGTCACGTCTACGGCCGCAGAAACACCTGTCTGTTCCCCTAACAAATCCCTATCATTCCTGTTATTCCACTCTCCTCCCTCCCTTCCTGTGCATCTGAGCCACCTGTGGTGCCACAAACTTGGCTCTGACTGCACTCATCTGAAGAACCATCACCCTCACTAGTATCCAAATGGAAAACCGATTAGAGAGCGAGATCGTCTCAAGGAACTCCTGCACTACCTGCCTGGTTCTCTTAGACTGCCTGGCAGTCATCCATTCCCTATCTGCCTGTAAGCTCCTAACCTGTGGTGTGACCACTTCCCTAAATGTGCTATCCACATAGATCTCTGCCTCATGGATGCACCACAGTGACTCCAGCTGTCACTCGATTTCTGAAACCCAAAGCTCAAGCTTGTGCAGCCGATGACACTTGCTGCAGATGTGTTTGTCTAGGACACAAGGTGTGTCCATGACTTCCCACATGCCACAAGCTGTACATTCCACTCGGCCAAGCTGCTCTGCCATAGCTTAACTTTACAGACTGATAAGTAGCAGAAGTATGTCAATGCATTCGTGTTATGGAACTTTTTTTTCTCCTCTGTTTAAGAACAGTGTGCCTTTAAAACCAAGGGGCACAGTGCGCCAGCAGCCGCACCGGTTTCCTAGGCAACAGCAGGGGAGCGAGAGAGAGAGAGGGTCACATGGTGTATTGTAACTTTTGACTGTGTAAAAAAAACTGGCTAAAACCAGTTTGATCTGGAAACCAGCAAAGCATGCCTACTGATGGAAGGTTCTCAAATAAAAAATGGAAAATGCTGGAAATGCTCAGGATCTCTCTCAGAAGAAAATTTACATTCTTACAGGCTGTGTAAAAGCCCTTGAAAAGAACGTTTGTATTGTCAGAGGTAGCAAATTCTTTTTTTCACTTCCAAACACTAAGAGGTCTTTGCCTCAGAAGTGACTTTGTTCTCGGTTTGTGTTTTCTAGAATTCTCAGTAAAGTTTCTACTGAAAGAGTACCAATTTTAAAATCCAAATAGACCTGTTGCTATACTCCTTATTAAAAGAACTGTGTGACGCTTGCTGCAACCGAAGTGCTTTTAACGCATATCCCTTGGGGTCTGTTCGTCGAATTCGCCTGGAGAATTTGAGTGGCATCTGATTATTCTACTCTGGGACACCTCACCAACTGAGAAAGTAACCCTCAAAGACTTACAACCCAGCTACTTATTTATTCCTAAGAAACATCATTTTTAAATCGGTTAACTGTTGGTTTTTGAATGTATGTGTGTGCATTAGGGTTAAGAAAAATAATAAGTTATGAAGTCTTTAGACATAGGTTTATCTCAATATTGTTTAAGATTTAGTTCATTAGTAAATAGTTAGTTTGTTGTAGTTTAAAGATACCTGGTTTGGTCTGTTTTATTCTGGGGATCACTAAAGTGTTTAATTTGGCTAATTTCCAGTAGGTGGGAAAACTTTAAAATGCTGCAACCTGTGGAGTATTAGGACTGAACTGACAGTGCATTACTCCTGACTCGATCGTAACATTAGGAATTTCTTTGAGGATCCTTCCTTTTAAATTGAAACAAGTCATTTATTTCTATCTACAATGATAACTACTTTAAAAAAAAGTTGACACGAGGAAGTTGAACAACTTCATGAAATGGAGAAAATGTTGTTACACTTGAAATTGATATGCAAGCATATTCAACAGCAACAACTTGAAGACCTTTAGCATAGTAAAATGTCTAAGGCAGTTCACAGGAGTGTTACCAAACAATATTTGACACCGAGCCACATAAAGACATATCAGGACAGATGACCAAAAGCTTGGGCAAAGAGGTAGGTTTTAAAGAGTGTCTTCGAGGAGATGGGGAGACCGAGAGATTTAGGGAGGGAATTCCAGAGCTGAGGGCTTAAACAGTTGAAGGCATGCCGCCAATTCTGGAGCAATTAAAATCAGTAATGCAAAAAAAACCTCAGATTTTGAGGAGCATAGAGATCTGAGGGTTGTAGGGATGGAGGAGCTTACAGAGATAGGGTGGAGCAAGACCCTGGATGGATTTGAACACAAAATGAGAACTTTAAGAACAAAGCCTTGCCAGAATTGGGAGCCAATGTAGGTCAATAAGCAGAGAAGTGATGGGTCAAAGGAACTTGGTACGAGTTAGGATACAGACAGCAGAGTTTTGGATAAGTTCTAGTTTATGAAAGTTGGAACATGAGAGGCCTTCCAGGGGATGATTGGAACAGTCAAGACTAAAGGTAACAGGCACAGATCAGGGTTTCATCAGATCAGCTGAGGGAGGGACAGAGATTGGCAACATTACATTTCCATTCAGCTTTTCGTGATTATAAATTTACTGGCTGAATCCCACTGGAAGGCAAGGCTCCAATCCACTTAATATAACTACTCAATTACATGCCTCAGCCTGGTGAGAATCCGACAGTCTGCCTAATTGTGAACGTGCTTAATACACTTCTTGCCATCCACCAAGTAGCTACATTATGAGGGATGGAACAAAATGAAGATGGGAAATTAAAAGATATGAAAATCTTGAAGGACCTGTGCTTGTTTACTCTCTAGAAATACTGACATATTCTAAACAATTTCCAGATATTCCCTTCCTTATCAAGTTAGCTCATTGTAAAATTTTCCCAGTTATTCTCATGGAACTTGCAAGGGGAAGACTGTTTTAAAGTGGAATGAAGTATGCCCTTCATGGCTAAATGCAATGCTCAGTTAGGGAAGTAAGGCATGCAGACAAGGAGGTCTGTACTGAGTAGCCAGACTATAACTGGTCGTCCTGGACTAAAGATGAAAAAAAAACACAGCCATGGCTTCACTTCTGATTATATCCGCACAGATGCACTTCCAGCAAAAATGTCACTGGATAGCAAAGTGACAGGATTGATGCCATGATGCTTCCACTCAGTTGACTCACCATCGAAAGACTACCTCAAGAAATGGCCAGAGGGAATTTAGTGTTTGTGGAACTGTACTTCAGCAAGTGTTAGGTCCTTTAGGAAGGTGAAAAAAGGAGTTAAGGTGAATGGAGTGGGATGAGAGCAGCAGGGAAGACAACAGAAACAAAAGGTAAATATTTACTGTGGGACAATTTTTATTGTTAAAGCAATCCTATGATAGTTTTTCACAACTAGGGCTGCAACAAAGTCTTCAAACACAGCTCTGGTATGTTCCATTCCAAATAGACAGAAGTTATGTTGTACTGTCTGATTCACACTTATGACAGTATTATTGCTCAGTTTATTGAAATTAGACAGAATGGATCAAATTAGACACACTATGTAAAATTAAGATACAGTGATCCAGCTTGAAGTTTTACCCGAAATGCATCAGTTTGCACTTCAAGATTCAACAGCCCTCAATTTAAAAAGATTGAGTGCGTAAAATGTTATTTACAAAATGGTTATATTAATACCATCAAGAAGTAACATGGCTTGGCTGTAGATAATTTACACCTGTATGTTTTTCTTCAGAGACATTTGTCGCAAAACACCTAGAAAAAAAAACTATTTTAATAAACTGCCTTTTTGTACAGTGTGGCTGTCATGCTAGGCCCCCACCTGCCAAGAATGAGGCACATCAGTTTTGTCATGAACATTGATTTTAAACTGTTTTGAGAGCATGGAAATGACTTGAACAGATTAGCCATGGCTGGAAAAGACATTTGCATATTAACAGACAGTGTTTGGAAGGACAAAGCAGCCATTCCCTGACATTCAACCCACAATGAACTTTTGATCACCAGACGTTAAAGGTGGGGGAGTTCGTATTCCAGGTTGACTGCTAAGATGACCGAATACACAAACGGACATGGTCAAACCAGCTAGTCACATGACTAACCTGCTGGGCAACCTGAGTTTTTTGAATTTGTACAGAGTTTGGGCAGAAAGCTGTTTGCTCCTGGACTGAGATCTCTCTCCTGTCTGCTCCCATCTCTTTCTCACAAGCCTCTGAATCCATTGAAAAGACACATGAACCCCAAGAGAGAAATGTCTCCTACAGCGAACAATGTTTAAGAAGAATACTGGGCCCCAACGAAAAGCAAGATCTACCTGCAATCAAGGACTCTACAGTGACCTCGAAGAACCGTAACAACTCTTCAGATATTCCCTCAAACCTTTCCACTTTATTTTTCTTCTCTTTTCTGTCTCTATTTGCATGTGTCTATGGCATATGCATGCTAACGTGAGGCGCAACGTGTATCCGTAGGCGTTGACCAAATTAGAGTTCAAGTTTAATAAATTTCAACGTTTCTTTTTTAAATCTAAGAAAGCCCGTTTGTGCCGGTTTCCTTGCCTTATAATTGGAAAGCAATGAACAAGGATTCACCAAAGGGAAGCTAAAAACATGGTGTGGTTCAAATTAAACCCTGTTATAGTAAGACCAGGTGAAGGCTGAAAGGGAACCCTGGACCTCTTTCTCACCTAGTCATAACAGTGGTTAAAAATGGTGAATACTTGTGGTCCCCAAGAACAGATAACAGACATTTCTTGCAGGACAAAAATTATCCTTCGATATACCTGCTTGACAATTTACTCAACACCCATCAATCTACAACTGTCCAACATTAGCTATGATTCCGAGTGGCCTACTTCTGCTCCTAATTCATATGTATGTATTCATAATAACAAGATCTACTCAGGAAACAGTAAAAATAAACTTGCATAGTTTTGCAAGATGCTAGTAACTATTAATTAAGGTGTGTTCAAAAATGAATTACATGAATTCAAAAAGGTTCCTGTCTCTTTAAATTAAATTTCATAATATATTAATATCACACCATATTTTCCGTGCCCCAAATTAGAGCCACCATACAATCACATCTGACTCTGGTATTACAAGTGTTCTAAGCTTCTTGCTAAGTACTGCAACTGTTGGATAATATATTTACTGCTGACTCGACCACAAATGAAAGAATGGAAGGACTTTAAGTAGCTTAGGTAGTTTGGTAATCTACCATGTTATTTTTCCATTCTTAGTTATTTAGATGCAGCAATTGTTGCCATTATGTATTTGCACAGGATTCTGCTCAGAAAATCTGTGCACTGCCAAAAAACTCCCTAAAAACAAAAAGTTACATGAAAAAGAACAGATGTTAGCTGTAAGTCAGGTCAGAAAGATCAAAAACATGTGAATTAGAAATAAAATCTCTTACAAATCAAGGGTAATATACTGCAGGATATTTTTTCCTCACAATATGGAAGAACTGAGTGTTAGTGCAAATAAGTTGTAATGGTCGTTGATACAAGTGAAGCAACATCTATTAAGTGAGATATTCAGTTTATTCTTTGGGCATGTGATTTATGGTGAACCAGAGACCATCTTTATTTCTAGGATATTCATGTTGCTTATCATTCTTTTATTTTACAAGTGAATTACAAGTGATCCTGTTAAATTTACCAGTTTAATTTATTAGTGGGAAAAAAATGTGGTTTTACGGTCACAAAACCTGGCTGTAAAAGTCAATGCGTGTACAGAAATGGTTTTGTCAGCTTTCAAGAATACCTTAATTTTTATATTCTAAAGTTAAAAGCTTATAAGTTAGTTAATTTGATGGCCCCTCATCCTTTCAATTAATCACAAACCATCGATTCAGTAAACGTAATGCACTTTTAAAAAAAATAGATATCTACTTTTTTTTGTTCTTTTCACATGTGGTTCTATCGCTGAGCAATCTTTACTCTTTGACCTAATTTCAACGTTCATCACTTGTAGCTTAGGTACATCACTTTAAATGCAGGCTACATTACCTCTAACATTTCCATTATCCACATTACCGACCGGACGAATGAAATTCACAATTAATGTTGAATTATGCATAATTTTCTCCTGCGGACTTGAATTTAAACTATCCAAATTTATTTCAGTTAGGGATCTAACAGCTGTGAGAGATTAGCTTGTCATTAGTTTGGCTATAGTTACACTGAAATTCCAGATGAATGCAGTGCTGTGAACCACATCATCTGAAAATTCTTTCGACAATAAACATGTGCAGAAACACGATTTAAATTTTCTTTTAAATTCACACTGTCCTACAATGTTCCAGTTATGCATCGTGTGCAGATGTGAATGACTGTAGTGTCAACTATATTGCTACTTCCACTTAATACAGCCTCTAATCCAAATAGTGTAAGTGCAGGATTTGCAGGTCTAATGAGTAAGCTTGTGAACTTCAAGCAAATTGAATATTAAGACAACAGATAATTTTAATGTTAATGTGCATGAGAAGTAAATTACTGTGAATTATTTACTGTGCTAAAATAGTTTGAGATGTCCTGCACATTTGACAAATGTACTGCAAACCTTTTTCAAATGCATGGCTTCATGTACTTAAGCTATAATACCAGGAAATACAAATCAATAATGTTGTATTAAATAATTTTTCTGCACAATGCAGAATATAGCCCAACTGCCAAAAAAACTGGCAATTCTTGAATATAGAATCATAGATAACACAAGCATGGTAGTAGTCAGCACTGAAAATAAGCAAATATACACACACCTCCCAGGAGGTTTTTTTGTTTTGTTTTTTTTTTCCTTCCTCTTTCAAAAATGAGAAAGCTCAACTATTTGCTTCTTTTGCCTCTTCCTCTCCTGGAAGTCTGTTTGGTTATGGCTCCAGGTGATGTTGCAGCAGATGCCACCGCAATATTTATCTGTCCCTCTTGAATCTCCTGCCGAGTGTCTGCTGGCATTTGATTGATTTTCTGCTGAGTCTCCAGATAGAACATGACATCTCGCAGCTGCTCCTGCACCTCTGTAATCTGCCTGTCTTTCTCATCGCATGTGTCCTTCAGCTTCTTTTCCTCTTCCTTCAGTTTGGTTTGCAGCTGGATCTGATTAGCTCGCAGGCATTTGTTCATTTCTTGCTCCTCTTTCAGTTCAGTGCCCAGTTTCAAAACTCTGTTGTTCAACTGAGAACACCTAGAGAATGGCATAAGAAACTTCTTTAAAAACAATACTGAAACATCCCAATTTGAATTTTATAACAGCTCAAGGTTAATTTATTTACTTTGGTTCTCAACTGTGCAATACATCTCAATCCCCAGTCCCATCTGCAACTGGCAAAGGAAAATGCATTAAGAATTGACAGGGATTTAGTCATGGTGGCAATTTCTTTCTACCTTATACATGAGTAGTTTCCTATCGTAAATACTTCCTGTACTGGTACCAAGTAACCAAAACGCAAGCAAATATCTTTTGAACAAGAAGTTCCTGCCCACAAAGCTTGTAACAAATATTTCTGGTTAAATTATGTGCAACATGGATGCACAATAAATTTAGACCTACCATGTCTAGCAACAGTAGCATCTATGACTGGATACAAATTCGAACACCCCTAAACAATACAACTGTTTCAGCGGGGTAGGCGGTGGCATAGTGGTATCACTGGACTAGTAACCCAGAGACCCAGGGTATTTCTCTGGGGACATGGGTTCGAATCCCACCACAGCAGAAGGTGGAATTTGAATTTAATTAATAAATCTGGAATTAAAAGCTAGTCTAATGA